>NW_022631031.1:17012659-17392558 GCF_010015895.1 Lontra canadensis | reverse complement strand
CATGGTTCACCTCCCCTTCCAATTTCCCTCAACTCCCTTCTCCTCTCCATCTCCCCTTGTCCTCCATGCTATTTGTTATGCTCCACAAATAAGTGAAACCATATGATAATTGACTCTCTCTGCTCTTGTTTCTTTATTGATTTTCTACTTCCATGATCTCAGACCATTACTTTTATCAACGGTTTTACTGTTGTATTGTCAATTCTGACTATTATAATCACCACATGACACATATTAAGTGTTTAGTCAAAGGTTTCTAAGTGAAAAGTTTCAGTGCCTGGCCTCTTGTCTTGTTTCTCCTGACCAGACACTGTCCTCATATTTTGATCCAGCATTGAGTTCTCTGGTTTCTTTCTTTTGCTTTGGACCATTCTTTGATTCCTTATATTTCTTCTTCCTCTGACTCAAATCCCGTTATTCCAGTGGCTTCCTTTGGACTTGAAGTTCTGTCTCTGAAATCTTTCTCTTATGGCTATGATATGTAGCTTGACACAGGTTATCCTCCATTTGCCTGCTCTCCATACCCCTCCACATATGTCTACCCAGCATATTTTCTCTGCCAGTGAGATCTGCTCTTCTTAGCCACCCTATAGAGTGTGGTTATCTAACCTCTGGCTTTGGGCTTTCCCATCTAGCCCATCTCCACACTGGCCATGACCTGATTTGGCAATTACTTGAAAATCTGTGGAAGACAGTTGGAACTAGGGAGGCGGATGTCCAACTAATGTAAAATCTTTTGATGAACAAGATTTATCTGTCACTTCCAAATTAAAGAATATTTTAAATCCTTATTAAGACCTTCTCAGGACATGTGCTGTAGTTCCCTAGTAGCAAGTCCATCTTGGTAATCCACAATTTGTCTTCAGTGGACTGAAAAAGGGCAAGATCAGGATTAATACTGAGATCGAATTAAGGAGTTCCTATCCTTTTTCCTCATTTCCCACAGTACCTGACTCCAAGCAGCAGAGCAGTGCCCAAGGATAAATTTCAATCACTTTGGTGCTTCTTTTGTTTATTTCCTCAACTAAGTTTGAGTTTCTTTCCCCCCTTGTACCATCTCTAAAACTGGCGAAGGATAGAGCATCCACTACTTCTCACCCAGCCCCAGGATGACAGAGGAATCTGATTAATACTGCCCTTTGGGTTGGTAACTAGAATCTGGAGAGTTAACCCAGCGTGGCAAAGGATAGGCTGAGTTTCATGCTTTGACCCAGCAATTGCACCCCTAATTGGGCACACAGTTGCACTTTCATGGCATTTAAACACTTTAAAGAGCTCGTACTCAAGACAGAAGGCCACTGTGTATTTTCCTGAGGGTATAGCCAGGGACTAAAGAATGCAGGGGCTCTTTAAGCATAATTAGGCATTTAATTGCATATATAGACTTCACCAATGGTTTTGCACATGCACGTGATTGTGATTCACTTGAAAGCACCCCATTGATGATAGTCTGTGTTCCATTTTTCTGCAAAGCAAATTAGGAAGGAAAATATTCAAAACATTTAATTCTTAAGTCCTATTTCTTTAGTTTCTTTTTAGTTCTAACTTCTCTTCAAGTTTCTAGAGAGTTAAAACAACCACCACCACAGGGAATTCCACATCTGACTCTTATAAAGCACATAAAACAGAATGTACATAACTGTGGGTAGTTTGCAATTAGAGCGTAAGTATAGTACAAATGTGGTGTCTCTCATCTACCAATATTTCCCTTCTTCCTCTCTACCCAAATTTTCAGATTGAGAAATCAAGGCAGTGGAGTTAAATCTTTTGCCTAAGTCACTGAGTAGTAGAGACCAGTTGGGAATATAAATTGCCCTTGGCATCCTGTTCTTTTCTATCATCAAACCGAGAGCACAATGTAACATGTTTAATTCCATTGTTCTATTGCACATTTAAGACAGTAAACAATGGATAACCTCTGAGACTTGGCTTATACAGAAATATGAACCTGGATATTTTGGTCTCATTTCTTTTTTGTACACAACTCCATGATGGCAGCACTGAAAAATTTTCAAAGATTTCAGAAATGGACTGGTCTATCTTCTTCATCCTTTCTGCCCTCCTATTTTGAGCATTTTGTAAGGATTAATCTTTTGGGGATTTTTTACTTTTAGTCCAATATATCTTCCATACTTTAAAATCGACACATTACATTTACCAAAAGCCACTTGAGTTGAGCCTGCATTGCTACACCTACACCTCTTGCTGCTGCCTCTCCCTCCAGTTTTTCATAACTTGGCCATCTCTTGAACATGGATTTGGCTTAATCTGACTTTGGCTTCTTGCTGTAGTCAAGAATGTGTCACCCAGAGTATACATCAATGACTACAAAATCCTGAGAGGTGGTTAGAGAATGTCCGAACCACCACCCTGGACCTAGAGCTATTTAGCCATTACTTCATGTTCATCTGTGGTAGATTTATATTGGGTAGACAGCAAATGCTTATTGGTAATATTAAATGCTGATTTTTGAATCCCTCCTCACTAAGCAATAAGTAGAAACTCAACCAGATACAACAGGGTTTGTCAGGAAGTTCTTAATAGGAAGTATGTATGGGCCCATCTGGGTGGCACAGTCAGTTGAGTGTCCAACTCTTGGTTTTGGCTCAGGTGTGATCTCAGGGTCATGAGCTCGAGACCCACGGTGGGCTCTGTGCTCAGTGTGGAGTCTGTTTGAGTTCTTCTCTCTCTTGCCCTCTGACCCTCCTGCTTGAACTCTCTCTCTCTCTCTAAAATAAATAAATCTTCAAAAAAGGAAGTGTGTATAAGAATCACCAGGGCAGGGCAGGGAGCTTCTTCCAAATACAGAGGTCCAAGCCCTCTGATTCAGAAATTGTAGTTTGGGGCCCAAGCACCTATAATTTTCAAAGCGTTCCTTTGTGATTCTGATGCTTTTGCTGTGAGGAATCAGAAGTCTGGGAGAATAGTCTCTGTTATGCTCCTTCCTGAAATAAGTTTCTCTTGCTATGATGTGTTGTTGGGAATTATGGATTTGGACAGTACAATTTATTAGAGGTTGTGTGAACCCGGGCAGTTTTCTCTGCCATGTTTTCAGCCCCACTGTCCTTACTTGTAAAAGGTGAGATGATAATTGGGGCTGTTGAGGTGAAAAGAGGATCTTTGCAAAGGCCCTTAGCAGCATGTCCAGTATGTACCAGTCATGAGTCACTCTCATCATCATAGACCATATCTGTCACGATTCTGATGAACTTATGCCCCACACATCTTGTCCATGGCCACTTTGTGTTGGAGCAGTTAGTCTCCTATTGAGGTCCTTATTATATTTTGCTGAGAGGGGCTCTGCCCTGCTCCTAAAGTACAGTGTAAAATTCATAAAGAAGCATAACTTCCCTCTGATAGCTCCGTGCAGTGCATGCTCCCTGCTTTTACTCTGCCCCAGGTCTCCTGTGTCTTTCTCCAACCCCAGTATTGTTCGGTCAGCCTACCTAGGAGGAGTAACTGCCTAATGGGTCTGAGCCCAAAGTGGCTCCTCCCCCTGGGAAAAGGTATGGACAGGTTAAAACTTCCTGTGCAAGATGATTCTACCTGCCTCCTGGAGGGCAACAGAAGATGACCATTTCAGGTCAACGAATACGCTGCTTTGCGTAGGTTTGGGCCTTATGCTTTTCTTTCCCAGCTATAGAGTCCGTTCCTCTGGGCAGCCTTATACTGTGCAGAGCTCTGGGAACAGAGACTGTGTGTGCCAGGCAGCTGTCTGGCACAGGCTTGTCTTGTTTACCATTCTGGTTTAAATTGCCTTTCTTATGGACGGGTATTTGTATGTATAATAAATGGGGGCTGGCTAATTATGTGGTTCTTAGTAGGAATCAGGTCTCCTTTGGAACCAGCCCAGTCTCTGCCCACTATTTATAGCCTGCATATGTCCCAAATTTTCCAGTTCTGATTTCAAATATTCTACCCCACTGTCTCCAGAAGTACACTTTATGCTTGTCAGACCACATGTCAATTTATGGTTTGAGAAATATAGTCACAGTATTATAACTGCCACCCTAAACACCATACTTTCTGACTGTGAGATTGGAATCCTGCCTTTAAAAAAAAAATTGGACATACTTATGAAGGGCAAAAAAATTTTTTTCTTCTAGTGTTCTTGGTAGGCAGTTGACTCTAAGCTTCACTTACAAACAGCAGATTTCAGATTAGAGCATGAGGTAATACTAAAGAGCTTGATGACTTTTGTCCTTCTTGAGACAGTGTCTTTCACATGGAACATTACCAAGAGATAGTAGCATAAGCAAATGGGTTGAATGATTATATAGAGATTTTCATATTGCCGTAAAACCACAGAACTCTGATCTGGATCTGCTGTGTTTCTTCCCAACCATAAATGAAGGGAGAAATGTATATACTATATGCTATATCAAGGGAGAAAGAAGCAGATTTCTAGCACTGTTTGGTCTCTATTTTGTATTGGGCACTCTGATGGGCGCTTTATCTTCACCCTCCAAAGATCACGAGGGCACAAGCAGCAGAACCTTCACGTCATGGATGGAAGAACTGAGACTCCCATTAAGGAGTTTGCTGAAGACAGTCAGGTGACAAGCTGTATAGTTAGAATTAGAGCTCAGGGGGTGCCTGGGTGGCTCAGTCATTAAGCGTTTGTCTTCGGCTCAGGTCATGATCCCAGGGTCCTGAGATGGAGCTCTGCATCAGGCTCCCTGGTCAGCGGGAAGCCTGCCTCTCCCTCTGCCTGCTGCTACCCCTGCTTGTTCTCTCTCTCTCTGTCAAAAAAATAAATACTTAAAAAAAAAAAAAAAAGGAATTAGAACTCAGGCCAATGGGACTATAGAGTCTCTTTATAAATTAGGGTTTCTCATATTATTCTTCATTTTCCCCAGAATAGTAGATGAAATTAAGCTAAAATAATTTCCCATCATTTCCAAGCTCCCGTCATTTAAGGGATACATGTAAATGTAACTATCATGCTAATCCCCACTTCCTAGCCTGTGTGTCCACGCTGGGACAGATGTCTTGGGGGGAGGTTGTGTCTGTGTAGATGGAAGTACAGAGAGGCCATGTGGAGAGATTGCATTATGCAGTTCTGTGCCTCATTCAGAAGGAAACTCTCCAGTGTTCTGCGTGACTTGACTCAACCTTCAGGTTTCTTATTTCCAGTACAACCGAGCCCCAGCCAATGGAACTGTTACTTCCACATGTTTCTGAAACCAAGGGATGGCTTCCTACGTGATTTCTCCTGATCCCACGTAAGTCAACAGGTATCACTAATAGAGCCCAGTATATGATGGCAGTGGCTGGCTCCAGACAAGCGAACATCTTTTCAGATATGCCAACCTCTGTTCAGTCTGTGTGAAATGATCTCAATGAAATGCTTATAAACGTAAGGTTGTAGAATGCAGCTTCTGTAAGAGGAATGGCTCTAGAACTAGAACAGTACCAGATCCAAAGTTGATACTCCATGTTGGATTAAGGACTTCTGGCTCTTGTCTAAAACTTCTTACAGTAAAGTCCACAGGCTACTACAGCATTTCATACACTGGCAGATGTGAAGCCCAAGACTGAGGAGAATCTTGATTAATCTCCTGTTGGTAGCAAATAGAGGTGGTTCTGTTTTCAGAGGTCCCTGGGTGCTGCAGTGCATGCTGTCCATGAAGCCAAAATATACCAGCACCTGGCATGGTCCTTACATTGAACACGTAGAGGATGGGGCAGCAGTGGAACATGGCTGACCAACAGCTATGAGTGTGGACTGGAATTCACTCTTGGTTATGGGATATCCTCAAGTTGAAAAACTACTAAAAATATTGTTTTAAAACTGATCGGTGATGGAGAGAGGGGATATGGGGGGATGTGCAAAATGGGTTAAGGGAAATGGGAAGGACAGGCTTCCAATTAGGGAATAAGTAATTCATAGGGCTGAAAGGAACAGCATAGGGAATGTAGTCAATGGTATTAGAATGGTGCTCTATGGTGACGAATGGTAGCTACACTTGTGGGGAGCATAGCCTAATGTACAGACTTGCCGAATCACTATGTTGTACACCTAAAACTGATGTAACCTTTTGTGTTAACTGTACTTCACTAAAAAAGATAAAAAGAAAAGATACAGAGTTCTATAAATCAGTTAAAGTATTTTTTAGACTGCATTATTGAGGTGGCCAAGTTCAATAATACGTGGTCTTCATAGTTGCAATGATCACCCAGTTGATACTGCTGGCAGCATTGTTTTGTGAAGAATTTCCTACCACCTCCCCATGAGGATGTACTGAAGTGGCTTCTTGGGAAAACACTGAAGGATTTCATGCTCATGACTTCTGAGCTGCTGGAACAATCTAAATAAAAGTGAGTTACCATTAGATAATGCAGAATATTCTTGAAGAAACTGGGGCTGCATTGGATTCAGCTGTTGTATCTTTTCATGTTAAAACTAAAAGTATTCCTGCCTCTGGGGAGGCAAAAGAAGAAGAATTTGAGCATAAAGTCGAATAGAGTGACCTTCAATTAATCGGGTATAGTTGAGGAATTGCACTGTTTATTTTAGAGAAAAAAAAATCAGACAACTAGGGGCTCACAGAAGTTGTTGTTTGCTGAACTGTAAGACAGATTATTTGAGAAAAAGAATCCTAAGTTCTTGCCTTTCAAATATGGCTGGAAATCCATAATCACGTTGAGAGCCCTTTCCAACACATGGTCCTGCGCTGGTAAACTGGGAGCGAGTTGTGGCACAAAATACCAAGTCTCCAGTCTCCACCAGGTAGGTCAAAGGCAACAGTAAAAAAAAAAAAAAAAAAAAAAAAAAAAAAATGGGGTGGCATCCTATTTTATTTACTCTGTATTTGGTCTGGCAAGATATATTTAAAAAATAATTTTGCCAGAGTGAAAAGTGAGTTATTGTGGATTAACTCTTAATAGAAGCTAAGTAAGCTTTACCTTTACCTCCCGGAGAGGAGCCCCCACCATTAGATGAAGACGTGATCATTTACCTTGGGTTGGCCTTGACAGCTGCTGAAGGGTAGACACCTTTTGGTTCCCTCTCCAGCGGTCTCACGTAGAGGCAGTCACAGGATGGAGTTCCCTCCTGCTGGTAAACCACTCTTCCATCTGGCAAAAAGGTTAGAGGGAAAGAAAGGGAGGTGGAGGATGGGTACCAAGGAGAGGGGTTATGTGCGTGCCAAGCTGCACTGTGCACTAGCTGATGTCATCCCTTCTAAAGGGGCAGAATCAGGAGCCCACCTCTGTGTTATTCCACAAACCACAAGTTTGGGTGTCAGGAAGGTAGATGAGCAAGGAGTGAAAAAAGTGAATGTTTCAAGTGTTTCAAGGAACATTTTTTTTTTTTAAAGATTTTATTTATTTGACAGAGATCACAAGTAGGCAGAGAGGCAGGCAAAGAGAGCGAGGGGGAAGCAGGCTCCCCACCGAGCAGAGAGCCCGATGTGGGACTTGATCCAAGGACCCCGAGATCATGACCTGAGCCAAAGGCAGCGGCTTAACCCACTGAGTCACCTAGGTGCCCCTCAAGGAACATTTGTACGCAACACTGATTTGATTCTGTAAGAAGGGACTAACACATACTTTAATGATGTTTCTGAATTTCCAGAAAACCTAACTTCCTATCACCTAATTTCCTTTTCCCTTCATAATGTTTTGAAGCTATCGGGTGGATACACAAATGACAAACTGTCCAAGACTGTATTTTCTTTTCCAAGTTTAATTCAATAATACTTCGACTAAATGTGAAATTTATAAAATATATACCATGCTTGATGTTTCTGAACTTGAAACGTGGGCTTTTTGAGGAGGAATGCTATGTTAATGATCCAGTGGATTCTCTTTCAAATTATTAAACAAAAAATGGATCTTCTCTTTTTAAGTAGGCCCCATGCCCAATGTGGGGCTTGATCTCATGACCCTGAGATCAAGAGTCACATGCTGTACCGACTGAACCAGCCAGGCCCCCCTGACCCCTGCCCCAGGTTTTCTTGTCTGATCCCGAAATGCTAACTTCAGATTTAATACACCGCGTTATATTTGTAGCATCCAAAGGAGTTTGGTGGAAAAAAATCACTTAAGTTAGGTTATAGCCCAGCACAGTGCTTGGAATATAGTTGGCACTCAATCAATGTTTTTAGAATGAATGAGTGAATAGCCAGGAGCATTTAGCATTCATTTAAGGACTGAACACATCAATACTCCTGACACAGCTATGGAACTCAATCAACTGGTGGCCTGAGGGAACACTTTACCATTACAATTTGTTACTGATACAACTCATGAGGCAGATGCTCATTATAAGACAGAAAATTAATGAGGCCAAGGATCTCCATTTAATGCCTCTAGGGTCCAGTTATTTTTGTTCTTTTTCATGGCTGCATCTACAACCCATAACCTTTGCCAGCTGTCACACACTCGGGCATGCTCTTTGTCACACAGAGACCCAGTAAGGAGATCGTGGGGAGATTAGCTCAGAGCCATAGCCATTTAGGCAAAATAAAGTGAACGGCATGCACTCTCTAGAGAGGTCAGTTTCAACAGTTGAGCAAAGGAAGAACGGTACATTTTGTAGCCGACTGGACCGAGTGCTAGAACATGGCGCAGTCCTTTGTGTACAGTGTCCTGGCATGGGTGGTGATGGACAACCTAGCCACAATATGCTGAACGTGGAGTCATTCCAAAGCACTGACTGTAGCGAAGGCTCAACCCACAGAATTCAAAGTGGAGTCCAGCACGTTACAACCACAGACGCCTTCCAGAAGACCCCTTTTGCTAAACCTGTATATTTCAGATTATTCCAGCATTACCTAGCAACATTCTTTGAATAATAGACTAGTATATTTTCTCCCTGGCAAGTCTCACCTTGATCTGCATTATCATTTAGGCCCCATCTGAAAACACCATTCATTTAAATAAGCAATAGAGACTAAAATAAAATTCCATTCATACTTAACTCTCCAGTGTGGTTTGGAAATGCTTTCTTCTTCAGCCAGTCTTATGTTACATGCTGGATGGTCTTTTCTTTGACCACCTCATAAAAAAGAGCTCATAAATACTTTTCATGTGTTATTTAAACTAGCGGTACTCCCCAAGGCACTGCACTCCCATTTTTTTTAATCCTTTGTGTATTTCTAAAGTATTTCTAAACCAGTAGCAGAGGTAAAAGCATACTCTAAGTTGAGAGGGCCATGTTCTGTCACTATCAGGCCACAAATTTCCTTTACTGATAAAAAGAATTTACTTCTCAGCAAAATGTTGCCTGATTTATATGCCTTCTTTCTAAAAATAATCCTTCGTGAGATGTAAGTGCCAGGGCTAAAATATATGTGTCTTTTCTTGATGCCTCTGAAACTGGAATCATGACTTCTCAGCACAAGAACTGTCTAGGACTTTCTGATAAACAAGAGCTTTATTTTCTCATAATGATCTGTTAACGTCTGAATAATAAGGCAAGGAAGACAGAAGAGTAGTTGCCTAGTGTATAGGCTTGTTATGCTGTGTGCCATGTGGTCTTGGCTAGGAGCGGAAATGGTGCTTCCATTCTTTCTAGCAAGTTAGGGTGGGGTTATGGCCGGCACTTCATGAGAGCCCCGACTCACGTGTGTTTCTTCTCCTTAGAGTATCTCAGCTCTTTCTTACATTTTTGTTATGCTTGTCTGTCCCACTCTGAAATGAATTTGGCTGGGCTCTACTGCTGTATCCAGGTACCACGGTCCTCGTTTCAATTTAACATGAATCCACTGTTGTTCCCTATTCCCTACTTCATAGAATTATGACATGTATTAGGGTTAGAAGGGAACTGAGAGCTCATCTAGTCCCGCTTCCCTCTAAGTACAGAAATTCTTCCCTCAATATTCCACATGCATGCCCTTCAATATTGTTTCCATAATTTTAGGATCAAGTAGTTTTCAAGCTTGCAGGTTGTGTACTTGCTGCTCAAACTGGGAGAGAGTCTAAGCATGGACACATCTTCACTTACCTGCAAAGGTTATGAACTCAGTAGACTTTTTTATAAGTGTTATAACAAGTATTATTAATTCCTTATAACTGTGCTAGACTTCTTAAGGATTTGAAAAAATGTCAGTTCTAATGATTTGAACTCCTTATTTCTAATCATCCTTCTCCCATCCATGTAGCATAATCCATAGGAGGAGCCAAGACTTCTCCAAAGTTCATGGACCCATATTTCCAACTGCCTTTCGGTAGTCCCTACCTGAATTAACTTAATATTCTTTTGTTCATTTAGCAAGTCCTTATGGAGCAGCAGCAATGTTCTCGACATCATACTAGGCACGGTGGTACAGATATGAAGCAAACAATACCCTTGCTCTCTTAGAGTTTGTATCTGATGGGGTGATTAATCATGGAGAAACATAGGACATGTCCTATAGGCTCTTCCATTGATGAATGCTTAAAAATAACCCCTCAGTTTACTTCCTCTAACTGAAGAACTAACTGTCCACTTCCTCAAATCCTTCATCCGTGGTTCTCAAAGCATGTTCTTCAGAATGGCCACAGTGTCTCCTGTGAACTTGTTAGAAATGCCAACTCTTGAGCCCCACTCACAGCTACTGAACAGAAACTTTGGCGGATGGGGCCCAGAAATCCTGTGTTTCAGTAAACCGTCTGGATGATTCTGAGGCTTGCTCACATTTCAGAACTCCTATCTCCATGGAGGCACCATCGAGCCTCCCAAATTAGAAACTCCATAGTTCTCTTGGTTCATTGATCTTTGTTCTTCTTCCTCAGTCATGAAGCCTTGCCAATTCTCCTGAAGAAATTTCTTTTGCCAGGTTTTAAATTCAGATATTTCTTCTGCATTAAAATCTTCCAGGTTTTAAATGCATACCCTTATGTCTTGTCTGATGTAACTTCCTTACTGGTATCTCTTATCATCCTTTACTCTCCCATGTAATTATCCTGCATACAGCCAACAGAGTTCTCTTCCTGTTAAAAATCTTGTCCTGCTGAAAAACAAAAGTAATCAAACAAACACGTAAAAATTCCCACTGGCTGTTTGTTGCCCTCTGGATAAAATCTAAACTGAGTGAAGGGCATAGGGCCTACAATCTGAACGGAACTGATCTCACAGCCTTACCTGTGTACCTTGGTGCAGTTACTCACTGCTTTCCCCTGATCCCTGAAGACACTGTCACACCATCTGCTTTCGTGATCATCTCTGCAAATAGCTCTTATGACTGTACAGCCACCCCATCCTATCTTATCCTCACATTCCTGTCCCTGGCTTTTCAGCAGGCCAACTCCACTTACCTTTCAAAGACAAGACCAGATATCACCTCCTCTGGGAAGCCTTCCCTAACTTCCCCTGGGAGAGTTACTGGCTCTTGAAATTCCCCCCAGCACTTTGTTCCCACTGAGCCAGAGAGGCACCCCTCCCCATGGAACCCTGTTCGTTCCTCATAGAAAACACTTATGTTCAACATTCATTTTAATAACTGAGAATGTGAAACCCAGAGATTGTATGATTTGTTCAGGGTCACACAGCTATGCAATGGCAGAGTCAAGAATTAACCAAGGTCTCTGTCTACTAGTTCAGGATAATATCCTCTGTGTTTACAAAATCCTTCTTGGTGTGTTTGGTGATCTGGGTAGTGGGCAATTTTTCTTTTCTTTAGACGTTGCCAGTGAAATCCAGGAGATTCTTTATAATCCCACTTAAAGTGGGAGCCTTTGTTTTTGCTAAGTTGAGAGCTGGGGAAATTTGAGGATCATTTTATGCTGCTGAAGTCTCCTGCTGAATTCCCATACTATCAAGATTCTCTTACAACATCTGGCTGCTTTACAGGGCATTTCATGGAGCAAATCAATTAACATTTAAAAAGTCAGGGCTGAGAGAAAGAAATATTTGAATGGTAGCACAATACTCTCCAAATTCCCTAAGAGATAGCTGATGACTGAATTGCACAAAACTTTATAACTAGTCACTTCTATATAATACAACTTACTCTTAACCATTTTATTTTCAAATTTGTATCAGGAGCACCAGATTCTTTGGCTCATGGGCAAGACATAAATAGGTATTATTTAATATGAATACCTTTTGCCTTGCTATTTATTTATCCTCTCTCTGACAGTAGGGTCTGAGACTAAGACTGTGGGTTGAGAAATTACATTTAGTCTCTAAGGCCCTGGGGGTGGGTCTTTCAAGATTTAGTCATTAGATTCAGGCGAAACCATGCAGGGAAACCATGCCATGGCTCCTGCAACAACTTGAGCTGTGCTTGAAGTACTGAAAACACAGAAGATGTTTCCACTTGTAAAATTAAGTTCTGGTAAATTCACTCCAAATTATTCAAGCTATTCTTAGGAGAGCCTCAGTAGGAATATGCACGTGTGCACACAAGTACACAAACACAGAATAGTGAGGTCATTCACTTTCCTCCATTTTGAACGTGCCAACATCACAAGATGCTGATCTGGCGAAGGTGCCTAGAAGAGCTTTTGACACATAGTAGGCACTCAAAGCACAGACTGTCAAATAAATAAAGGTGTGATTAAAGAATAGTGTTGGTGCTGCCGTGATCATGGTAACCTAGTGGAATCACCATTTTACCAATTCTGTGCTATTTTGGAAAGCACCTAATTTCTCCAATTCAAAGAAATCCTTATCTCTAATAAGGTAGGAGAGCCCTTCTCTTGCAGGGCTGGTGTAGGAATTAAATGAAGAGCTATTTACAAAGTGCCTCTATTATTCATTAGCAGGCCGGTGGAAACAAGCCTTTTTAACTTGGATCTGTTTCTTTGTGAAATGGGGCCAAAAATATCTGACTTATGTTAAGATCCAGTAAGTCATAAATACAAACACACTAAATTGCAAAGGTGAAATGTAAGTGGTGGAATGTAAAGGTGCTCTTATTCTCTGCCTTGTTAAGGGTTGTGGTCAAGCAAGCGTCCTTCCTGGGGGTATCTTCCTTTGTTCCAAGCAAAGCAAAATGAGGATCTTCAAATAGAGTGACTTGGAGATCACAAGGTTCGTCCTGTTTTAATCACCTCTCAAACATAATCAAATGAATTTGCTAGTAAGTACCTTTTTAGAATAAAAGGGTCTTCTCTATCATTTAACTTCTAGGAAACAATACAGAGAGTAGGGAGCTGAGAAAGACTTGGTCCTCTCCAGGTATTCCATGAAATGGTAGGGGGAAGGATTGCCTTTCTTCTCTCTACTTGGAACATTTTTGGATCACGTTCTTCATTTAGTTATTTACCGTGCTCCTTTCCAAGTCCACCCCAAGACCCTCCCCTTACACACACACGGGCTCACACACAGATATGGAAGTGATATCGGCTTCAGACTTTATTTCTCTTTCTCCCTTCCCTAAATCTTTTCCCATGCTATGGCTGGTAATGGGCTCTGATCTGTTGGAAATGGGAACAGAGCAATAACTCCAACACAGAGCCCCACAAGTTTGAAAAATCGAGCCAAGCTGCAAGATTTTCTAAACATTCCATCCCATTAATACCTTGTGGGCCTATGGGGACCTTCATCTAAGTCTCTCCAAACACTTGCCTGAGTTTGGTTAATCCTCAGTATAGCCATGGTGAAACATTCCCACATTCTGGAGGGGCTTTGAGTGAAGCCCCCACTCAGCCAGGAAGCTGCTTAGGAACCTGGGTGAGAAAAGGAAACGTCTACCCTGAGTTCTGTTGTCTCTCAGCACATACGGGCACACCCGGCAAATTCATGGAGCAGGACTTGGGGAGAAGACAAGGAAGTTTGTTTCAAATCAAAATAAACTTTCAAATGGAACAAGAAACATATTGCTTTATTTTTCATAGCTGAAAGAGTCTCTATTTGCCAAACAGTGGAATCAAAAGAATCTGTCTATAATCAGCTGCTCTCTGTGGCCTCTGTCTGGAATTCTCCCCATGACCAAATTAATTATTAATAAAGTTGTTCATTCAATAAACATTTACTGAACACATTCCAGGTACTGGCTTAGGTATTAGGAAAAAAACCCCATAAATGTGGAAAAATAGTTCCCCTTGCCCTCAAGGAACTTGCTGTGTAATAACTGAGAGAAATAGACAAATTATTAAAATAGTGAGGTAATACATATATACACAAGCATATATTTCTTTGTGAGCTCATTCTTCAACTTAAATGACTTCTTTTAGGAAGCTTCCCTGGCTCTTTCTGTGCCTAAAATTACTCCTCTGAATTGCCCAGGCATTATATCTGTACTTCCCTTGAGATTTTCTCTTCTTACCTTGCTTTATGGTCATGCATATCCATTATTTTCCTTCATAAGGTCTAAGTCTCTTGAGTGTAAAGTTTCTGACTTAGGTTCATATGCCAAGCACCTAGCACAGATAGGCATTTACTAAGTGTTAGTTGCATGAGTGAATAAAGAATGAACAAGTTAAAACTTGGTCAATAACCTAAGAGCTACTCTGCTTTACAACATAGCACTTAAAATTTTTGTTCCATAAATATCAGTAGTTGCTAGTCAATTATGGAAAGGGAGGGAGGGAAGAGGAAGGAAAGAGGAAAGGAAGGAAGGCTAAGTATGTAGGATCTGAGCATTTGAAGGCAGTTCTTAACTATATTAATGAGAAAGTTAAATAATTCAGTATAGGCGACCCTTACACAATGCAGGGAGTTGGAGCACTGAACCTCATACAGTCAAAACTCTATGTACAACTTTTGAGTCCTCAAAAGCTTAACTCCTAATAACCTGTTGACCAGAAGCCTTACTGAAACATAAACAGTCAATGAACACATATTTTGTATGTTACATGTATTATACTATATTCTTACAATAAGGTAAGCTAGAAAAAAGAAAGTTAAAATCATAAGGAAGAGAAAATTCACTGTATTGGACTGTTTATTAAAAAAATATATTTAAATGGACCAGTGTTTAAGCCCATGTTGTTCAAGGGTCAACAGTACAACTGTTTAAATTGGATTTTTGTTTTTCTAATTCATTTCAGTAGATAAATTGAACAACAATCCTGGATTCTTAAATCCTTCAAAGTTAAACTCTGTGTGTGTGTGTGTGTGCACACATGTGCGCATGCACGTGTATGCGAGATTTCTATCGTTCTCTTGCTAATTTGACAAACTGAAAAAATAAAAGTTTATTCCCAATATTCTCCCCTGCTCTAAATGAGCATCTGGAAAAGTGGGCTGGGACTACTTCCTATTGGTAAATCTTTACCTATTGGTAAATCTTTGAGCTACATGAGTCCACCTGGATTTATGTGGCTATGGGGGAACATTTGTGTATAATAGATGAAAAGACATGAGGAACAGTGGACATCACAAGGTTGTACATATGAAGCAGCAAAGCTGAGGCATGCATATAGAAATAGGTCTAAACAAAGACGCTGATTGCTGGGAATAACCAGCAGGATCCAGGCGGACAAATAAATATCTCCACCTAAGTGTGCAGGCGAAGATACGACATTAGCTACAGTAGAGGAAGCATGCTAGAGAGAGTGTCCGTTCATTTCTCTGGAGCTTCTCACCAGTCTGGGAGCATGCCTGCATGAAGCTTTGTCACCGAATGTTTGATTTTCCTTACATGGATGCAGGCACGCATTCGGAACATAAAGCTGTTGCCGCCTACTCTGCTGGCCCTTATATTACTGGGCCAGGGAGCCGGCTTTGTAATAGGTTTTTGCCATGGTGGACTCGGTACCAGATCGGGTAAGAGAGAGGGGCTGCTCTTTGCTGCTGTGAAGAAGGTTGAAGCTACTTCATATACTACTGGGATTCCCTTTCAAGGAATATCTTGGACTAAACTGTCTTTTTCCTGATGGATCATGGTTTGGATCATCCTTTACCAAGGATATAATCGTGGGCTGTTAACATTTTTTGGACTTTGATTTGGCTGGTAACTACAAAGTCTTTGGGAACCTGTTTTCATTTAATTTCATTTCCTTTTTCCTGTTAAGTACATCATTGGGCTAGAGGAGAAGAGCCTCAGATTTTTGGAAGTCTTTGCGTTTTGTGCTTGCTGCTCGATTGAGTTTGGATACCGCAAGAGAAAAGAACTGAAATACACTCATGACTTTTGTGGTCCCCTCCACTAGAAAGCCAGAATCCACACCCTGACCTGCCTTAGGTGGTTAGCATGAACATGGAAACAATGGTCACTTAATACTATCACAACATTGCGTAAGTCATTTCCTTCCCTTCTAGAATATGGAGGGATACGTGAGAAGCAAAGAAAAATCTGTGACCCCACTACTCATATTTTCCGCAGGCTTCCAGTTACCCTTTCATCTGTACCAAACTATGAAGGGTGATGTTAAAAACTTGTGTGAGAATCTGGCAGAGTTTTGTATGTTAACATTGTCTCTGGTCTGGTTTCTAAAACCATTCTGGCAATTTGGAAAACTCTCCAGCAAGGGCTGATGGTTCAACAGGAATAGTCCGTTTAATACTTAGTGGCCTTCTGTGGTTGGTTTGGTGTTGTTTTTAAAGAATACAAAACACACACATCAGGATTCTGGCTTCCTCCTCTTTGACAAATGTGTTTGGCATCCATGTGACAAACAAATGAGTAGCATTTTTAGCAAACATGGGAGTTTATGGTATAAGAGAAACATGATAAAAAGGAATGAAGTAAAGTCTTAGTGAAGTTCATTCTCAGACAACCTTGTGAATCTCATGGGCGATACCTTTCCCTTGCCACCAAACAAGAGGTAAAATAAATAAAATCATTTATTCACTCAGCTAACAAACATCTGTTGAACATCTCCTATGTAACAGCCCTATTCTTACACTGATATGGAAGATAGCTGTCATGAAGCTTTTTCTAGTGAAATCCTGGGCTAGAGAAGCAGTGCCCTTTTGAACAGAAATCTGTTATTGTCACTAAGCTTCCTTTTCAAAACCCACCATGAAAATGCTCTAGAGTGATGTGGTTCTTTAAAAAGAAATTATGACAGTGACATGGTTACTGGCATTTCTTTTATCCTCTTTAATTTTAAAGCTGAGCTTTTCCAGAATAGCTTCTGGAAGAGGTAGAATGCAACATGATGATAAAAACAACATGTTCAAGAGACAAGATGTGAAGAGTGGGTTTGTGCATGTGCTCGCATGACAGCAAGCACACTTTTAAGGAAGGATTTATTGGTCCAGCCAGGTGTGGTCTTCCATTCCTTAATGGACC
Organism: Lontra canadensis; assembly: GCF_010015895.1. Classification (NCBI taxonomy): domain Eukaryota; kingdom Metazoa; phylum Chordata; class Mammalia; order Carnivora; family Mustelidae; genus Lontra; species Lontra canadensis. The sequence continues at coordinate 17,375,444 of NW_022631031.1, read as the reverse complement.
AGCTGGACCCCTCTTACCAAATCTTGGCTTCAGGAGTTTTTTACCCAATCAGTGGGCTTTGTTATACTGACACACCTGCTCCATGCAAAAGCTTATAACTGGGAAGAAGTAGGGGGTTCAAAGTCAAGTGCACCACCTTCTACTTCTTGCCTTCTCTCAGTGCCCTTGATCACCATTACGTTCCCCATAGACCCTACATCAAATCAGAACATAAAGACTTCTCAAACTCTCTAAGTATATGTAGACCATTAACAAAGGTGAAAACATCTGGTGTTGAATATCAGCACAAGTGCTCTATTTTGCTTTAGCTTGCCAGTGATCAGAATAATTAGCTTTGTAATTAGCTTCCCTCAGCATCCCCATCACCATGCCCCCAAATTAATAAATATACCCACACATGCTCACAGTTTTTCCCTCTTTTTCACCATGTGCTAGATATTGGGCCAGATTTGGTGTCCAATGTACTTACCAACCAATTATGTCAGTGTTACCATGTGTTTAAGAAAGAATCTGGTATATAATGGCTTTTACTAAAATACCAATGAATAGTACCCATTGTTCCATAACACTGGTCAACAGAGATGAAAGTCAATGCCAAATTTTCACAGCCTATAGCCCAAGTCAATGTGATCACTAAGTCAAAGTTTTCAGTGCATCAGAACAGTCAACATCAAGCTTGTGTTAATGGCTTTCAACATCTAATTTCCCATCTTAATCATAGGGAAGCAAAGTCCTACCAGTTCTTCTCCATTAGAAAAAAAAAGTGTCTCCTCATACAAGGGAAGGGGAAGAATAATTAAAAGGAGGGGGAAAAAAACCCTTCTTTAAATAGCATACTATCTCTTTTTTCCTTATTGACAAGAAATTGGGTTTCCAGCTTATTAATCACCTTATAAATACAAAAGTTTCCTGGTTATTCTCTCTTGGTTGCAGAGTGTGACTTTGAAGTCAGCCTTACTGTTGAGTGGCTGGACATTGAACTAATGAGATTTTACTGTTTTGAACAGCTGGTCAAATTTGGAGGCCTCTTGAGCCCAAAGGCAACTGCTGATTTACAAGAATCCTGTAATCTATGCAGTCTTGGCTGATGATTTTGTTGTTGATTTAGGCTGGAGCAAAGGTGTAGATTTTGTGATGCTGTAAAAATGTCAAGCAATTGATTTGAGAATATGTAATACCTACAGGTAGCCCCCACTAGCAGCCAGCATCTTGTGTGGCTCATACTGAAGGATGTTTTAATAATATTTGGGTTTGGGGCACCTGGGTGGCTCAGTGGGTTAAAGCCTCTGCCTTAGGCTCAGGTCATGATCACAGGGTCCTGGGATCGAGCCCCACATGGAGCCCCGCATCAGGCTCCCTGCTCAGCAGGGAGCCTGCTTCCCCCTCTCTCTCTGCCTGCCTCTCTGCCTACTTGTGATCTCCCTCTCTCTCTCTGTCAAATAAATAAATAAAATCTTAAAAAAAAAAAAAGAATGTTTAGGTTTTTCAATGTGGCAATGTGTTTTAGAGAGGGAGGGTTTGGATGAGTTGGCTGTTTACAGCTGGGTGGAGCCAAAAAGAAGCCTTTGGAAATCAGAACTCCTATTTGCACCTTCCCTCCTTCCCTCCCTTCCAGGTTGTTAAGATTGTAAAGCAAATTCCAGGACTCAGATGGTGTTACCTCTATATCAGTACATATATAATAAATAAATAAATAAATAAATAAATAAATAAATAAAATAGAGACATTTCTTCAAAGCATTAACATAATGATCCTTTGGTATCCTCTAATATTCAGCCATCTTCATTTTTCTTATTATTTCAGAAGTCCCTTTTTCAGCTGGTTTGTTCACCTCAGGATCCAAATAAGGTCACAGTGATTGTTTGGTTGTTATATCTCTTAATCCAGAATAGTCTGTCCTGAAGTAAATACTTTTATCACCATTTAAGGACAAAAAAACTGAGGCTGAAGAGAACCCGCAGGTCACGAGAGGAAACGATGTTCTCTCAGGATCCAAATCTGTCTCTACATTGCTTCCCTCTTTCTCCTAGCCAACTCATTCTTCCTGTTGAGGTTGGATTTATCTCCTCCAGGTATTTTCCTTTCTGCCTTACTGTTTTATTCCTCACGCACCTTGGTAGAATTTCAGATCAGAATTCGGCTTGTATTGCATTCAATATTTATGTTTTTTATGTTTGTTATTTACATTTGTAGCTTTTTCTGAATTATTTCAGAGCAAAGAGTGGCAGAATCCCAGAAATTGTGCAATGAGCTCTAGAGCCTGGAGGTGAGGTCCCACCGATGTCTTCGGTATTTTCCAGATTTCTCCCTAGTGCTCTATAATGAGAGTCCTTTGACTCTGTGTGAAAAGGGAAGGCTCCTGATGAGATAAATAGGGCATGTTTATTCTCTATTCTTTTAAATGGCGATAAGACTTCAGTTTCAAATCCAGTAACCTCTCCAGGTGCACATCAGAGACAGAATTTTTAAATTGTGTTTTCACTAGTACAAATCCAGAAAACCTATCTTCTTTTTAGGTAGCAGTGAGAGTACAGAAGATTCCCATACTAGTCCCCTTGCCTTGGTGGGGCCATGAGATCAAAGCAAAACACGGGAAACATTTCACACATCCATAAAGACCTCTGCTTTACCTCTGTTCATCTGGCCCAGCATTCCATCTCTCCCAGAGGCGATCCTACCTCATCCTACCTTGGCCTGGCCCTTGCATCCTGCTAAGAACAGGTGGTTTGTTTGAAACATACAAGGCCAAATTCTTTACTGTATGGTGGTTTAGCAAGTTTCTTCGCTGTCCCCAGGTCTTATACCTGTGGGGCTCTTTTCCTGGCAAATCCATTAAAATATACTAGCAAACGTGTCAGTCTGTAATACTTCCCTATATCCCTTAATCCAGACAACATCACTTGCCAGATAAATGTATAGAACATTGGACTAATTCACCTAACACAGTACGTAGCACAAAGCTGACATGTAGTGGATCAGAAGTTTAGTCTGTGAACCCCCTGAAATCATATGTAAAAGTTTACAGGTACGTTTGCATTTGAGTTTGGGTTGGGGGTCATATTTCTTCAGATTTCAAAGGGGTCTATATCCCATAAAAGGTTGAGGCTTCCTGGCCTAGATGAAAGTGAATTCTCTTCCTGCACACCACCACCACTGGATGCTGGACTATTCCTTTGTGAGCTCTAGGAATTTTGTTTGCCAAGAGAAGGGGCTGCAAAGGAGACGGTGCCTGGGCTGGCAGTATAAGGGCACTTTTGCTATCTTGGTTTACAAGGCCTCTTGGGTTAATTCTAGAAGAATCAAAGCAAGCGTTTCTTCTGTCTTTCCTGTGCTCTGCGGGCCAAGAGTTTCTTGTGCTAAAATAAACAACTGGCAGTTTCATTAGACTCTGCAGAAGGAAGGAAGAGGTTTATGTTTCATACCTTTTATATTATATAACAACATTACTATGCGAACTTCAATTCTTCAATCTGTTTAGTTTATTTAAACTTAAAAAAATAGTACTAATGCTATAAATGGAATAAACCATGTCCAATTCTGAGCACTTACAATAAAGCATGCAGTCGGTAATACAGCCCCTGAAATAATAAACCACTTACCTCTGATAGGCACGTGCACGTGTATGTGTGTGTGTGTGTGTATCACCTTTAGATTTTATTAAGCTACAGCTGGCTGGGCTGGGGGCTGGGGGGACATTGGGAAGAGGTTCTACTTGTTTTAAACTGTAGGGAAAAAAACCCCCACACTTTATTTTGCATCTGTCCAACTTCTTATATAACCATGGAAATTATGATGTGTTTGTACCAGCCAGGCCTCAACTTTGTCTTACTTTACTGAGAAATTAGAAGTCTGATCATAAAGAAGACACTGTTTCTTTTCAGTCTTGTTCAGTTCCTAAAATATCTTGGTTCTTACCAGATGAGGAAGTATTTGATGCTCTGTAATCCTGATTCCTTCAGAGGCATTAATCAAATTCTATCCAGCACATGATTCAAACTACATTCTGAGGGAATTACAAATATGAAATGATTACCCTTGGAATCCTTAAAGTTTATTGGGGAAGATTAGTGGCTCCCAACACAGCATTTTGTTGTAATTATTGATTTGCATGTTGTTATTGTGGACTCTTTCAAAATCCCAGCAACATTTGTTGTTGTTGTTCTTGTTTTTACAGAAATAGAGAAATCCATCCTAAAATCCATGTGGAATCTCAAAGGGTCCCAAATTGCAAAGTAAACAAGCAAACAAAAGCTTGGGGGAAAAAAAGAACAAAATTGGAAGTCTTACACTTCCTGATTTCAAAACTCAATACAAAACTAAAATAATTAAAATATAAAGACAGAAATCTTGACCAATGCAATAGAATAGAGAGCCCAAATAAACCCTCACATGCCCAGTGACTTTCAGGAGAGTTCCAAGACCTTTCAATGAAGAAAGTACAGTCTTTTTTAACAAATGGTGCTAGGGAAACCAGATATCCACATTGCAAAAGAATGATGCTCGACCCTTACCTGACACCATATACAAAAATTAACTCAAAATAGGTAAAAAACTTAAATGTTAAGGCAAAAACTATAAAACCCTCAACAGAAAACTTATAGGACGGAACAGCTTCATGATGTTGGACCTGGCAATGAGGCTATGTTTTATGTCCTCCTAGAGAAGAACAGTCAAGTTGGGGGCTGGAGTCAGAGACCTGGGTTCAAACTCAAGACCATCACACTCTGCCTGTGTGATCTTAAGCACACCATCTATCCTTTCTAAGTGTCTGCTTTCTCATCTGTAAAAAGAGGATAGTAAGAGAATGATGGTGGGAATTACATAAATTCATGGACCTCAAGAACTTATACCAGTAAGCCTGGCTTACTATGAACCATTACTATCCATTCAGGGGCTGAGGGCAGGGGGTAACATAATAGTTCAGTAGGTAGGTTTTGGAGTCAGATTTTCTAGGTTCCAATCCTAGTTCTGCCCTTTACCACTTGTGACTTTGATTAAGTGCATTACATTTTTATAACTGAGGACCTTTTTCTTTTTTATTCTGAATGTTATCTTCTAAAGTTGTCAGGATGAAATGAAACAATCCCCTTACCCAGCTCTTAGAAAAGTGGTTAGCAGCCCCTAGCGTTAGTTCCTACAGCTTCTATAGTGCTTGGTACGGCATCTGGCAAACAGTATGTGCTCTTATAATGAATTATCATGCCCCCCTAAACGAGGGTGTTTAGGAAGTGTGTTTAATGACATGGGTAAATCCTGTCAGGAAAAAAAACTGTCAGGAAAAAAGAGATAAAAAGTTGAAAATGTGGGATGCCTGGGTGGCTCAGTTGATTTAGCACCTGCCTTTGGCTCATGGTCATGATTGCAGGGTCCTGGGATCAAGTCCTGCAAATGGCCCCTTACTCAGGGAGGAGCCTGATTCTCCCTCTGCCTGCAAATCCCCCTATTGTGCACGCTCTCTCTCTCTCTCATTCTCTCTGACAATTAAATAAGATCTTTTTAAAAAAGTTGAATATGCAGTTTGATCTCAACTGTGTAAGAAGAAAGAATAAAAGGGTTAAAAAGAAACAAGTTAAAATATTAACAGGGCTCATGCCTTATATAGAAAAATCATGCAGAAGTTTATTGTTTCTTTATATTTTTGTGTACTTCTCAAAGCTACCACCAGTACTTTTTCTAATGGATAATATTAAAATGCAGTTAAATAAGCTGAAAAGCCAAACAGTAGTCAATGTTGTCCACTGTCATTGGTATGCTGGCTTCCAGGTATGGCTAGTAATCTCACCAGTGCCAAGACTGTGGCCTCAAGGAGATGGGATGTGGATAATCCTGCTGTTGTGTTGGTGTGTGTGTGTGTGTGTATGTGTATCTTGCCTTCCAAGGATTTCATGATCTCCTTGAGGGCTTGGACTCTGTGCCAGCCAATCCTCCATGCATTCCTTTTGTCTAGTTCAGGGTCTAACATAATTAAGATCCCATAGTCTAGGTCTAACATAGTTAGACCCCATAGTTCAGGGTCTACAACATGAATAGAGATTCACTGACTACATGGTGAAAAGGTGTAAATGGTGTTGGTGATACAAAGAGGTTTCAAGCCAAGGCTGTGGTGGCAGGGGACTGGCCTGCCTGGGCGACCCAGTGCTTTTCCACCCCACAGACTGGAAAGATATATGAGAAAGCAGAGATCACAGAAAGCTTCACCTCTTGAACAGGGCATGGCTCTCAAAATGCCTAGCTTCAGAGAAGAAATCACCTCTTTGCTGAAGACATGGTGTATGAGCTAAATCTTGCTAAACATAGTGATTAGAAAAATAAGGAAAATTTACTTAAAAAATTAAAATAGCTTTTAAGTTATTTAATTTTTTTAAAAAATTTATTTACATTTAAAATAATACATTTAAAATAATGTATTATTTGCCTCAAGGGTACGGGTCTGTGAATCATCAGTCTTACACAATTCACAGCACTCACCATAGCACATACCCTCCCCAATGTCCATAAACGAGCCACCCTATCCCGCCCTCCTCCCTCCCAGCAACCCTCTGTTTATTTCCTGTGATTAAGAGTCTCTTATGCTTGCTTTATCTCCCTCTGCAGTCCCCTCTTGTTTCATTTTTTCCTTTCCTACTGCCCATGACCTCTCGCCCTGCCTCTCAAATTCCTCATATCAGAGAGATCATATGATAATTGTCTTTCTCTGATTGACTTATTTCGCTTAGCATAATACCCTCTAGTTCCATCCATGTCATTGCACATGGCAAGATTTCATTTCTTTGGTGGCTGCATAGTATTCTATTGTATGTATATATACCGCATCTTCTTTGTCCATTCATCTGTTGATGGACATCTAGGTTCTTTCCATAGTTTGGCTATTGTGAACATTGCTGCTATAAACATTGGAGTGCATGTGCCCCTTTCATATCACTACATTTGTATCTTAAGTTAAATACCCAATAGTGCAATTGCTGGGTCATAGGGTGGATCTATTTTCAACTTTCAGGAGAGCCTCCATGCTGTTTTCCAGAGTGGCTGCACCAGCTTTCATTCAGATATACCATTTGCTCATTGGTAGCTTAAGAAAATAAAGACATAATCAAGAAGTTAAAATCCTTCAAAATTCCACCATTCATAGGTTATCACTGTATACACTGGTATATATTCATCCAATCTGTGCCTTGATTTTTTTTTTCCTTTGGACTAAATAATAATTTGTGGGCAGTTTTCTGTGACTAAACTATAGCACTACATCATTTCTTTAATGGCTGCACATTGTTTCATTAAATAGATGCACTTTATTTATTTATGTATTTATTTTATTTAATTCTCTCTCATGTGCTCTCTATTAGAGATCGGATGGACACAACAGACATGATTCCAATCCTCATAGAACCAAGGGGCTAGAGGGAGCTTGAGGCAATTAACCAACACAAAGTATACTAAACGTGATGTGGGGGAGGTTGAAGATTCTCCTGGAGCACAGAGGCACAATGTCCCCTGCTTATTGGCACATTGAAGTATAATTTAGAGTACCTTCATATTTGTCATCAAACATTCACTTTTTTATTGAGGTATACTTCCCACATAACATTATTTTAGTTCCAGGTGCACAACATGATTTCATATTTATGTATATTGCAAATGATCATCACAATAGATCTGATTAACACTGATGCCATATGGGGTTAAAAAATTGTTTCTCTTGTGGTGAGAACTTGTAAGAACTCTTCTTTTTGCAACTTTCAAATGTTCAGTGCAGTATTGTTAACTGTAGTCCCCATGACTTAAATATTTTAAAAAGGGAAATTTATACCTTTTGACTCCTTCACCCATTTTGCCTACTCCTTATCCCCTGACTGTGACAGCCACCAACTGTCAACCTATTCTCTGTATTTATGAGCTCAGGTTGTTTGTTTGTTTTTTACTGTTTTTAGGTTCCATAGATAAGTGAGATCATATGATATTTCTGATTTATTTCACGTAGCATAATGTGCTCAAGGTCTAGCCATTTTGTTGCAATAGCAAGATTTTATTCTTTATGGCTAAATAATACTCTATCATACATGTATAATATATTTTCTTTTTTAAAAGTTATTTTAGTTCCATTTAGTTAATAAACAGTGTTATTTTAGTTTTAGGTATACAATGTAGTGATTCAACACTTCCATACATCAGCCAGTGCTCATCAGGACAAGTGCCTCCTTAATACTCAACACTTATTTAATATACTCCCCACCCACCTGATTTTTTTTTATAGGTATACTTAATTTTACTGCTTTTGTGCTTCTTCCTTTTCTTACTCCTTGTTATGTTCTTTCCACTCACAGAATCCCTTTTAACATTCTTAGTAAGGCTAGTCTAGTGGTCATGAATTCTTTAAATTTTTTTTTTGGGAAACTAACTCTCTTTCAGTTTTGAATAATAGCCTTGCTGGAGAGAATATTCTTGGCTGCAGATTTTTTTCGTTTTAGCACTTTGAATATATCATGCCACTCCCTTCTGGCTTTCACAGTTTTTGCTGAAAAATCAGCTGATAATCTTAAGGGGTTTCCCTTGTATATAACTGTCTTCTTTTCTCTTTCTGCTTTTAAAATTATCTCTTTATGATTATTCTTTGTCATTTTAATTACTGTGTGTCTTGCTATGGAACTCCTTGGGTTAATTTTCTTGGGGGCTCTCTGTGCCTCTGGATCTGGATTTCTGTGTCCTTTAAATTAAGGAAGTTTTCATCTATTATTTCTTTAAGTAATTTTTCTGCCCTCTTTCCCTCTCTTCTCCTTTTGGGATCCCTATTATGCAAATATTTTTATGCTTGATGGTGTTGCTGAGTTCTCTTAATCTGTTCTCATTTTTAAGTTCTTTTTTCTTTCTCCTGTTCAGCTTGATTGCTTTCCATTACTCTGTTCTGCAAGTTACTGATCTGTTCTTCTACTTCCTCTAGGGTACTATTTATTCCCTCTAATTTCGTTTTTTATTTCAGTGGTTGAGGTTTTTTAAATCTCTGATCGGTTCTATTTTATGTTTTCTATGTCTTTGTTGAGGATCTTGCTGAGATCCTCCACTCTTTTCTCAAGTCCAGTGAGTACCTTTATGACCATTAGTTTAAATTCTCTATCAGGGATATTATTTGTCTCTGTTTTGTTTAGCTCTCTTGCTATTGCTTTTTTTTCCTGTTCTTTCATTCAGGACATATTCCTCTGTCTCCTCATTATGTCTAATTCTGTATCTGTTTTTATGTATTAGGAAAGACAGCTATATCTCCTGCTCTTGAAAGTAGTGACGTTGTATACAATACAAGAAGAGGTCTTGTATTGCCATGTAGTACAATCTCCCCTATTCCCCAGAACCTGGTGCTTCAGGGGTGAGACATGTGTGTCTCTCACATATGTGTGTTGCATGTACCCTACTGTTGTGCCTAAGCCACATTTTCTCTTAGTCCAGTCATCTGCAATGGCTTTCTTTGCCATTCATTGTCAGGGTTCAATCTTTTATGTTGTTAATGGGCCAGTCTTGGGACACCCAGGGGTTGAATTGGGTCAGAGCTGGGGTCTTCCAGAGTTGCCATTGCACTGAACTGCAGTTGCTCTCTCTGTGTTGTCCCGTGAGAGGCTTTTTGATGGGCAGGGCCCACAGTCAGACCAAATGTCTTCTTAAAAGAAGCAGCACACTACTGATCCTGCATTTGAACTGGTGTATATGGCTATCTTCCCCTTTCCCCAGGCATGGGCCACTTTGAAGTGGTACCAGCCCCTGTTAGGAGTGTTTGCCCAATACCATGCTTGTGGTGTTGCTTTGGATGGACTTCTGTTGAGGGTGCTTTGGTGGGTGCATCCACAGGAGAATACAGGCCTGGGGCATGCATTGTCAACAAGGTTTGTGCTGGCTTACTACCGGAAGGGACATAGAGCCCTTTTGAAGAACTGTTGAGGGTGGGTTGACAGGAGAATGTGGAGGTGGGGTGCACTGTTTGTAAGGTTTGCACTACTCCACTGTGGAAGGGGAATTGGAGCAGCTATGGAGAACTCCTGCCAAGGGTTCATAAGAGAAGGCAAGAGTGTAGGAGAGCATGGGGCAGGTTGCATTGTTAGCAAGCTAGTGCAGTGTTCATGCTCATTCCTGCAAGAATGTGTGTATCCAGGCTAGAGGTTGGGGAAGGGAAGTAGATCCCACCAATTCTTTTCTTCTTGGAGAAGTTTCCCAAAGATTCCTGTCTCTCCCTCCAGTTCATGTTCTGAGTTTAATAAATAAATCTCCTTCCCATATATTCTAAGCATTTTTCAGACTGCTACTTCTATGCTGTACCTTTGTGAAGTTGTTTGTTTTGTTGACTCTTTGAGGCTGGGGGTTCAGTTTCCTATTGCCCTCCTGGCTCTCCCAGAGCTGAACGTGCTGATTTTTAAAGTTCCAGGTGTTGGGCCCCACTGATTGTAAGAACTCATGTAGTTAAGCCCCTCTGGTTTTCAAAACCAAATGCTATGGGGATCTGTCTCTTCAGTGAGGGTCCCCTGTGCCTGGCATGCCTGGGTGGCTTTTGCTCCTGTCCCTTCTCTGTGGTTGCCATGTCCCTCACTCCCACAGTCAGTTTCAAGTATCTGTTTTGTTCCTGACCATGTCTCTGTCCTTCCTATCATTTTCTTTTTACTTTTTTTTTTTTTTTAAAGATTTTATTTATTTGACAGAGAGAGATCACAAGTAGGCAGAGAGGCAGGCAGAGAGAGAGAGGAGGAAGCAGGCTCCCTGCCAAGCAGAGAGTCGGATGCGGGACTCGATCCCAGGACCCTGAGATCATGACCTGAGCCAAAGGCAGAGGTTTAACCCACTGAGCCACCCAGGCGCCCCTTCCTATCATTTTCAACGTGGGCTCTTCTCTACACTTAGCTGTGGAGAGTGTGTTCTGCCAGTTTTCAGGCTGCTTCTGGATCATTTATGAGTTGTGGGTGTTACTTAGATATATCCATGGACTGATCCTCCTATTCCATTATCTTCCCAGGAAGTCTGTTACTTGTCTTTGTGATACTAGCCATTCTAACAGGTATGAGGTAATAGGGTTTTGATTTATGTATTTGTAAAGATTGGTGATGTTGAGTACATTTTAATGTACCTATTAGCAATCTGTATGCCTTTTTTGGAAAAACCTCTTCTCATTTTTAAATCTGATTGCTTGCTTTTTGTTATTGAGTTGTATGAATTCTTTATAAACTTTTGATAGCAACTCTTTTATCAGATGTGATTTCATTTATTGTCTTTTGTTTAGTAAGTTGTCTTTTCATTCTGTTGATGATTTCCTTTGGGCAGAAGCATTTTAGTTTGATGAAGTCCTGCGTGTTTCTTATTTTGTTGCCTTTGTTTTTGGTGTCAAATCTAAAAAATCCTCAAGAGTGGTGTCAAGAAGCTTACAATCTGTTTTCTGCTAGGAATTTCATTGTTTTAGATCTTACATGCAGATCTTTAGTCAATTTTGAGTTAATTTTTATGTATGATTTAAAGTAGTGATCCAGTTTCATTCTTTGTATGTAGTGGTCCAGTTGTCCCAACATTTATTGAAGGGAGTGTCCTTTCCTCATTGCATATTCTTGGCTCCTTTGTCGTAAACTAATTGATCATATATGCATAGGTTTATGTGTGAGGTTTCAATTCTGTCTTATTGATCTAAGGGTTTATTTTTATTCTGATACCATACTGTTTTGATTACCGTAATTTTATAACTCAGTTGAAATCAAAGAGCATGCTGTTTCCAGGTTTGTTTCTCTTTCTCTAGATTACTTTGACTTTTCATGGTCTTTTGTGGTTCCATACAAATTCTGTATTATTTGTTCTAGTTCTGTGCAAAATGCTGTTGGTATTTTGATAGCAATTGCATTGGATCTGTGATGTGAAAAATTCTATTGATATTTTATTATTGATGGCACTGAATCTGTAGATGTCTTTGGGTACTGTGGACATTTTAATAATATTAATTCTTCCAATCCATGTGCATAGGATATCTTTTTTTTTTTTTTTATAAACATATAATATATTTTTATCCCCAGGGGTACAGGTCTGTCAATCGCCAGGTTTACACACTTCACAGCACTCACCATAGCACATACCCTCCCCGATGTCCATAACCCCACCCCCCTTCTCCCAACCCCCCTTCCCCCCAGCAACCCTCAAGTTTGTTTTGTGAGATGAAGAGTCACTTATGGTTTGTCTCCCACCCAATCCCAGCTTGTTTCATTTATTCTTCTCCTACCCACTTAACACCCCATGTTGCATCTCCACTTCCTCATATCAGGGAGATCATATGATAGTTGTCTTTCTCCGATTGACTTATTTCACTAATCATGATACCCTCTAGTTCCATCCTAGTCATCGCAAATGGCAAGATTTCATTTCTTTTGATGGCTGCAAAGTATTCCATTGTGTATATATACCACATCTTCTTTCTCCATTCATCTGTTGATGGACATCTAGGTTCTTTCCATAGTTTGGTTATTGTGGACATTGCTGCTATAAACATTTGGGTGCACGTGCCCCTTCAGATCACTACATTTGTATCTTTAGGGTAAATACCCAGTAGTGCAATTGCTGGGTCATAGGGTAGTTCTATTTTCAACATTTTGAGGACATTTTCAACATTTCCAGAGTGGTTGCACCAGCTTGCATTCCCACCAACAGTGTAGGAGGGCTCCCCTTTCTCCGCATCCTCGCCAGCATCTGTCATTTCCTGACTTGTTAATTTTAGCCATTCTGACTGGTGTGAGGTGATATCTCATTGTGGTTTTGATTTGTATTTCCCTGATGCCGAGTGATATGGAGCACTTTTTCATGTGTCTGTTGGCCATCTGCATGTCTTCTTTGCAGAGATGTCTGTTCATGTCTTCTGCCCATTTCTTGATTGGATTATTTGTTCTTTGAGTGTTGAGTTTGCTAAGTTCTTTATAGATTCTGGACACTAGCCCTTTATCTGATACGTCGTTTGCAAATATCTTCTCCCATTCGTCAGTTTTCTTTTGGTTTTGTTAACTGTTTCCTTTGCTGTGCAAAAGCTTTTGATCTTGATGAAATCCCAGTAGTTCATTTTTTCCCTTGCTTCCCTTGCCTTTGGCGATGTTCCTAGGAAGATGTTGCTGCGGCTGAGGTCGAAGAGGTTGCTGCCTGTGTTCTCCTCAAGAATTTTGACTGATTCCTTGCTCACATTGAGGTCCTTCATCCATTTTGAGTCTATTTTCGTGTGTGGTGTAAGGAAATGGTCCAATTTTATTTTTCTGTATGTGGCTGTCCAATTTTCCCAACACCATTTATTGAAGAGGCTGTCTTTTTTCCATTGGACATTCTTTCCTGCTTTGTCGAAGATTAGTTGACCACAGAGTTGAGGGTCTATTTCTGGGCTCTCTATTCTGTTCCATTGATCTATGTGTCTGTTTTTGTGCTATTACCATGCTGTCTTGATGATGACAGCTTTGTAATAGAGCTTGAAGTCCGGAATTGTGATGCCACTGATTTTGGCTTTCTTTTTCAATATTCCTTCGGCTATTTGAGGTCTTTTCTGGTTCCATATAAATTTTAGGATTATTTGTTCCATTTCTTTGAAAAAAATGGATGGTACTTTGATAGGAATTGCATTAAATGTGTAGATTGCTTTAGGTAGCATAGACATTTTCACAATATTTAGTCTTCCAATCCAAGAGCATGGAACATTTTTCCATTTCTTTGTGTCTTCCTCAATTTCTTTCATGAGTACTTTATAGTTTTCTGAGTATATATTCTTAGCCTCTTTGGTTAGGTTTATTCCTAGGTATCTTATAGTTTTGGGTGCAATTGTAAATGGGATTGACTCCTTAATTTCTCTTTCTTCTGTCTTGTTGGTGTATAGAAATGCAACTGATTTCTGTGCATTGATTTTATATCCTGACACTTTACTGAATTCCTGTATAAGTTCTAGCAGTTTTGGAGTGAAGTCTTTTGGGTTTTCCACATATGGTATCATATCATCTGCGAAGAGTGATAGTTTGATTTCTTCTTTGCCGATTTGGATGCCTTTAATTTCCTTTTGTTTGATTGCTGAGGCTAGGACTTCTAGTACTATGTTGAATAGCAGTGGTGATAATGGACATTCCCTCCATTGTTCCTGACCTTAGCAGAAAAACTTTCAGTTTTTCTCCATTGAGAATGATATTTGCGGTGGGTTTTTCATAGATGGCTTTGATGATATTGAGGTATGTGCCCTCTATCCCTACACTTTGAAGAGTTTTGATCAGGAAGGGATGCTGTACTTTGTCAAATGCTTTTTCAGCATCTATTGAGAGTATTCATATGGTTCTTGTTCTTTCTTTTATTAATGTGCTGTATCACATTGATTGATTTGCAGATGTTGAACCAACCTTGCAGCCCGGGAATAAATCCCACTTGGTCGTGGTGAATAATCCTTTTAATGTATTGTTGAATCCTATTGGCTAGTATTTTGGTGAGTAATTTTGCATCTGTGTTCATCAAGGATATTGGTCTGTAGTTCTCTTTTTTGATGGGATCCTTGTCTGGTTTTGGGATCAAGGTGATGCTGGCCTCATAAAATGAGTTTGGAAGTTTTCCTTCCATTTCTATTTTTTGGAACAGTTTCAGGAGAATAGGAATTAGTTCTTCTTTAAATATTTGGTAGAATTCCCCCAGGAAGCCGTCTGGCCCTCGGCTTTTGTTTGTTTGGAGATTTTTGATGACTGTTTCAATCTCCTTACTGGTTATGGGTCTGTTCAGGCTTTCTATTTCTTCCTGGTTCAGTTGTGGTAGTTTGTATGTCTCTAGGAATGCATCCATTTCTTCCAGATTGTCAAATTTGTTGGCATAGAGCTGCTCATAGTATGTTCTTAAAATTGTCTGTATTTCTTTGGTGTTAGCTGTGATCTCTCCTCTTTCATTCATGATTTTATTTATTTGGGTCCTTTCTCTTTTCTTTTTGATAAGTCTGGCTAGGGGTTTATCAATCTTATTCATTCTTTCAAAGAACCAGCTTCTAGTTTTGTTGATTTGTTCTATTGTTTTTTTGGTTTCTATTTCATTGACTTCTGCTCTGATCTTTATGATTTCTCTTCTCCTGCTGGGTTTAGGGTTTCTTTCTTGTTCTTTCTCCAGCTCCTTTAGGTGTAGGGTTAGGTTGTGTACCTGAGACCTTTCTTGTTTCTTGAGAAAGGCTTGTACCGCTATATATTTTCCTCTCAGGACTGCCTTTGTTATGTCCCACAGATTTTGAACCGTTGTATTTTCATTATCATTTGTTTCCATGAATTTTTCCAATTCTTCTTTAATTTCCTGGTTGACCCATTCATTCTTTAGAAGGATGCTGTTTAGTCTCCATGTATTTGGGTTCTTTCCAAATTTCCTCTTGTGATTGAGTTCTAGCTTCAGAGCATTATGGTCTGAAAATATGCAGGGAATCTTTTGATACCAGTTGAGACCTGATTTAGGACCGTGGATGTGATCTATTCTGTAGAATGTTCCATGTGCACTAGAGAAGAATGTGTATTCTGTTGCTTTGGGATGAAATATTCTGAATATATCTGTGATGTCCATCTGGTCCAGTGTGTCATTTAAGGCCTTTATTTCCTTGTTGATCTTTTGCTTGGATGATCTGTCCATTTCCGTGAGGGGAGTGTTAAAGTCCCCTACTATTATTGTATGATTGTTGATGTGTTTCTTTGATTTTGTTATTAATTGGTTTATATAGTTGGCTGCTCCCACGTTAGGGGCATAGATATTTACAATTGTTAGATCTTCTTGTTGGACAGACCCTTTGAGTATGATATAGTGTCCTTCCTCATCTCTTATTATTTTCATTGGCTTAAAATCTAATTGATCTGATATAAGGATTGCCAGTCCTGCTTTCTTCTGATGTCCATTAGCATGGTAAATTGTTTTCCACCCCCTCACTTTAAATCTGGAGGTGTCTTCGGGTTTAAAATGAGTTTCTTGTAGGCAACATATAGATGGGTTTTGTTTTTTTAATCCATTCTGATACCCTGTGTCTTTTGATTGGGGCATTTAGCCCATTAACATTCAGGGTAACTATTGAGAGATATGAATTTAGTGCCATTGTATTGCCTGTAAGGTGACTGTTACTGTATATTGTCTCTGTTCCTTTCTGATCTACTACTTTTAGGGTCTCTCTTTGCTTAGAGGACCCCTTTCAATATTTCCTGTAGAGCTGGTTTGGTGTTTGCAAATTCTTTCAGTTTTTGTTTTTCCTGGAAGCTTCTAATCTCGCCTTCTATTTTCAATGATAGCCTAGCTGGATATAGTATTCTTGGCTGCATGTTTTTCTCATTTAGTGCTCTGAATATATCATGCCAGTTCTTTCTGGCCTGCCAGGTCTCTGTGGATAAGTCTGCTGCCAATCTAATATTTTTACCATTGTATGTTACAGACTTCTTCTCCCGGGCTGCTTTCAGGATTTTCTCTTTGTCACTAAGACTTGTAAGTTTTACTATTAAGTGACAGGGTGTGGACCTATTCTTATTGATTTTTAGGGGGATTCTCTGCATCTCCTGGATTTTGATGCTTGTTCCCTTTGCCATATTGGGGAAATTCTCTCCAATAATTCTCTCCAATATACCTTCTGCTCCCCTCTCTCTTTCTTCTTCTTCTGGAATCCCAATTATTCTAATGTTGTTTCATCTTATGGTGTCACTTATCTCTCGAAATCTGCCCTCGTGGTCCAGTAGCTGTTTGTCCCTCTTTTGCTCAGCTTCTTTATTCTCTGTCATTTGGTCTTCTATATCGCTAATTCTTTCTTCTGCCTCATTTATCCTATCAGTGAGAGCCTCCATTTTTGATTGCACCTCATTAATAGCTTTTTTGATTTCAACTTGGTTAGATTTTCGTTCTTTTATTTCTCCAGAAAGGGCTTTTATATCTCCCGAGAGGGTTTCTCTAATATCTTCCATGCCTTTTTTTGAGCCCAGCTAGAACCTTGAGAATCATCATTCTGAACTCTAGACCTGACATATTACCATGTCTGTATTGATTAGTTCCCTAGCCTTCGGTACTGCTTCTTGTTCTTTTTTTTGTGGTGAATTTTTCCGCCTTGTCATTTTGTCCAGATAAGAGTATATGAAGGAGAAAGTAAAATACTAAAAGGGTGGCCAAGACTCCAGGAAAATATGCTTTAACCAAATCAGAAGAGATCCCAAATCATGAGGGGGGAGAAAGGGGATAAAAAGAGGTTCAGAAAGAAAAAGAAAAGAAAAGAAAAGAAACAATTAAAAAAAAAAAACGAATAAAGAAAAAAATATAAAAAAGAAAAAAAATATATATATATTAGATAAACTAGTTAAAAACTTTAAAAAAATGGTAAAATTTAAAAAAATTTAGCAGAAGAAGAGAAAAAAAATTGAAAAAGAAAAAAAAATTAACTGCAAGACTAAAGAATCATGGGGAGAAAATCATGAGATCCATGCTTTGCTTTCTCCTCCTCTGGAATTCAGCTGCTCTCCTTGGTATTGAAACTGCTCTCCTTGGTAGGTGAACTTGGTCCTGCCTGGATTTCTTGTTGATCTTCTGGGGGAGGGGCCTGTTGTAGTGATTCTCAAGTGTCTTTGCCCCAGGCGGAATTGCACCGCCCTTACCAGGGGCCGGGCTGAGTAATCCGCTCGGGTTTGCTTTCAGGAACTTTTGTTCCCTGAGCGCTTTCCGTAGAGTTCTGGAGGACGGGAATGAAAATGGTAGCCTCCCTGTCTCTGCCCGGAGGAGCTGAGAGCCCGTGGCCCCACTCCTCAGTGCGCCCTCAGAGAATAGCGCCCAATTACTTCCGTCACCCTGGCCTCCAGCCGCGCTCCGAGCTGACTGAGCCTGCAACTGGTTCAAGGTAACCCTGAGCTGAGAGCTCACTCCTCGGCTCTGTCTCTGTAGCCGGCTTCCCCATTCTGATACCTGCGAGCTCTGCGACACTCAGACACCCCCGATCCTTCTGTAACCCTGCGGGACCTGAGGCCACGCTGACCCCACGTGGGCTTCACCCCCAGTTTAGCCTCTGGAGCGATGTCCCTCAGCGGAACAGACTTAAAAGTCCTGATTTTGTGCTCTGTTGCTCCCCCACTTGCTGGGAGCCGGCCCCTCCCCCCGCGGTCTATCTTCCCGTCGCTTTGGATTCACTTCTCCGCCAGTCCTACCTTTCAGAAAGTGGTTGATTTTCTATTTCTAGAATTGCTGTTCTTCTTCTCTTCGATCTCCCGTTGGATTTGTAGGTGTTTTCAATCTTTAGATAAGCTATCTAGCTGATCTCCTGCTACCTGAAGTAGTCTCAGCCTGCTACTTCTCCCCCATCTTGAATCCTCCATGTGCATAGGATATCTTTTCACTTGTTTGTGCAACTCACATTTTATTTCATCAGTGTTTTATTGTTTTCAGAGTAAAAGTCTTTCACCTTCTTGCTTAAGTTTATTTCTAGGTATTTTATTCTCTGTAGTACAATTGTGAGTGATTTTTTTTTCTTAATTTCTCTTTCTGCTACTTCATTGTTAGTGTATTGAAATGCAAGAGATTTCTTTGTGTTAATTTTGTGTGCTGCAACTTTACTGAATTCATATATTACTTTTAAGAGGTTTTTTGCTGAGTCTTTAGGGTTTTTTTGTGTATAATACGTGTCATTTGCAAATAGTGGCTATTTTACTTCTTCCTTACCAATTTGGAGGACTTTTATTTATTTTTCTTGTCTGATTGCTATGGTTAGGACTTCTAATACTATGTTGAATAAAAGTGGTAGAAGTGGACATCCTTGCCTTGTTCCTGATCTTAGAAGAAAAGCTTTCAGTCTTTCACCATTAAGTATGATGTTAGCTTTTGGTTTATAGCTATAATATAACTTTTATTAAGTTGAAGTATGTTTCCTATAAACCTACTTTGTTGAGAATTTTTATCATAAATGCTTTTTCTATATCTATTGAAATAATCCTATGGTTTTTTCCTTTATTTTGTTAATGTGGTATATCATGTCTATGGGTTTGCTGATATTGGGCCATCTTTGCATCCCCTGTATAAATTCCACTGGATTGTGGTGAATGATCATTTTAATGTATTAGTGAATGTTGTTTTATAATATTTTGTTGAGGACTTTTGCATCTATGTTTATCAGGAATATTGCCTCGTAGAGAGAGAGAGAGTGTGTGTGTATGTGTGTTTGCTTGCAATGTCTTTATTTGATGTTGGTGTCAGGGTAAATCTGGCCTCATAAAATGTATTTCCACCTTCTATTGTTTAGAATAGTTTGAGGAGAATAGTATTAACTGATCTTGAAATGTTTGCTAGAAATCACCTGTGAATCCATCCTGTCTTAGATATTTTTCGGGAGATTCTTGATTGCCAATTCAGTTTTGTTACTAATAATCCATCTGTTCAGATTTTCTATACCTGATTAAGTTTTGGAAGATTGCATGTTTCTAGAAGTTTATCCATTTCTTCTAAGTTGTCCAATTTGTTGGCATATCATTTTTCATAGTAGTGTCTAGTAATCCTTTGTGTTTCTGCAATGTCTGGTTACTTTGCTTTTTATTTCTGGTTTTATTTGTTTGGGTCCTCTCTCTTTTATTCTTGGTGAGAATAACTAAAGGTTTATCAATTTTGGTTATCTTTTCAAAGGACCAGTTATTGGTTTCATTGATCTTTTCTATTAATTTATTTCCACTCTGATTGTTATTTTTCTCTTCCTTATCCTAACTTTGGGTTTTGTTCTTTTTCTAGTTCTTTTCAATGTAAGGTAAGATTGTTCAAGACTTTTCTTGTTCCCTGAGGTATGCCTGTATTGTATTAATACAATTGTATTAAAACTGCTTTTGCTGTGTCCCAGGATTTTGGACATTTGTGTTTTCATTTTCATTCATTTCCATGTATTTTAAATTTTAATTTCTTTCTTGACCCATTTATTGTTTAGTGACATGTTGTTTAGCCTCCATATGTTTGTGTTTTAACCATTATAATGGATTTCTAGTGTCATACTATTGTGGTTGGAAAAGATGCTTGATATGATTTCAATCCTCTTAAATTTATAGAGTCTTGTTTTGTAGCCTAACTCATGATGTATCCTGGGGAATGTCTCATGTGCACTTGAAAGGAATATATATCCTATTGTTTTTGGATGGAATCTTCTGCATATATCTGTTAAATCCATCTGGTCTAATATGTCATTCAAAGCCAGTATTTCCTCATTGATTTTCTGTCTGGATGATCTTATCCATTGATATATATGTTTGATGTTAAAGTGTCCTACTATTATTGGATTACTCTCAATTTCTCTCTTTATGTCTGCTAATATTTGCTTATGTATATAAATGCTCCAATGTTAGGTGCATAGATATTTACAATCGTTATATCTTCTTGTTGAATTGGTATTTTTATCAATATATGATGCCCTTTTTTGTCTTTTGTTACAGTCTTTGTTTTAAAGTCTATTTTGTCTTTATATCAGACAAAAAAAGTCGGGGGTAATACTTATAGCGTATTACCCCCGACTTTTTTGTTTTCATTTGCATGGAATATCTGTTTCCATCCCTTTACTTTCCATTTGTGTGTATCTTTAAAGCTGCAGTGAGTATCTTGTGAGCAGCATATAGACGGGTCTTGGTTGTTTGTTTTTTGTTTTTGCTTGTTTGTTTTCTTTTTTGTTTTTAATCCATTCCTTCACTTCTGTCTTGATTGGAGTAGTTAGACCATTCATTGTTAAGCAGTTATTGATAGGTATTTAGTGACATTTTGTTCATCGATTTCTGATTGTTTTTGTAGTTCTTTGTTCCTTTTTCTCTTGTTCTCTTTCTTTGTGATTTGGGACTTTCTTCAATGTTGTCTGTTGCATTGTTTCTCTTTTTGTTTATCTATTACAGATTTTGGTTTATAATTACTAAGAGTTTCATACATAACATCTCATCTTTTAAGTTGATGGTCACTTAAAACTGAGCACATACTAAAAAAACCTTCATATTTATTTTCCTCTGTTTTACATACATGTTGTTATAGTTTACATCTTTTTATTTTTGAGTCCCCTTATTTTTTATAGTTGATTTTACTACTTTTGTCTTTAACCTTCATAATAATTTTATAAGTGATTGCTCTGTTTATATTTACTCTTGCTCGTGAAATTTTGTCCTTTCATAATTTTTGTACTTCTAATTGTGGTCTCCCCCCCCCCCCCCCTTAATAAATTCCTTTCAACATTTCTTGTAAGGTTGGTTTAGTGCTGGTGAACTCCTATAACTTTTGTTTGTCTGGGAAATGCTCTCTCCTTTAATTCTGAATGATAATATTGTGCCACAGAATATTCTTAGTTGTAGTTTTGTTTTTGTTTGGTGTGTTTTGTTTTGTTTTCTTTCAGCACTTTGTGTATATCAGGTCACTTTCTTATGGCCTGCAAAATTCTGCTGAAAAATCAGCTGATAATCTTATGGGGTTTCCTTTGTATGTAAGTAGGTGCTTTTGTCTTGCTTCTCCTAGGATTATTTTTCTTTTATCTTTGACATCTTAATTTTTATTTGCTATATTATGGACCTCATGGGGTTTATCCTGTTTGGAACTCTGTGCTCCTTGAATCTGGATGTCTGTTTCCTTCCTCAGATTAGGGACATTTTAGTTATTATTTATTCAAGTAAGTTTTCTGTCCCTGTCTTTCTTTCTTCTCCTTTTGAGAGCCCTATCATGCAAATGTTTGTTTGCTTCTACTTTTGAGACCCCTATCATGCAAATGATATTATCCTGGAAATCCTTTAAGTCTTTAACCTATCTTTTTCTTCTTTTTGTTAATAGTTCTTTTTTCTTTTGCTGTTCAGTGTGGATGCTCTTTTAATATATTTTTCATTTCATTTATTGTACTCTTTAACTCTGTTCTATTATATTTTCTGTCTCTTTGTTGAAATTCTCACTGAATTCATTCACTTCTCCCTCCAGTCTGGTTGGCATCTTTATGACCATTACATTGAACTCTTTGTCAGGTAGATTGGTCATCTCCATTCCATTTAGATCTTTTTCTGAGGTTTTGTCTTATTCTTTCCTTTTGAACATATCCTCTGTTTCCTCACTTCACTTGACTCTGTGTTTGTTTCTGTGAATTGGTTGGAACATCTATTTCTCCTAACCTTAAAGGAATGGTATTGTGTATGGTCATCCCCTGTGTTGACTGTGTGTCCCTGGTAACTTGGTCTGGCTAAATGGAGTTGTGACTAGCATGGCTGTGAATCCCAGGGCACTCAATTCTGTGATTGCCTTGGTGGTATGGTCTGAGCTGAAGCAAGTGTGAGTTGGGGTGGTCCCAGGGCTCTCCATGCAAGGGGTTCCCTTGTAGGACAGCTGAAGTTGAAGTGTGTAAAAGCTGGGTATCCTGGTGCTCTCTGTGTCGAGGTTTCTCTAGCAGAATAGCTGAAACTGAGATGGGAACTAGCCAGGTCCCAGTACTACCTGAAATGAAGGCATCCTGAGATTACATCTGCAGGTGAAATGAGTGTAAACCAGGGAGGCTCAGGGGTCTCCATGCAGAGGGCACTCTGGCAGGACAGCTAAATCTGAAGTGTGTGTAAACTGGTGTGTCGTGTGGCATTTCATGGCAAGGGCACCATGGCCATGCTTTTGGAGTTGAGTTAAGCACAGGCCAGGTGGTCTGGGGTTTTCTGTGCACAGAGTGCCCTGGCAGGACAGCCAGAGTCAAATCGCTCTGTGCCAGTGGTGCCCTGACAAATCATCTGGAGTGAAGATAATGTTTTCCTGGAGTGTTCTGAGGTGTTTTGCACCTTTGTTACTTTAGTGAAATAGCTAGAGCTATAATGAATGTTCACCAGTGGCGTTCCAGTGCCCATCATGTTTAGGCCACATTGGTGGGATTACCGGGCTGGTATATGCTAGGGTCCCTGGGCTCCCTGGGACAGCAGGTCAACTATGGTGCCTGGCACCCCATCCTGTCTGCTATCAAGTCTGAGGAGTAAGTTATGGTGATTGTCAGCCACTCTGAGCCAGTGTGAGTTTCAGCAGCTCCTTCACTGTTTGGTGTAGTTCTAGGGCTGGATCCTTTATATTGTAGGTACTCTTTTAAACCGCAGCTTTATTTATTTATTTATTTATTTATTCATTTATTTTCTGTGCCCCAGAGTGTCTGGGGCTGGTATGGACTAGGGATCCAGGGCTTGACAAGGTGTCATGTCAGCTATGGCACCTGGACCTTTTTCCTATCTGAGTTATCAAGGTGGAGGGGAATGTGGACCAAGGTGCTTGTCATCTCCTCTTACCTAGAGAGTGCTTGTGCAGCACTCCTATCATTTTCTGGAGTTCTAGGACTGGATCCTTTATATTCTAATTGCTCTATTGAACTTATTAAATTTTCCCCCTGTGTACTAGGATGTTCAAGGCCAGTGTAGGCTAGGGGTCCAGGGCTCTCCAAGGCAGCTGGCTAGCTATAGCTTGTAGACACTGCTCCCATGTGGGCTGTCAATGTGGAGGGGGACCATAAACTGCGGAGTTTGCCTGCCCCTCCAACCCATGGAGAGTTTCAGTACCTCCCCTGCTATTTTGGAGGGTTCTAGGATATGTTTCTTTATATTCTAGTTGGCCATTTAGACCACAGCTTTTGTCTGTGCCCTAGGGCAGATGAATCTCTTTGTAGTTTCTCAGTATTATCCCTCCCCACTGTAGTTGGCAGCTTCGGGGGGGTGGGGTCCCTTCATAACTGTGTCCCTATTTCTCTTGCCATTTTCTATCTGGTCTATCTTTCCTTGTGCAGAAGCTGTTTAGTCAGCCCCACAGTCCTTCTTCAGGAAGAACTGCTTTATAAATAGGTATAGAGTTGGTGTGTCCATGGAGGAGGTGAGTTCAAAGTCTTCCTACATTGCCATATTGGTTTGTTAACTGTTTTCTGGCTCTTTTATAATTCTTCTGTCCATTTCTTCTCTGGCTCTCTTCCTTTGTGGTTTGAAGACTTTCTTTAGTGGTATGGCTAGATTCCATCCTCTTTCTCTTTTGTGTATCTTATATAAGTTTTTGTTTTGTGCTTACCATGATTCTTACATATAAAAACTTATACTGATGACATTCTGTTTTAAATTGATAATAACTTAAGTATAAACACATTCTAAAGCTTATTTTTACTTTCCACCACTACATTGTATGTTTTTGATGTCACATTTTACCTATTTTCATCTTGTGTATCCCTGAATGAATTATTGTAATTATAGTTTTTTCAACTTCTGTCTTAAACTTTATGCTAGCTTTTGAAGTAATTAATGCACTATCTTTACTATATATTTACCATTACCAGCAAGAGCTATACTTCCATAGGTTTTTGTTATTGTTGTTGTTACTTATTAGCACCCTTTCTTTTCAGTGTAAAGAAATTTCTTAACATTTCTTATAAGCCTGGTTTATTCGTGATGAATACTTTTAGCTTTTGCTTGTCTAGAAAACTCTCTCTCCTTCGGTTCTGAATAACTTTGACAGGTAGAATATTATTGGTTGGAAGTTTTATTCTTTCAGTGCTTTGAATATATGGTGCTACTCTCTTCTGGACTACAAATTTTCTGCTGAAAATTCTGGTAGTCATATGGGGTTTCCCTTGTATGTAACAAGTTTTCTCTTGCTGCTTTTCAGATTCTTTCCTTTATAGTTTTAAAGGCTCATTTATTTACTTCAAAGAGAGAGAGAGAGCATGAGAGGGAAAGGGAGAGGGTCTCAAGGATCCCAAGAAGATTCCATGCTGAGTGTGGAGTCTGATGCAGGGCTTGATCCCACGACCTCGAGATCACGACCTAAGCTGAAACCAAGAGTCAGACACTCGACCGACTGCACCACCCAGGTGCCACAATTCTCTTCTTTAATTTTTTACATTTTAAGTATAAGGTTTCTTGATGTAGGCTTCTTTGAGTTTATCTTCTGTGGAATTCTCTGGGATCTCTACATTTGGATGTCTGTTTCCTTTCCCAGTTTTGGAAAATTTCCACCATTACTTCTTCAAATGTTTCCTGCCCATTTCTCTATCTCTCTCTTCCTCTTCTGGGACCCCTGTAATATGAATGTTAATCTATTTGATGCTGTCCTGTAAGTCCCTTATGCTACTTTCACTTTTTTCATTTTTAAAAATTTTTTTGCTTCTGGTAATGAGGTTCATTGCCCTCTCTTCAAGTTTACTAATTCTTTTTTTCTGCTCCCTTTAGTATGCTATTTAACCCCTCTAGTGTGTTTTTCAATGCAGTTTTTGTATTCTTCAGTTTTATGACTTCTACTTGGTGCTTTTATTTCCTAGCTCTTTGTTGAAGTTTTCACTGTGTTCATCTATTCTTCTGAATTTGATGTGCATCTTTATGACTATTATTTTGTACTTTTTATCAAGTAAATTATTTATGTCCATTATCTTTCAAGATTTTTTTCCCTGAGGTCTTATCTTCTTCCTTCATTTAAAACATATTCTTCTGCTTCTTCATTTTCCTTGACAATCTGTGTTGGATTTGTGCATTAGATAAAAGAGCTATTTATATCAGATGAAGTAGGGGTCTCATGTAGGAGTTATGCCTCATCATTTAACCCTGTACTAGCTTTCGGTTTCTCTCAAACCTCTATAACTGTCCAATGAGCCTAGTGTTTTTCTCTTGTATTTTATTGAAGTATAGATCAAACACAATGTTACATTAGTATCACGTGTACATAATAGTGACTTGCCAACTCTATATGTTATGCTATGCTAGCCATAGTGTAACTACCATCATTCATCATGCAACACTATTACAAACCATTGACTGTACTTTTTATGCTGTACTTTTTATTTCCAAAACTTATTCATTCCATAACTGGAAGCCTGTACTTGCCATGTCCCTTCATCCTATTTTGCCCATCATCCCCTCCTCTGGTAACAATCAGTTTGTTCTCTTGTATTTATGGGTCTGTTTCTGCTTTTTCAGTTATTTATTTGTTTTGTTTTTTAAATTCTCCATATACATAAAATCATATGGTATTTGCCTTTCTTTGTCTGACTCGGTAGTGTTTCGTAGTATTAGTTTTGTAGTTATTTCTACCCTTCAATACATTTATTTTCATTAAGTATTTATTAAATACTTTCTTAAAAGATTTTATTTATTTATCTGACAGAGAGAGCACAAGCAGGGAGTGGCAGAGAGAGGAAGCTCCCCACTGAGCAGGGACCCTGAAGCAGGGCTTGATCCCAGAACCCTGAGATCATGACCTGAGCCAAAGGCAGATGCTTAACTGACTGAGCCAATAAGGTGCCCCATATTTATTAAATACTTTAAAACTTAAAAAAAATATTATGTGAAATGAGGAACATTGCTGTCTTTTATATTAAAGTAATTAAAGAAAAAATAGCTTAGTGGTTGAAGGTGTTCCAAGACCTATCAGTTTCCCAAAGGGGAGGATCTTAGTCTGCACCTAGATTCAGACCAATTGGAGCCAGACCCTCAGGCAGCAGCTTTAAAAGTTTTCAAATAATACAGTCATTTGGAACCATAACTATATGCTCTGCTGGCCACCAGAGCTGGGTGATCTGGAGGTGTCCCCTAAGCAGCAGATGCAAAAAGTGGGGCTCCCAAGGAATGCATAAACTCCTCTCTGGGGACACCAATGAACTGTAGTGAGGCAGCGGGAGAGCATAAAGATGGCATCCATCAGCCTGTTTCTTGAGAGCCCTTCTTCTGTTGGCCCTCAGATATGTGCCAGATCTGAAGCCCATCCTTCAGGCCAAAGCTCTAGGACAAGCAGATAGACCTTTTTCACAGAAAGACTGGGGGTATTTTTAGTCTGCTCTCTGTGCAGTGCCCTGGGGGTGGCAGCCAAGACCTGTCTATCATGGTCCCATGGGACGCAGGAACACCAGCCTCCCCCTTGTCACCAAAGCCAGACAATTAAAGGGCAGTGCAAAAACTAGGGCACCAGAAATAAAAGCCAGGGTATGAGATGTATATAAAAGCCCCCCCTCTGGGAGATACTGGCACTCTGGAGCATGGCAGAGAGGGATTATGAAGATAGCAAAGATAGACACTTTCAGGTCTCTGGAAGGGATTTCAGTCAGCTCTTAGCTGTGTTTAGTTGGAAGCCTGCACCTGGAGCTGAAGCTCTGCTGATAACCTAATAGTCCTCTTTTACATACAGACCAAGGTCCCAGGTTTGTTGCTTCTCGGTGTGCCCTAAGAATGGTAGCCATTTAAGAGTTCTTTTTCCATTGGTTACAGTTCTGTGGGCCCCAGGGCCCCACAAATGTAAGCCCCACTGGCCACCAGAGCCATGTGATGCAGAGGTGTCCTCTGATGGAGCACGGCAAGTAGAGAGTGCAAGTATGTCACTGGAACATGAAGTAGGTGCCTGCGAGCCATTAAACCTCTAGAATTGTGTTAAATTAGATGTCTGCCCATTAGGGGGTAGCCAATGTGCCAATGAGCCTTTCTCACAGAAAGTCTGGCTACCTCTTGATCCCCCACATTTGCAGTAAGTGCTGGGGCTGGTGAGTCCACGCACAAGTGCTTGAAGAGCCATTTCTTAGATTGTTGTGGCCTGTGGTTCTCATGGCCATGGGCCATGGGTGCAGTTAAAAGTTGGAGTGCCCGCTGTGAGATTTAAAGCGTTTGCTGCTGGGTGAAAAGCTGTGGGTTTTGAGTTCTCCCAATTGTGGGCTCCCATATCAGGGATGAGGTTTATGGTAAGATTGTGTCCGTCTCTCCTACCTGCTTCAGTGTGGGTCCTCTTCTCTCACCTGATACATAGGATTCACTTAGTTTTCAGGTTTTGTTAGAGGGAGTTGTTCCATACATAGCTACAGATTCAGTGTATTCATGGAAAGAAGTGAGTTCAGTATTCTCTTATATCATCATCTTACACCAGAACCCAAGCATTCGTTTTTATGGTCTGGTCATGATTATTTCAACCAGGTATTCGTTTTTGCTCCTGTTTTGTCCTCAGTGACTAGCACAGCTTATGGTGGATAAATAATGAACAATATTCTTCTGAATAAGTTCCCAGAAAATGGAATTAGAGCAGATTTTAAAAATTGAGATCTAAGACACTAGCATGCTTAACATATAGAAGATATTAAAGAAAAATGAATCTGTTTTTTGGCAACATATAAAAGGACTTATTGATCAACAGTGTTAATCAGTGCCACCTTCAACCTATCATTCTTTATATTTACCATATGATGGACTAGATACTCTAGTGGTATAAGAAATGAGGCATTATTCCTACTCCAGGAAGCTTTAAAATGCTGGGTAGAGGGTTAAGAGATATATATGTGAAAACTAACCATTGTTTTTCAAGGCAATAGGTAATACTAAATAAATGGCATCAAGATTATCTTCCTCCATAATTCAGAGGAGTGCGGCATGATTCAATTTAGTAGATAGTGGCAAACAGTTTTACAAAAAACCCATTCTTATTTATACTAGCACTATATACTGGTATTATCTTTTTTTTTTTTTAAACTTCAATCATTATTAAATTTGCATTTCTTTGACAGCCAGTGAAGTTGAGCAACTTTTCCTATGTTTATGAGTCAGTTGGATGTCTTCTTCGTATGCACATTTTCTTATATAGGGATTTATTATCTTTTCCATATTGATTTACAGGAGTTTAAAAAAAAAATTACCTTTAAGAGTATTTTGCCAGATATCTATATTATAAATATTTTTTTCACTCTGGCTTGCCCTATTATTCTCTTAATGGTGTCTTTTGATGAGCAGAACATCTTAATTTTAATATAGTCCAATTAGTCATTTTAGAAATGGTTATTGCTTTTTGTGTCCTCTTACAAAACCTGTTTACCTGAGGGTCATCAAGATGTATTTTTCTAATGTATTTTTCATATGTATTTTTCTAATATCTTTATTATTTTTTGTCTGAGCTCCAATCTTTCAGGATTTTATTTTTGTGTATGATGACAAGTAGGGGGTCGAGAGTCATTCTTTTTCCAAAAGGTAATACAATTGATCAACACCATTTATCAAAAAGGCTATTCTTAAAAAAAAAAAAAAAAAAGCCATTCTTCCTCTGCTTTCTGTACTCTCATCCTTGACACCCATGATAGTGTATATTCTATTCCTTATACTTTTTTTTTTGTCTAGTCTAGTGCCAAATACAATACTGTCTAGTTTCTGTATCTCTGTGATTGGTTTTGACACCTGCTAGTAGGTCTTCCTGCTCTATTTTAAGAAATTATCTTGTGTTCTCTTTCTCTTCTAGTTCTTTGATTGTGGTTACGTTTAATCCACAGATCAATTTGAGAATTGGTATCCTTGCAATATCCAGTATTCTAATTCATGAACATATTATACCCTCCTATTTATTTAGGACTTCAATTTCTGTCAACAATGTTTCTTGGTTCTTACATTTTAGTTGCAATTAGTTAATATACAATTTGCTGTTCATATTGTACTTAGATCAATGGTTTAAAAGTTGGTAAATACTAGAGTTACCTATAGAGTTTTTAAATAATATTGATTTCTAGACCCTATCACAGAACTACTGCATCAGGATTTCTGGAAGTAGGGTTCTTGGAGTCTAAAAAAGCCTTTTAGCTTCCACAACACTTTTGGTGGAAGTATAAAAATTGGTGCAATCTTTCTTTTTGCAGAATTGGGCAAATTTTATTGCATTTAAATAGTAACATCAATTGACCTTGCAACTATATATATCTAGGAATTTCTATGAAATATTTGTGCAAATTTATAAATATATATAAAGGAATATTTATTATAGCATAGTTTGTAGAGGAAAAAATATAGCAAACTCCCTCAGTTTCTATCAATGAAAGAGGCATGCTTCTTACATGTAGTAGAGCACTAGACAGCTGTTGAAAGTGAAGAATTAAATCTATAAGTACTGAAGTGGGAAGGTATCTAAGTTAGTTAACATTTTTAAAAATCAAGAAGCAGAAAATTAAGTAAAATAAGCCAATATAGTTAAACATATTTATGCACACACACATTACACACAAACATACACACAAATAAAGGTATTCACATGACTTTATTTTCTGGGAACCCAAAACTCAGCTGCTTTCTCTCATCTCTCTTCCCCCAAATCCTATAAATGATCAATGAATCAGAATCAAAGTATATGAAGCCCAGGATCGTTCTAATGGAAATAGTTGGGGTTGTTGCCTGTGAAATATCCAATGTTGAAAGGTAGGAGCCCAGTGGGATGAATTCCTAACAGTTTGAGGGGAGTGATGGGAAGAATTGGTTGATTCATTGCAAATTCATTTGGCAACAGGTTTAGAACAAAAATCCTTTATTAAAATGACTTTTTCTATACTCTGTGACTAATGTTTATAATAAGAAGACATGACTTGGGTTACATAAACTCTTCTTTTTTTACTATGATAAAGTTTCTTAAGTATATAATTCAGTGGCAATAAGTGCATTTAAGATATTGTGCAACCATCACCACTATCCATCTCTAGATACTTTTCATCGTCCAAACAGAAGTTCTGTATGCATCACACAATAACAAAAATGTCCAAGTTCATTTTGGTATATAGCCAAGTTTGGGACCTGTGAATTATGTGACTTTCAAAAGTATGAGTTATTCTGTCACTTGAGCCCTTTTTCCTTTCAGCCTTCTCTGTGAAGTTGTCAGTTCTACCAATAACTTTCCCTAAGGCTCAGCTTCACCAACAATTCCTCCATGAAGTATTCCTAGACATTCCAGACAAATATTTCCCATTATTGGAATGTTTTAAACTGTGCCCATGGTCTTGGTTTGATCTGCCTACACAATTTTTAATTTTGATCCATAATTCATAAAGTTTAAAATTCCCATAACCAGCTTTTCCCAATATCGGTATTTCTGGCTTCTCTTGAAAACTGGAAAACCTGACACCCTGAGCCAGCATTCCTAGGTGGCAACAACTGTTCAGAATTGAGAAGCAGCTGTCCTCTTTCTAGGGCCATGCACTTTTCCTCTGACACAATCCCCACCACTTCCTACTGCCTCCTCCCCTCTGAGGATGAATGCCTTTTGCTTGTTCTGATGTTTTTCTTACAGTGTAGGAATATTTTTCTGAGATCCTGTCACTACCAAAAGAGGATCCCTATACTAGGTCTACATCAATTACTCATTTATATTACTTTCTGTCCCCTGTTGTCATTTGAGTTTGCAATTCTTGGTGAACTTAATCCTAGGCATTTATGTGCTTGGCACATCTCCCTTGCTGTTTTGTGAATTTCTCACGACATGCAGAAAGAATGCCGTAAGTGGTTGTAAGTGACTATCAGGTCTTCCAAAGTCATGCTTAATTTTTATTGTAATTTCTAGGCTCAATTTCTGAAAGTGTTTTAGACATTATTTGCTTTCTTCCCAGCTACCTTCTTTCTGTAATCCATAGAACTCCTACCTGTTCTTCACATACAAATTAAATGTTAGATTTTGCTAGAAGTCTTTCCACAGTATGTCCCTCTTCCCTCTGTGTCTGAAGCCTTCAGCTCATCCCACGCCTCAGTGGTGAAGCTGAAATCACCCACTCTCCACCTTTATCCCCTCAGCACCTCTCAAGGCACAGAACCTGTCAGCACCTAGGAGAGGCCTGAGCACACAGTGGGTCTTCAGTACAAGTTGAGAGATTACATGTCAAAGGGAACTCTTTTTTGAACCTCTCATTTTCTTTCTTCATGTAAGGCTGTTTGGAGCGGTCTGTTGTTTTCCCTGATTCCTGCATTTTCCTTTGTTTTTCATGGAACACATAGAACTGATTTCCTGTAAGGCTTTGCAAATAAATATCAAGGTCAAGGGCTGGAAGCATTTCTGGAGCTATCATGGCACCTCTTGATTCCACTGGGCCAAGAAATGCTTTCAACCCCAGAGGGCAGAAGTTTTTCAAAACAAGACTGTTCCAGTAAGGGCGTGTGCTTCCTCCATCAACTCCTTCTCCCCACTGCTTGCATTTTAACGACTTTGGGAAGAATGGAAATTCTGCAAAACCTTTCGTATTTTTGAACCACTAAGTAGGCTAGGTGATGGGGCCTGTGGTGGTTTCTCAGTGAGAGGTTTGTACAGACAGGAACATGCAGAGGTGGTGAAAGAGGCCCTTTCTGAAGAACCAGCGGTGGGAGCATTGCCTCCTCCTGCTCGAACCCCTCCTCCTTCCTCTTCCTTTCCGGGGGTTGTCTGGACTTAAGTTCACGGGGACTTTGATCCCTGTGACAGCGGGTGGCTTCTGGCCAGGCCTCCTGTGCTTCAGGGCTAGAGCAAGTTCAGGGGGAATCTGTTCAGTGGTTTAGTCTTTTTCATTGTCCGCATTGACACAACCAACCTTCTCACTTATTTTGTCCACATTCTTAGTCTCAGTGTTTCTTTTTATTTCTTTTCATTTCCTTCTCTTCAACACTTTGCTGTTTGTCTGAGGTGGGCGGCCTCTGTGCTTATAAACAAGAAAGTGCAAGGGACATAGTCAAAGGAATTTTGTATTTGGGACAGCCCCTGGGTGCTTGGTTCATCTCAAAGGGTGCAGCATCCCCTAATAGGAGGTGTGAGGGGTGAGCATTTGTGGGGACCCATGTCCTCCTAGAGATGCTACAAAAGCCATGCAGGTACTGCTGAACTTGGGCCTGGGTATCGCCCCCGCCCCCGCACCTCCAGATCATGTTTTTAGAAAATGGATAAAGGGACTTCATAGGGAGGCTTTAACTTCCTTGTAATCTCCTTTAGTCAGGCAGACATCTTTCTCCTATCTGCAATGGAAAAGTGATATTTTCTCAATTACATGTAAAGGGCTTCAGCCTGATTACTACACTTTCTGGATCCATCAGGGAAACCAGGTTGTTCTGCTTACCCTCAACAGTAACTGTAACACACATACACACACACACACACACACACACTCAGCTACATACAGACAGTCCCTGATTTACAATGTTTCAAATTACTATTTTTCAACTTTATGATGGTGCAAAAGCAGTATGCATTCAGTAGAAGCTATGCTTCGAGTTTTGAATTTGGACCTTTTCCTGGGCGAGAGATGTACAGTGTGATACTCCCTCACGATGCTGGGCAGTGGTGCAAACTGCAGCTCTCAGTCAGCCGCGCAATCATGAGGGTTAACAACCAGTATGTTTACGACTGTTCTGTACCCATATAACCATTCTGTGTTTTACTTTCAGTACACCGTTCAGTAAATTACTTGAGATATTCAATACTTTATTATAAAATAGGCTTGTGTTAGATGATTTTGCCCAACTGTCAGCTAATATAAGTGTTCTGAGCAATAAGCTATGATGTTCAGAAGATTTCATTTATTAAATGTATTTTTGATTTATAATAATTTCAACTTAGGATGGGTTTATTGGCATGTAATCACATCATAAGTCAAGGAAGATCTGTGGAAAGATGGTTCCAAAGAGAAAAGCCTCCTAGTTCTGAGTTAGAAGATTTAGAATGAACCAACCCCTTCCTAACCAGACCCTTTCTGGTGTTGGGTGTCAAATGGAGGGGGGTAGTAAAAGGGTTGTGGAAGCCCACCTTATCTACTCATGACTAGCTCTGCCTCTGGGAAATCTACTATGTTGATTCCATATTTCTGTCTTCAGGGCTGGCATGGGACAGACCCTCATTACATTTCATTTGGACTATTGCAGTCACCCCCCACTGTCTTTCAGCCTGTGGTTACTATATTTCTCTTATTAATCAAAGGAAGGCCTGAGTTTAGGAGCCCATCAGCATCTTTTCTTTTTTTCCATTTAGGCCAACAAAAATATCAGCTCTTCAGTGTGACTTCTCCTGTCTCCTCAGCCAACATCCACTGGTATACCCTCTGGGTTTCCATCATAAATTAAAATTATTTGCAACCTTTGCCCCTCTCCCCTCGCTCCCCACCTCCCCACCCTGATTGCAAGTGTTCTACAATCTAGTGAGGTTCTCATCACAGTCTGCCTTTTTATCATGTATCTCTGTGTCCTCACTACATGGCCAGCCCTCTGGGGATACCCCTGAAATCCAGCAGAATTTTTAGTCCTAGTAAGAACTGCCCAGGTGTTGAATTGGAGTCATAAGGATTTCAGAAATATAGGCAAGGCCAACTGGGAATCAGAATGGATTGGAAAGAAAAAACCAAGAGCTGGAAAATGCACTTCCCAAATTGCCTGGATCTGCCAGGAGGTGAGTACAGTGGAGGTCACTCTTACATACACCTGATTGTCATGAAACAGTGACTTCTTACCTTGGCTATTGCATAAGCCCTACTCAAGACAAATCAGAGTCTCTGAGGTAGGGTTCAAGCATTACTATTTTGCAAAGCACCTAGGTGATTTCAATGGGCAGCTAATTGGAAATTACTGACACAAGGAAATTAGAGCTTGCAGAGAACTCCTTTCTTTTATGGAGTTACCAAGAGGTCCCAGTTGAGTCCTGCCACACGGCACATAGAGGGAGGAAGTTAGTGGGTGTGAGTTGATAGACAGCACTAACATGGAAAACATCAGGTAGTTTATCTGCTTTTACACCTTGTACACACTCCATTGTCTGTGGGCCTTGGAGCTTTATGTCAAGCGAAGACAGAAGATGGGACAGGCCTTGGAGTGCTTGTAGCAGAAGCGGGCCTCCCAACTTGAGCTGACTGGAGGAAATCCACTTTCAGGGTTGTCAGTCTAGCCCTCATCCCCATGCAGAAAACTCCCCCAGTCAAACCAGCCCACAAAACCAGAAGAGAACCACCATGCAATTGTGCAGTCACACACTCAGTAACTCTGGCCATGTCTTGTTCCCCCACTGGAGAGTTCTCTTCGAAGGGCTTTCCTCTGGCAGAGCATCCGTTTTTCTTCTGTTGCCAATAAAAATCCCCAGCGCAGTTCTTTCTCCTTCGCTTCCTTCTATTGCTTCTGACAGAGTTTGCCAGTTAGCTGAGGTCAGGATTTCCTTTTTACAAACAACCTGCTTTCAGTCAGTGGGGCCAAAGGTTTCCTAAATTACAAACCCTTTCATTTCTTCTGCCACAAGTTATCCTGTCAGTTTGTATAATTGCACAGAATAGAGAGAGATGGAAACATTCTGAGACACTGAGAGAAGTGCTTTTACCAACTCTATCCTTTTGGGTTGTCAAAAAACTCTCCTGAATGGGATGGACAGGACTATTCCAGGGGAATCTTTCAGAGCTGCATGTTGTGTGAGTAAGTTCCAGTGTCTGGAAGGAAATTTCTCACAGGTCTTAAATGAACACACAATGTCTGTGGCATCATCTCCCCATTCTGTCAAGCAAATGACCTCCTTTATATTCATTTGAATTGGGAAACACCCATGTCAGATTCAAGTATTTTTTAAAAACAAATTTTGCAAGTTATTGCTAAAAGTTGACATTTGTAAATACCAATTAACAGATAAATTTTAAGTCAATCTCTGAAAAGATGACATGGAATTGAGGGTGCTTGCTAAGGTTTTTTAAAAAAGACATCATTAGGAAATTGTACTAACTGGGTGGACAGGACACTGAATATGCCTTGAAAATCGAGAAGGGCTCTCTAAGTTCACCCTGGTATGCAGTGATAGAGCAGGGAGGCAAAGCCAATGTTTGCTGCCCTTGGAGCTCTTGATCGTTCCATGATTCTGTGTTGTATCCAAGAGTTGGTTGGGTTCGTGACTCTGCCATATTTGGCTGTGACCCCTGGCAAAGCATTTAACCCAAGTTTTGTAATCTGTAAATTAAAAGGGGCTCAACTAAACACCATTTAGACTGAACATTTTAAGTCTCCTAGAGAATCACTGCCACAGTGAAAGTTTCCAGGCTGTGTGTGTTAATGCAGGAGCCTGAGCGAAATTTCTGTTCGTATTGCACTAAGCCTGAAGTTTACTCTGAGATGAAGGACAGGTAAAGCCTGTTCCCCTCTCCTCTTCTGGTCACTTCCACCCTCACTCAATGGTGAGCAGTCCTATAGTCCATGGCTTTCCTTTTCTTTTCTCCTTCCCTTGCCACATTCTGTCCAATCAAGGCTTCTTTCATATTCACCTTCTCTCCCCTCTCCTCAGACCAACCCTAGCCTTCAGATCTTGGTTTAGAGGTCAGTTCCTGGAGGGAAACGTTCCCCTACCTGCCTATGCTGCCTATGCCAGCCCAACTTCACATCCATCCCTACTGCTCACGGAAGCCTGTTTTATCATTGTAACTGATCCCTTTTTAAATTACCATCTGAATGCTTGAGGTCAGGGACGGGACTGTTCTTTTCACCTTGTTTTTTTGTTTTTGTTTCTTTTTTTGGTTTTGGTTTTGGGGTTTTTTGTTGTTGTTGTTTTGTTTTGTTTTGTTTTTTACTAAACCAGAATAAGGCAATGTCTTGATAAGTGGTCTGTGCCATCAAGGACCTGGTTCTGCCCCATTAAGATAGTAACTTGTTTTCCTACCTCTTTTCTTGCTCTTTGACATCTCATTCTCCACCCAGCAGCCAGGGTCATTACGTCAGAGTGTGTCAGATTTGTTTAAACCCTCAATGGTCTCCCATTCCATTTAGAATAATATCCAAATCCCTTGCCAACACTTCAAGGCTTCAAGGTCTCCCTCCTTTTCCAAAGTCATCTCTTCTTGGACCCATGGGCATGATTTTTCACTCCTAGAACATAATAAATAGAAGCCTTCTTCTCTGAGGACCTTTGCCTATATTCTGTGCCCCTGATCTTCACATGCTGCTTATTTTTCAGCAGTTGATTTCAGTTCATACATGATGGTTCTGTCCATCCTTTCCAAGGAAACTTATGCCCTGTCACTTATATTCCCTGTCCCAATTTTCCAGCATGAGTGTTTTGAGTATTTCATTCATTCTTTCATGTCTTGTCTATTCCTACCTATGTTAGTGTAAAACCCCATCCTCAGGGCCTGGGACCTTCCTTAGCACCTAGGACAATGCCTCCCATAGTGGGGGCCCAGAGAATCTTTATGGAAGGGAACAGTATGAACTCCAATGAGACTATAGACATTGAGTGGGAGAAGGTCAGGAGAGGGGACTAATGCTGGGTGCCATGATGGGAAAGAAGGCTCCAAAGAAGAATTCTGCACTGAGAGTGGAGGATGTCATTGATGGAAATAGGAATGCTCTGAAAACAGGTGAGGCAGGGATGCTTATAGGTGGTTTGGTCCATGAAAGAGTCCAGTTAATGTGCACTGAAGGTTTTTTCATAGCAGTAATGAGAGATTATGGTGGGAAGAAAGTAGATACTATACTTGGAAACTTGGGAATGCCAAGTAGAAAAATTTGGGCTCTAATCAGTGGTCAAAGGGAAACCCTTTACATATATTAGGTAGTATCATGTTAGAAGTGTTGCTTTAAAAAATTATCTTTTGAGGATATAACCTCCATTTTGCCCATTTTCCTTATTTTCTTTACCTGAGACTTAAAAATCCTTCCACTCCCCATCCTTGCCCATCTCTGAAGACTTTATCCAAACTTTTTTATTCTCAGGCTGTCCAAACATGCTCACACACTTTGTCACTCAAGCCACTTGCCTGGGTGTGTACCTGTGAAAAACGAACATCGTGGTCCTGATAAATGAGGCCTATAACCACATGTTTGATTTTTCATGTGTTTGTGTGTATGAATGTTGTTTCTAAGGTTGAATCCCAAGAGGAAGCAAGTTGTACTGTTTTATAGCTCCCTGTCAGTGACTAATCTGGCCAAATTTTAGAGGTAAGTGTTGTGGATGTTCTTTATAGATAGAACTGCTTTACTTTGCTATCCCTATGGTATTTGAGTGGCTAAATCGATGCTCTGTCATCCAAGATTCTTGATGCTGAATTCTGTTCTATGGTAAATTTGAGTGAGGGTCCAGTTTATATAGTTTTAAAGGAAGTGTAGAGCCCTTCTGTTCATCTGTTCTTACAGTGATCAAAGAAACAGATGTTACCCTTCTGGTTTAGTCTCCTCAAGGACTGATAAAGCCATTATTACTACAATTACTTCATACCACTTCCTTTTGTTGGACCAGAAGCATGCTAATGCAACCAAGATCCTATTTCTCACAAATGAGAGATAAGAGAATGTATTCAAGGAGATTACAGTACTTCACAAATCAATTTTATTAATTTAAACACAAAATTAATGAAGAAAAATTCTGTACACAATTGTGGACACAACACACCTTTATACAGTAAAGCCAGGATAAACTTTGCTTTCCAATCTGCAGAGTACAAAAACATAAAATGAAAAGGCTAAAAAATTGTCTTCTGTTTGCTTCAAGCAAAAAAAGAAAAAAATACCCAAATTCGATTTTTAAGCAATTTGGAAAACTCACAACTAATTTTAGCAGCAACATGAAACTTCAGGAAAAGATAAGAGCAGCTCTTTAGCTACTTTGGTTTAAAGCTGGTGTTTTGTTTTTTTTTTTTCCTCAATGTAATATTAAAATTCATCCAAAAAGTAATTTCATAACAATGGAAGGTTTTAGATGAAAACTAGTGCCCAAACGCATCACTTTTAGAGAGACTGTCTTATGGCATAACAAAGGTGACGATTTTTATTTCCCAGATTTATGCTTTATAGATAATGCAGGTGAGGAATAACCT
Organism: Lontra canadensis; assembly: GCF_010015895.1. NCBI lineage: Eukaryota > Metazoa > Chordata > Mammalia > Carnivora > Mustelidae > Lontra > Lontra canadensis. Next base: position 17,336,985 of record NW_022631031.1, on the reverse strand, counting down.
TGGTGATGATTCTTGGGCCATGTCCACTGCCTGCAATGAACTTTCCAGGGAGGGTGGGATTGAGGGAAAGGTGTGGAGGAAAACAGAGGGAACTATCAAAAAGTTTTGCTCATTTCCAGATAGGTGATAATGCCTTCCTTTATCTAAGCAAGAAAATACAGACCCTATAATCTGAGCACACAAAACTTGGCTAGTCTCCAATTCATGAATCATTTTATTAATAAAATATATCTAATCATCTACATTCTTTCTGTGGGAAGAAGCATTTGCATAATCATTTTTTTCAAGTAGTTACATATAATACATTAGTGTTGAAACTGAAAAAGTGAGGTTGTAAGAGGACTGTTTTTTTTTTTTTTTTCCAGATTATTTAAGACACTGCTGTATTTTACCAAGGTCCTCCTAACAGCATTAAAAAAAGAAGAAAAAACTGATGGGAAAAATAATTTGGAAAACAAATTTCTATTAACATCCATGCTTTTGGTCTTGACAACATTATCTAAAAACAAAAAACAAAACAAAAAAAAACTCCATTATCTACATATTTATACCCAGTACTTCGATAAGGCACTGCACAGGACTTTCTGCACACATGGCCTCATACTTCACTATCAAGGCATCGCTACCTTTCAATATCATTTTCTAAACAATATGTAAAAGAATCATCCATTATTACAAATTTACACCCAAAATTCTCTGTACATGATTGTCTCAGTGATGTACATATTATACGTTTAAATTAGACATACTTTAAACTACTTTGCAATGTGCTAAGATTCAAAGTACTTGCTGTGTCGTGAGGCAAAGGCCTTTAATCGCTTATTATGATGCTACTGTCTCTTCAGTTACTGGATGTCAAAAAAGTCTGGTTGAGTGAATTGTATGGTGCTGGAATCATACCTCAATTAAAGCTGTTTTTAAAAAGTCTGTTCATAAATAAGTAGAGATGTACAGATTACCCTGGGTATGAGACACCAAAAAAGTAAACTTTCTTTCCAAGAAGATCCCCTCCCTGGTATTCGGGAAACACATTTCAGTCTTTGTTGTGCAATCAAGTTTGCTGTATTGGAAAAGCTAATGTTTATGTCACATTGAAGATGTGAACAATGGAAGCGTCTGCAGGTCCTTTCTTCACAGGTTTGAACCATGTAGTTACTGTGGCAAAGACACATCACACCATACTAGAACATTCTCATGGCTTCTTCTCATGGGATTCACAGTACTAGAGTCAACAGCTGGTCTGAAGAGATCGATGTGGTCCTTCATTTACCACAAGGGCAGAGGTGAAGACCGCCGGCAGCTGTGCGTCCACATGGTGAAATTGCGACATTGGGTACTCCAGCGCTGACACAGGCCTCAGGCCTGCTGGATTTGTTCCTGGTCACAGGCAGTTGTGCGATTCCAAAGTGCTAGGTGGCTGTTACAGGTACTCCAGTTCCAAGGCGTGATGGAGGGCCATGAGGTCCGAGTGACTGGAGATCCTCCAGAAGGGCATGGCGTGCTGTGAAAGGGGCAGACACACGGTGAGGACAGGCTATGCTCCCAGCACAAAGCCTTAACCCTGCTTTTGAAATTTGCTACAATGCTCATCCCTTTTCCTCAGCATTGTGAGAACTGCCAGGGAAGAGCTTAACATCACATCTGTTTAAAACAAAAATTCAAACTTAATCCTCCCCGAAGACTACTGGACCGCATTTTAAAATATAATCTGGAGTTTGCTTCTTTTAAGAAAGTGATGGATATCTCTGAAGTCGATCTGTACTGTGACTTGAATGCCAATTCCAAACTGTACATAAAACACAACAGCTATGAAGGAAACTTTGTCAAACACGGTTGCCTTTCAAAATATGGATCCAGTGGATTTATAATGCTAAAAGTTTAAGCAGTTTTCCTTAGATGGTAGCATTTTACATTTTTCAAAACTTAATTTTGCTCATGTAAGAAGCAGCTTTTTTTCATTTACTTCCATTAGGCATTCTTCACATTGACCTTATAATGGCTTTACCATATGGGAAAACTTTAAATGACGATCGAACAGTTTTTCTGGTAGTTGCTTAAAAAAAATCAGCCTAAAAATCTAGTTTAAATGATGAGACTCTTTGTAAAACACCTGAATCAGCTAGCGATAAGAAAAACAGGAAAAGAAGAGAGATTACCTCACCCCTGAAGGATGAAAACATGATTATAAACTCTTACTGCTCAAAGCTCTACAGTAAGTACTTACACATCAGCAAAATCTTTTTTCAAATAAAGGAAAGGTAATCCTCATTTTTCAGAAGACAACATTCTACTTAGCCCATAGAAAAACTGCTTTTTAAAACAACAATAAAAGAAATAGTGTGAAGGCCTGACTAAACTTTGCAATTACGGTGCAAAAGGAATTACAATCAGATGAAAAGAAGAATTTGTCATGGAAGCAAGCAGAGGAACATGAGAGTTTTGGGTGGGGGGGCTTATCTGTACCTAAAAGTGGAAGCAAGTAACTCTTTCGATGTAGATCACAGAACTGTTGTATTCTGAGAATGCGAACTATTAAGTTATTAACAATGCCTTTGTCTCAAGCAATCTACTAAAAGCATATAGCACAGTCCAGTATCAGTTGACCTTTCTGGACCCCCTATCTTTCAATAGTCCAGCATTGAGTCCCAGAAGACGTCTTTCCAAAGTTTTAGGATGGATCTACTTGTCAACTTTTGACTAGAAAAACAGACTGGACTCCTTTGCATTCATTCACTCCTTTTCCGCATCTGCAGGGATGGTGCAGTCTGTGGGTGAGATATGGAAATGCACAGCAGTCACGAACCTTTATCTGTGTGTCACGAAAGGACTAGGAGGAGCCAGTTCCTCTGGCCTGGGAAGCTGGGGGAAATTCCTGGTAAGAGGAGGTAACGGTGAAGCTATGTTATGAAAGGATGACCATTCAGAAGAGCACCTGAAGGCTGCGTGTGTTCGGGGCAGAGAAGGAAAGGGAATTCCATTGTTAAGATACTGGCTGTATCTGTGAGAAAGACATGATTGGCTGCAGGAGCCACGTGGAGCAGGGCCTACAAGGAGGTCATTGATGATAATGATAGCGGTAATTTAGGAAGTATATTGTCAGGCACTATCCTAAGCACTTTATATAGAGTCTCAGATTCAAGCCTCTCCATAACTTCAGGGATAGATATGTATTACCATCATGGTGTCACTGAAGAAAAAACTGAGTCTTGGAGGAGGAGCGGAGAGGTTTGAATAACAGCTGGTATGGAGTGAACACTTGATTCACATCAGGTCAGGTCTGAAGCTTAAGCCCAGAGGTGTAATGCCTCCTAACTCTTCTCAATGGGCTTTTAATCCAGCAGTATAAATTATCAGCACTATAGTATATAGCTTGAAACACAAACACTCCCTCCCATGTTCTGGTGAGTGAGGGACACTGAGAAATTATAGGTCAGATCTGAAAAATGTTAACACAGAAAGCTTTTTTTTTTGTTATTAGAATAAAAATCTGTGTACTGTAAAATATTTGTATAATGTAGAACTTGTTTTATAGGGAAAAGCAAATCATTTCTAATCCTACTATCCAGATAACCTCCATAAAACTTTTTCTATATCTTTTATATGTGCACGCTCATATTTGAAATCGTGTATATGAATAGTATGTACCATTTAGCAACTTGCTCATTTTTACTAAATTTCAAGTCCATGTTTGACACATCATTTTTAAGGAAAATTATTCATTATTTTAAAAGTTTTCAAGTGTTCAGCTATATACATGCATATATATATATATATATATATATAGCATTCTTATATATTTAACCATCTATTTTAATATCCTTTTATTTTTAATTGTGTATTTTTCTTATTTGCTTTATTTTCTCTAATGTGTCAGAGATTTATTATCCTTCCCCAAAGCTGCTTCTCATGAACAACTGAACAAAAGTTGCTGTACAGTCGTTCTGTTGCTCTGTTATTTCAGGATGTGGCAGAGAATGCTTAAGGCTCTTCAGATAGCTATCCAGAAACTTACAGGACAGCTACCTTCATAAATATATATCAAAATATATCACTTGTAAGAATGGATGCCTTTTCTTTTTTTTTTTTTTTTACAAAGTAAGCTCAGCCAAATTCTTTTGCATGTTGATTATCTGAAGTTAGATATGTTTCCCATTGACAACAAAACGCATCTGAGAGCCATTGGTGTACTCAGCCATATGTACTGTAGAATGGCAGAGAAATTGGAAAGGGAACTGAAAAAGATCCAACTAATTTCTTGGGTACATGTTAAAATAAACATTAGGGATTTAATTCCATAGTAAACAAAGTCCTACAATGGTTATGTGTTTTATCTTCACAGTTCTGGGAGTTGATTCCAGCCTAGAGCACAGGTAATAGAAATTGTTTTAAACCATCCTCAAAACAGGTTATGGAAAGGCGAGGTTATTCACAAAGAGCCCTGGAGTGGCTTGTTCACGGAAATAGTAATAGCTTCTTCCTCCTATAGAGTATTATTAAGAACCACTGATCAAGTAGCACCCTGAAACAAATTCAAGTGATGAAATATGCCTGTGATATATTATAGACACAACTCATTACAAGACAGTGATGATGGGGTCATTCATTTGAGCCAAAGTGCAAAAAGCTCCACAGTAATACTGGCAAACCTTAGGTATATATGAAAGGGAAGAGGTACTCTCTGGAAGCATCCCTATACAAGGATAGCAACTTCATCCTCAGTACTATTTCATAACATGAAGGCTAATGATCTCTGTTAGAATCAGCAGTTTCAGTCTCACAAAACTCACTGGGCTTCTACTTTAAGAAAAGCGTATTTAATATTAAGTGAGTCTTTATAAGAAGACTGAATCCAGGGGAGAGGAAACTCAAACTCATGTTCACAAGTAATTAGAACTAATATTACAAATGCTTTTCCTAATTCACTACAAACTGATGCAAAGAGTTTATGAATGTACAAGAGCTTCCCAGCACAACTGGGTGCAAGAAAACAATTTTTTTCCATGTCAGTATTAAAACCTGGAACAGATATTTCTTATATGAAGTCAGAGAGATAAGGTGGCAAAAGAAAAGCAGGTGCCAGGATGATGAGAACTAGGTTATACTCTCAACTCTGACATTAGTTATAGGATTTTGAATTATGACAGTTTTCCTGAACCCCAGTTTATTTATCTGTAACATGAAGGTTTAGGGGAAATGACTCAAGGTTGCTTCTAGGTTTAATAAAGTCTTTGACTTGAATATTGTATCTACTACAGATGTATAAAATAATCTGCATGACCTATGACACCACTGACAAGAACCAGCAGGCAAGAAAAAAGAGGCATTAGAATTGAAAAGGACAAAAAACTATTTGCAGATGACATGATTTTATATAGAAAACCCTAAAGACTCCATACAAAAGAAATGGTAGCTAACCAACAAATTCAGCAAAGTTGCAGAATACAAAATTAACATACAAAAATCCATAGTATTTCTATGCACTAATACCAAATGACCTGTAAAAAATAATTAGGAATTAATTTAACCAAGGAAAATAGCTACACTAAAAAACAAAAGACATGAATGAAAGAAACTGAATATATAACAAAAGGAAAGGTATCTCATGTTCATGGATTAGAAGAATTAATACTGCTTAAATGTCCATGATACCCAAAGCCACCCACAGATTCAGTGCAATCCCTACCATGATTTCAGTGGCATTTTTTAGAGAAGTAGAAAAAACAAATGTAAAATTTATATGGAATTGCAAATAACCCCAAATAGAGCAATCCTGAGAAAGAAAGTGGGAAACATCGCATTTCCTGATTTCAAGGTATATTTCTAGCATAAAAACAGACACATAGATTAATGGAACAGAATCAACCACCCAGAAATAAAACACATGTATATGGTCACATAATATTTGACAATGTCGCCAAGAATACTCAGTGGAGAAAAGGCAGTGTCTTCAATAAATGGTCCTGAGAAAATCGGCTGCAAACATTTAATGACTTAAATGTAAGACCAGAAATCAGAAAATTCCTAGAAGAAAACATCAAAAAATTCCTTGATATGGATCTTGATAATGATTTTTTTTTGGACATGACACCTAAAGCACAAGCAAAATAACAAGTGGATTGCATTGAAAATATACTTCTGCATAGCAAAAGAAATGGTCAACAAAATGGAAAGACTAAAGAATGAAATCTAAAGAATGGGGAAAAATAATATTCATAAACCATTTATTGGATAAGGAATTAATGTCGAAAATATATAACAAACCCATACAAATCAGTAGTGAAACAACAAATAACCTGATTAAAAATGGGCAGGGAACCTAAATAAACATTTCTCCAAAGAAGATATACGGACAGCCAAAAGATACATGAAAAGATATTCAACATCACTAATCTGGGAATTGCAAAACCACAATCTCATGTGTGTGAGAACAGCCATTATCGAAAGGACAAGAAGTAAAGTGCCGGTGAGACTGTGGAGAAAAGGGAACCCTTGCGTATTGCTGGTGAGAATGTAAAAAGAAAAAAGAACTACCCTATGATCCAGCAATTCCACTTATGGGTATATATCCAAAGGAAATGAAAACATTGTTGAAGAGATATCTGTACCCTTATGTTCATTACAGCACTATTCATAATAGCCAAGACATGGAGACAACCTGTGTCCACTGATGAATGAATGGATAAAAGATTTATGGCATCTATATATGATAGACTATTATTCAACCATAAGATAGAAAATCTTAACATTCACAACAACATTGATAGACCTTATGCCAATTAAAACAAGTCAGGGAAAGGTAAATACTGTATGATCTCACTTATAGGTAGAATCTTAAAAAAAAACAAACCCAAAAACCCAAACCCCAAACTCACAGGAAAAAAAAAAAAAGATCAGATTTGTGGTTACCAGACACAGGGAGAGGGAGAATTAGATGAAGGTAAATGAAAGATATAAAGTTCCGGTTGTAAGAAAAATAACACTGCTTTATAGTATGTTTAAAATTTAGGAGTAGATTCTAAGACTGCTCAGTGTAAGGAAAAACATTTTTAAAAAACATTTTTTTTTGTAGCTATGATGATAGTTGTTAACTAAACCTATCACTTATTGTGGCAATCACTTCACAATATATGTAACCAAAATTGTTATGCTGTACACCTTCTCAAATTTATATAGTGATGTCTACCAATTATATCTCAATAAAACAAAAAATCAATGAATGCATTCAGAGTGAGGAGAGCTCGGTTATAAGCTGGAGAGGGTAAGTTGGGCCTGCACTGAATTTGAAGAATGGGCAAAACTGGTTAGCTAGATAGGAAAGAGATGGGACTCCAAGTCAGGAGATCGTATATAATAAGGCTGATAGGTGGGATGAACAGAGCATTTAGTGTGACGTGATGTGGCTGGGATGGTATGTTCAAAATAAAGACTAGTAAGGAAGGAGCTTTTTCCAGGTAGAAGGATTTGGAATATCTACCTAGAAAGGATGGATTGGAGTCGTGGCTGCCCAGTAGTAGAGAAATTATGCCAAGGGATAGTGGAAATGGAATGTGTACAATGGATAGGAGCCACGTGAAGAAACAATAACATATGTCTTGGTGATGGGTTGGAGGAGGAGAATACCAGGCAAATTTAAGGGGCAAACTGAGTTACTTTATTAGCTGATATTCAGATGGGATGACTTAGGATGCCTAAATGGAGATACTCCATCAGGTAATGAGAGCCATGGGACTAAAAACAGAGCTAACCACAAATATAAACAGAAAAGATAGCTGAAACTGATGAGTATATTATTAGTTTATCAAGATTAGGCATATATTGAGAGAAATAGATACTGAAGCCAATATCTTGGAAAGTAGCACACATTTTGGGGTAATTAGGACCAAAATATTCCGTAATGGGAAAATGACACATCCTTCCTGCTCCTCTTGTCCACATGTGCAACTTTCCAAATCCCTCTATTTTTCCTCCTCATCTAGTATTTTGCATTTATCCTTTCTAGATATACATAAAATTACTAACATATAAAAAGCTGGGTGCATGAATACTCACATGTAAAATGAATTTTGCTGAAGAATATATTAATAAAATGTTAAAAACCACAAAAGGATATAACCTTTGGCTCAGGTACTGTACTTCTAGGAATTTATACCACAGACACACTTGCCCATGCATGAATCACATGAAGACCATTCACTACAGAACTGTTTGTAATAGTAAATATGGGAAACCACCTAAATATTCACCCCAAGGGACTCATTGAAGTGTAGCACATCCAAGTAATAGAATGCCAGTGCTGCCATTTAAAAGAATTAGAGATACAGAACTCCATGCACTGATATGGAATGACTGCCAGAATATATTGGAAAAACAAACAAACAAAAAAACAGGTACAGAAAAAAGTTTATAGTTACAATTTGTATGGGAAAAAATGAACATAGCTTTGCTTTCGTATTATGTCAGGAAAATTTGCATAAGGATGTACAAATACTTCCCAAATTATAAATAAAAAAGATCTTGGAAGATGGATTATTCTAAAACTTCAGCATGAAATTTATTGCACAGCATTGCTCTTTTATTATTTGCATATCTGGTCCTACTCTAGACCAAAGTGAATTCTTTAAGAACAAAGATGAAATCCAATTCAAGATCTGGCATATATAATGTTCTCATTAAGAACTAAGTGAAATGGCTTTAGAATAATAAAATTCTCTGTACTTGGTGCTAGTAATCCCCATATCTCAAAATCTATGAGAAAAAAATTCATTAAAATATTATTTTTTTTTTTATAAAAGCAGCTCTCATTTTTCTCAGTAAGCTTGGAATTGAGCATTATTAATCAGGTTCTCCATTTCATCTTGGATTTCAGCAAATTTTAGAGTTCACATTTAAAATGGACATATTTTGTTTGTCTAGTATGGATGGCAATGCAGGAAGACCCTGAACCCACCTCCTCCATGAACACACTAAGTAGGCACTTATTTAGTAATATCTTCTGAAGAATTGTGAGCTGACTGAACAGCTTCTTCACAACCAAAGACAGACTACATAGAGAATGGCAAGAGAAACAGAGACATGAACCCTCACTTCCAGTGCTGTGAATCACAGCAGGGTGGGATAGTACCAAGAAACCCTGAACACATTTGTCTGTCCTGGGGCACAAAAGCTGCAGGTTAAAGGGAAATTAGGAGATAAAGGATCTAGCTCTAGAACTCCACCAAACAGTGAGAATGCTGCTGAAAAATCTCTCTGCAGTGGAGGGGTGGGCAAGTGTCATGCTTTATGTTCCCTTTCTACCTTGATAGCCTGGACAGAAGCAGGGGCTGGGCAATAGAACTGACCCACTCCCTCAGTGAGCCCATAGCCCACTGGAGCCCCAACTGTCCCACAAAGGTGACCTGATGGCAGTATACCCATGTTCTCTATAGCTCCAGTCATCTTGCCAAGGTGACACAAGCACAAAGCAAAACAAAACACTCCAGGCCTGTACCACTTTTGTTGTAGATGACTTTCCAGGGCACCCTGAGAAGCCATGGCCCATGCCTACCTTGGCCGCAGCCACCCTGCCATGGCACTTCTACATAAAATATTCTGAGATACACTGGCTCACATCCACTTCAGCTATCCTGCCATGGTGCTCTCTGCACGAAGAGCACCAGGGCAACCCCAGCACTGAGTAATAACCAAGACCATGCCAGCCATAGCTTCAGCATCTCAGCCAAAGTCACCAGGCATACACAGTCTACATAGAGGATGACCATACACAGGACCATTCCTTCGAGTTTAGGAGAAATTGCTCTTGTGCTTAATTCATATAAACAAACACAGAAAGTCAAGCAAAATGAGGAGACAGGATTATGTTTCAAAAGAAAGAACAAGTTAAAACCTCAGAACACTAACTGAAATAGAGATAAGCAATCTATCTGATAAAGAGTTCAAAGTAATGGTCATAAAGATGCTCACTGGACTGAAGAGTGGATGAACTCAGAATTTCAACAAAAAGAAAATATAACAAAGAATCGAAGTTGGAGAATATAATAACTGAAATGAAAAATATACTAGAGGGAATTAGCAGCAGATTAGAGGATGCAGAAGAAGAGGTCAGTGATCTGGAAGACAGGATAATGGAAAGCACCCAAGCTGATTAGCAAAAAGAAATTAAAAAAGAAAAAAAATGAGGATAGGCTGAAGGATCTCTTAGACAATATCAAGCAAACAAACATTTGCATTATAGAGGTACCAGAAAGAAAAGAGTGAGAGAAAGCAGCAGAAAACTTTCCTAATCTGGGGAAAGAAACATCTAGGTTAAAGAGGTGTAGAGAATTCCACACAAATGAACCCAATGAGGTCTACACCATGACACATAATAATTAAAATGACAAAGTTTAAAGATAAAAAAGAGAAGTTTTTAAAAGCAGCAAGAGAGAAGCAATTAGTTATATATAAGGGAAACCCCATAAAGCTACTGGCTAATTTTTAAGCAGAAACTCGGCGGGCTAGAAGAAAGCGGCATGATCTATTCAAAGAGCTAAAAGGAAAAAACAACCAAGAATACTGGGCAAGATTATTATTTGGAGTTGAAGGACAGATAGACTTTCCCAGACAAACAAAAGTTAAAGGAGTTCATCACCACAAAACTGGCCTTATAAGAAATGTTAGAATCTTTAAGTGGAAGCAGAAGTCCATAATTAGAAGAAAATTATGAAAGGACAAAATTTCACAAGTAAACATACAGTAAAGGTAGTAGAAAAATCCTTTACAAATCTAATATGAAGGTTAAAGACAAAGGTAATAAAACCAAGTATACATATAAAATTAGTTAAGGGAACTCACAAAATAAAAAGATGTAAACTATGACAACATGCACCTAAAACATAGAAGTTAAAATGAAGTTTTTTTTACTATGTGTTTGATTTTAAGTGACTATCAATTTAATATAGGCTGCTATATACTTAGGATAGTATATATAAACCTCATGGCAACCACAAACCAAAACCCAATAATAGATACATAAGAAAAAAAAGAGAAAGAGAGCCAAATGTAACATTAAAGAATCCATCAATCATAAAGAAAGAGAGCAAGAGAAGAACACAGGAACAGAGAAGAACTACAAACACAACCAGAAATCAATGAACAAAATAGCAGTAAGTACATACCTGTCAATAATTATTTTAAATGGTCTAAATGCTCCAATCAAAAGACACAGGGTGAAGGAATGGATTAAAAAACAAGACTCATCTATGTGTTGTCTACAAGAGACTCACTTCAGATCTAAAGACACATACAGGTTGAAAGTAAAGGGATGGAAAAAGATATTCCATGCCAATGGACAGAGATAAAAAAGCTGGGGTAGCAATGCTTTTATCAGACAAAAATAGACTTTAAAACAAAGACTGTAAAAGAGACAAAGAAGGGCATTACATAGTGATAAAGAGATCAATCCAAGAGGAGGATATAATAATTGTAAATATCTATGCATCCAACATTAGAGTCCTAAATACATAACACAACTATTAACAGACACAAAAGGAAAAAAATGACAGAAATACAGTAAGTATAAAGGGCTTTAACATCCCCTTTACATGAATGGGTAGATCATCCAGACAGAAAATCAACAGGGCTCTGAATGACACATTAGACTCAATGGAGTTAATAGATAGAAGTTAATATATGGAGTTAAACCACAGAATACAAATTCTTTTCAAGTGTACTTGATATGTTCTCCTGAATAGTTCACAAGCTGGGCCACAAAACAAGTCTCAATAAATTTAAGAAGATTGGGGCACCTGGTTGACTCAGTGGGTTAAACCTCTGCCTTTGACTCAGGTCATGGTCTCAGGGTCCTGGGATTGAGCTCCACATTGGGCTCTCTGCTCAACAGGGAGCCTGCTTCCCCCTCCCCCTCTGTCTGCCTCTCTGCCTACTTGTGATTTCTCTGCCAAATAAATAAATAAATAAAATCCTTAAAAAAATAAAAATAAAAAAATACATTTAAGAAGATCAAAATCATTTCAAGTATCATTTCAGACCACAATGGTATAAAACTAAAATCAATTTAAAAAAACTGGAAAAAACACGATGTGGAGGCTAATGGATCAACAAAGAAATTAAAGAGGAAATAAAAAATACATACAGACAACTGAAAATAAAAACACAAAGGTCCAAAATCTTTAGGACACAGTGAAAACAGTTTCAAGAGGGAAATTTATAGTGATCCAGGCCTACCTCAAGAAACAAGGAAAATCTCAAATAAATAATCCAACCTTACACTTAAAGAATTACAAAACACAGTGTGTGGATGGAAGGAAATAATAAAGTTCATAGTGGAAATAAGTAAAATAGACTTAAAAAAAAATAGAAAAGATCAATGAAACCAAGAGCTGGATCTTGGAAAAGTTAAACAAAATTGATAAACCTTTAGTCAGACTCATCAAGAAAAAAAAGAGGACTTCCATAAAATCAGAAATGAAAGAAGAGAACTAACAACATATACCATAAATACAAGGTATTATTAGAGGCTACAATGAAAAATCATATCAACAAATTGGACAATGAAGAAGAAAGGGATAAATTCCTAGAAATGTATAATCTAAAAATAATTAGGAAAAAACAGAAAATCTAAACAGACCAATTACTAGTAATGAAATAGAGTCAGTAATCAAAAATTTCCAACAAATAAATGTTCAGGATCAGATGGATTTATAGGTGAATTCTGTTAAACGTTTACGTGCTGCTAAAGTGAGTAGTCTATCAAACATTTAAAGAAGAGTTAATACCTGTTCTTCTGCAAGTACTTCCAGCAATAGAGGAAGAAAAATTTCCAAATATATTCTATAGGACCAGCAAGCACTACCCTGTTACCAAAACCAGGCAAAAACACTATTTAAAAACAAAAACAAACAAAACAAAACAAAACAAAACAAAAAAAACAACTACAGACCAATATCCCTGATGAACACAAATGCAAAAATCCTCAGCAAAAATTAGCAAATCACATTCAACAATACATTAAAAGGATCTTTCACCATGATCAAGTATGATTTATTCTGTGGATGCAAGGATGCTTCAATTTCTGGAAATCAAACTGATACACCACCTTAACAAAATCAAGGATAAAAATTATCTCAATTTGCAATCTCAATAGAAGCAGAAAAAAGCATCTGACAAAATCCATCATACTTTCATGATAAAAACTCAAAAAGGTGTATTCAGAGGAATATACCTCCATATAACAAAGGCCATATATGATAAACCCATAGCAAACATCACACTATATTACGGAAGCTTTTCTTCTAAGATCAGGACCAAGACAAGATATCCTTTCTTATCTATCTTATTCAATGTAGAAAAATTAGAAATAAGAGATAAATAGACTAAAATAGAAGTCCTAGCTGCAGCAATGAGATAAGAAATAAAAGCCACCCAACTGGTAAAGAAAAAGTAAACTGTCACTATTTGCAGATGACATGATACTATATATAGGAAACCTTAAAGACCCATGCAAAAGAGTATTTGAACTCATAATGAGGTAGCAAAAAGAAATCAAGAAAACAATTTATAATTGCATCGAAAAGGATAAAATACCTAGGAGTAAACTTAAGATGATGAGTGAACGACACTTGAAAACTATAAAACATTGATGAAAGAAATTAAAGATGACACAAATGAAAAGACATTCTATGCTCATGGATTCAAAGAATCAATACTGTTAAAATTCCCATACTACCCCAAGCGATCTACAGATTCAGTGCAACCAATATTGAAATACCAATAGTATTTTTCTGCAAAACAAGAACAAATGGGGACGCCTGGGTGGCTCAGTCAGTTAAGCATCTGCCTTCAGCTCAGGTCATGATCCCAGGGTCCTGGGATCGAGTCCCACATAGGGCTCCCTGCTCAGCAGGGAGTCTGCTTCTCCCTCTCCCTCTACTCTCTCTCTCATGAACTCTCTAATAAATAAATAAAATCTTAAAAAAAAACAAACAAAAAGAACTAGAACAAAAGGTACTAAACTTTGTATGAAACCACAAAAGACCCTGACCAGCCAAAGTAATCTTGAGAAAGAAGAACAAAGCTGGAGGTATCACAGTCTTAGATTTCAAGGTATGCTATAAAACCTGTAGTAATCAAAATAATATGGTGCTGGCACAAAAACACACAGATAAATGGAACAAAATAGCCCAGAAATAAACCCATATGCATATGGTCAATTAATCTACAACATAGGAGTCAAGAATATATAATAGGGAAAAGGCAGTCTCTTCAATAAATGGTGCTAGGGAGATTGGACCATTATATGTAAAAGAATAAAACTAGACCACTTTCTTATACCGTATACAAAAATAAACTCAAAATGGATGCACAACTTGAATGTGAGACCTGAAACCATCACAGTCCTGGAAAAAAACATAGGTGGTAATATCTCTGACATGGGCTTTAGCAACATTTTGCTAGATGATGTCTCCTAAGGCAAAGGATACAAAAGCAAAAACTATTTCGACCACCCCAAAATAAAAGCTTTTAGAACCATCAACAAAATGAAAAGGGAACCACCTCTATAAGAGAAGATATTTGCAAATGACATATCTGATAAGCGGTTGCTATCCAAAATACATAAAGAATTTATATAAGCCAACACCAGAAAAACAAATAATCTGATTAAAAAGTGGGAAGAGGACCTGTATATACATTTTTCCAAAGAGGACCTACAGATGACAATTAGACACAGCAAAAGATGCTTAGCACATCACTAATCATCAGGGAAACGCAAATGAAAACCCCAATGATCTGTTACCTTATAACAATTAGAATGGCTAGTATCAAAAAGATAAGAAATAAGCGTTGGTGAGAATGTAGAGGAAAAGAAACCCTCATGCACTGTTGGTGGGAATGTAAATTGCTGCAACCACTGTGGAAAACAGTATGGAGGTTCCTTAAAAAAAAAAAAATCAAAAATACAAAATGCCATATGATCCAGTAATTCCACTACATTTACCATAGAAAACAAAAACACTAATTCAAAAAGATATCTGCATCCTTAAGTTTATTGCAGCATTATTTCCAATAGCCAGGATATGGAAGCAACCTAAGTGTCCACTGATAGCTGAATGGATAAAGAAGATGTGATGTATATATATACGAATATTAATTCAGCCACAGAAAAAGTGAGATCTTACCATTTGTGGCAACATGGACAGACCTAGAAGGCATAAGTGCAATAAGTCAGAGAAAGACAAATGCCATATGATTTCACTTATGTGTAGAATCTAAAAAACAAAACCTATAAATGAACAAACAAAAAAGCTGAAACAGCCCCATAAATTCAGAGAATATACTGGTTGAGAGAGGTGATAAGGGTGGGGGGGATGGGCAGAACAGATGAAGCACAGTGACAGGTCCTGGCTTCCAGTTATGGAATGAATAAGTCATGGTGATCAAAAGCACAGCAAGGGGATATAATCAGTGGTATTGTAATAGCGTTGTATGGTGACAGATGGTAGCTACCCTTGTAAGGAGCACAGTACAGAGCTGTGGAATAACTGTGCTATACATCCGAACCTAATGTAACAGAGTGTGTCAGCTATACTTAAAAATATACATACATACTTACAAACATACATACATACATAAAATGGACATTGATTGATGAAGCCTTTGCCATTATACAGAATAATGGATGCCTGTCACGTTCTCCCTGGTATTCACCAGCAACCTATTTCAAGTAAGTTTAGTTTGGTTGAGGAGTTCTAAAACAAGGCCACTTTTACCCAAGAATCGAAAATTGCTACTGGTATGCAGAAGACGATTTTTTACATTTTGACATTTAAAAAATTCTATATATGCCTATTGTTGTCATGCAAAGGATGTTGTATTAGGGAAACATGGAATCCTATGCTAAAAAAGAAAGCCTGGCAGATCTGGACAACAGAAGACCCAGGTCAGAGAAAGTTATCCATATGGCTCGTCTCACATTCTCTGCAGTCTTTCTAGGAACAAAGAGGTGCTTGCTGAAAACTCTTTCATGCAATCTTTTTGGAAGAAAGTTGTTCTTTTAAATAAACAAAGGTATTTTCAACTTTTTCTCTTTGATGGGGTATGTTTTAATGATACGAATTATAGAATTAGATAAAATTACTAAAAGCCCCAGGACTATACTGGCAAAGAGAACAAAGATGACAGAACAGACTTCAATTGACCATAACAAAACAGACGACTGGCAGAATACTTACTGGTTTCATTTCTGAGCTTGAAAAAAGTAACTACCTCAAGCAAAAGAACATTATTTAGAGAGATGAAAGACATCTCTACAGGGAAAAAGAAAGAATGTTCTATTAGATTTTTAAAAGGACTTAGGAAACTAGGAGAGACAAGCTAAATGGTTAAAATTGACTTAGAAAAACTGCAAAATGTTTTGATTTTGCAAAGCATTTTAGCGCTCAAACTTGCAGAACTTGACTGGTTCACTATTTTATTTAATAATCGAAAATGCTCACAAACGGTATTAGAATCAATGATTTATTTTTTACAATTTTAATGATGAATGTAAACTTAGGAGGAAGAGAACACTTAAATAGTTCTATCTGCCTCCCAAAAGGAAAGAAGCAAATATTGTACACTTTATTCTAATAATTTTTTTAAAAAGCATGAAATTCTTTTTTTAAAATCAAATAATATTTAGGATATGTAAATCAAGTTTATAATTTAAAGGAACTGTGTGCTTCATCTCATGGATATAATTAGCCTCAAATCCTAGTTTGGCTACTTCTAAGTTATGTGGTCTTGGCCAAATTATTCACCTTTCTGCTTCTTGGTTTTCTCATACATAAAGTGGGTCGAAGAACTCATTCCTCATAGAATTACGATAAGGATTTAATGAGATAATGGATAGGAAGGGCCTAAAAGAGAGTGTGGAATATAATTAAGGGATTTATCATTGTAATAATTCTTCTTTCTCACCATTATGATTATTAATCTTTTGACAGCATGGATAACCATCTCTTAATTTATTTCTTTAGCTTAAATTTTTATATAGTTTTTAAAATGGGATATTGCTAAGTAGTATTCTTTTCCCCCTAAATTAAGCATTTTCCCTAAGTTAAATATTCTCTTATTTCTCTGCGGAAGACAACTTAGACTCTTCTATTGTGAATTATTAGTTTCCTGTTGTTTAACTCTTGCACAGAATACTGCTATTTAAATACTAGCTGACCTAACAAGGTTAGACAGAATATAAGAAAGGAATGGTCACTTTGTCATTGTGGATGATAGAATGAGGACATCTGAATTTTTTGTGAGATTATCAGGAATCTGAACTTTCTGAAAAATCTGTACGTTGTATACACACACATAAACAGTCTTATAACTCCTGCTCACATTTTTGTCAGAGTCCCCACATGGGTAAGACTCAAGGTGCAAAGAGTTTGTAACATATACTACTGGATCCTTACAACATATACTCATCCAACAACATCAATCCAGAGAGCTGAAGCTAAGAATACTCATTCCAGTCAAAAAATTCACCATTCTGCCAAGAGAACAAATACTCTTAGCCCCATTACCACTTCCAGTTCTTTTTTTTTTTTTTTTAAATATTTTTATTTATTTATTTGACAGAGAGGGATCACAAGTAGACAGAGAGGCAGGCAGAGAGAGAGAGAGGGAAGCAGGCTCCCTGCTGAGCAGAGAGCCCGATGCGGGACTCGATCCCAGGACCCTGAGATTATGACCTGAGCCGAAGGCAGCGGCTTAACCCACTGAGCCACCCAGGTGCCCTACCACTTCCAGTTCTAATATTAAACCAAGAATTCCTTTACTTTTTCCATGTTATGTTCACCCCTGACGAACATCTAAGAAACCTGCTTCTCTGAAAGGTTTAGGAAGTGACTTACCCATAGCAAGAAGCCTTGCTAGGGCCCAAAGGATTCCTGGCATAATAAGTCATCACTTTTATAAGCATCCTTCTGCCTACCACAAGCTGGAAAGCTGTATTTTGGCAACCTTCTCCTGAAGATCAACTTTTTGGTGACTACTAGAGGGAGGATGACCAGCCGAGCGGGCAGAGTCACATCTTTGCCCCTGGGCTGTGGGGGCATAAGATGTGGCTCTTCATTTCTAGGCTGTTCAAAGCGTGCACATCTATCCCACTAGCCAGTAGGGGATCCTGTCTAGGAAAGGCATGGAGGATTCCAGAGGCTTTTCCCAGGAAGAAGACTTGAGTCTGGATTCCCGTTAAACATCCTCTTTAACTAACCGGGGCTGAGTTTTAGGTATTCTAATTTAGTCTGGGAAAAATTTCACTTTATGGAAATAGCCCAAAGGGCTGACAGATGTACCTAAAGATCATGGTGGTTGCTCCCTGGTAAAGATGGAATGTCAGAACTCGGGGTTGTATGTAGCAAATGCAGCTTTGCATCAACCTCTATTGGATCTGAAGTGTGTGTTGGTTTCCGACCACACCGATCCCACTTGGGGAAGCATGTAATCCTGGGCACATTGTGTATCAATGGGTATAAGTGACATATTATTTATAAAATTAGGGTCTGTTTCTCTGCTTTTATTAGAATTCAGAGACCCTGAAGGTGAATTAAATCATCTTTAGGCTCTCTAAGAAGGCTGGCCACATCTCGTGCTGAATGCTGAGTCTATGTTCTGGTAACTTTATGGGCCACTTCTGTTATATACTAGAATACTCCAGAAGAGCTGAATTGTTGCGTCCTTCATGGAAATCTGCAGTGGTTTCTGTGAGTCAGTGTGTGGGGAAAGGAAGGGAAAATAATTCTATTGGGTAACCTTATAAAATACTTAATGCTCTTCAATTTAAAAGATATTTAGAGAGTATGACTGTGCTAAGATTTAGGGAGTAGTAAAAAAAAACAAAACAAAACAACAAAACAAAACAAAACTGAAAACAAAGTCTCAAATGACAAACTAAGCAAAATAAGATTCCTACCTCTTGAGCTTAACTTTTACTGCTGAAACAGGCATATCCACAAATAATTAATAACAGTTTTAACACTTATTGTACACTTTATAAGTACCAGGCTCTGTTATGTGTTTTACATCTTAAACAAATGTAATTCTTAAAATAGCCCAATGAGCTAGATGTTGTTATTACTGCTATTTATAGATAAGGAAAGAGAAAGAGGAGGGATCCATAGCTTGTAGCTTGTTCAAAGTCACAACTGGTAAGCAGTGGAGCTATAATTCAAACCTGGGCTGCCTGCTCAAACAGTCAAGCTATTTACAACTTCTCCAATTAAAGTGTGAGTGAGTACTGTAATTAAGCTCTTATAAACAAGGGAAATAGAAGAGGTGGCATAGGCATTGGATTTTGAAAAATAAGTAAGACACTGACAGTAGGGTATTAGGGAAAAGACATTCTAAGCAGAGGTGACAGCTGGGAGGGGTTGCTGGGCATGGCTGGAGAGACTGCAATGCCAAGTGCTGGGGTGAGAAAGATGGTCCAGGTAGGCTGTATCTATCTAGACCGTGAAGATCCTGAGTGGTTCCAGAGGGAAGAAATGTGGTCCCTTTCTCCTCCCCTCCTTTGAGATGCAATAAAATATGCTAATGAGCAAGCTTTTGCTGAGGGAAATGGCAGAAGGACACTTGCAGGGACGCAGAAGAAAGAAAGGGTGTTTGATGGGCATACTGGGAGTCAAGGGACTCACCGTTGGCTCTGCCCCCTGCTTCTTTTCCAAGTCTCCCAAGGGAGGCGAGAGGTTGACCTTGTGATACAAAGAAGGCACTCTACTCTACCGCGGCAAACAGTTTGGCAAACCAGCTCTAACCAACTGGTAGAGTCTTTCTGAGGTGATATTTAGAAGGTTCTTAGGCTGAATTCAGGCTCAGGTAGGTTTTAATCACTTGGCAATGTCTGCCATGGGGCAGAATAGGACATGCTCACATGAGCACAGCAAATGTGTTATCTCTCTTCTGGATGATGGCTCCATCATGAGACCTTCCTTTCTACTCAAAAGTCTACGTTCTGTGAAGACCAGCCATCCACGACCTTTGAGTTTGCACACGGTACTCTTAAAAAAGACCATATTTGTTTAATTGTACTCTTTCCTTTTTCATTGCTTACAGTTCTGAACACATTTCTGATTTGTTTCAGAGAAATGGAACTTGTTTAAATGATCTAGCAACGAGCATTCTGAAGACAAAAAATTAAATGGTACGAGATGCACTATCAAGGAACACTGACCTTTTTTGCTCCTTGTTCTTCTTCCACACCATCTCCTATAACGACGTACACCACTTTTCTTCCAAACCTTTGAATTATCCTCTCAAAACAGCTTTCCTTTCCTAATACATAAAAATAAATTATGAAAGTGTAAAGTTTGGGTAACTCAGTGTTATAGCGCTTGAACTTTTTATACAAAATACTTCCTTTACGCTTCTGATTCAACTCTATCCTACTTGTACAAACTGGAAAAGAGTGCTTATAGATGTCATTTGGGTAGAATGTGGAACAAGGTAAATTACAAAATGTAAATTATCCATGTGGTGACTTGTCCCTTGGAAATTGTCAATTTTACTTTTTAAAGATTATATTTTTATTTATTTTTGCGAGGGAGAGAGAGAGAGCATGTGTATGTGAGCATGAGCAGGGGGGTTGGGGGGTAGGGGGGCAGAGGGATAAGCAGGCTTCCTGCTGAGCAGAGAGTCTGATTTGGGTCTCCATCCCAGGACCCTGGGATCATGACCTGAGCTGAAGGCAGATGCTTAACTAACTGAGCCACCGAGAAATTGTCAATTTTAATATTCTTTTCCCAAGGGCTCATTTATTAAAAAGTAGGATCTAGTCGATCATAGTATAGCATTTGGGAAAAAAATAATGTTTTGCAGCTGTACTTTTTTTTCCTACCAGCTGAGACTTAATGAAGGCATGCAATTCTGGTAACCTCTCTGAACTTTATTTAAAAAATGTTTCACGATATACCAAACTCTGAAAATAATATCTGATCCCAAGTCTATTGGGAAGGATGAAAGAAACTGACTGGTTTTGTTATAGCAGGAGAAAGCAAACAGTGGAATCCCTTTATTCGTTTGTTTTCCAGTTGGGAGTCTATCTGAATGAAAGACCACCCGCCCCCAGCCCCCGCCAAACCTAATGTGTTTACTTGGAATCTTCTGGTAAAACTGTTTCTGAAATAAATGTCAGGTAATTTGGGGCACTCCAGAAAGATCACACCTGCCCTACTCAGGCATCTAATGTCCAACAAAGCACCTTCCTAGAGGAAAAACGGGATAAAGGTAACAGAATACCTTTATCTAATCTTTCCCAAGTCAAGACTTGGTTTGGGCTCTCTGGGGGCCCATCCCTACAGTTACCACAGCCACTGTTGCTCCTTTAGAGAAGAAACTGCTGTTCCAAGTCCTGGGCTGCCAACAGGACCATTTTAATGGACAATGGGATAGTTTATAGTTTTCAAATGTAAATGACTGAGCAGGCCGCATCTCTTTCAAATAAGGATCAGATATACTCACGAACAAATTGCTTGTTTGCTTAAACAAATGTCTGCTTTATATTTGTATTTTGCACTAAAATCTCTGGTTTGCATCTGACAGAATGAAATCTGGCCAGCCTTATTCAAAGGATATAATTTCAATGCTTCTTTAGTTGCCCACTAAACTGTGAAATATTAAATCACTTTAAGAAACAAATACAAAGGGTAGTTTCCACTGTAAAAATATACAATAAAAAATTCAGATGTCATGAAAGTTTTTTCCTCCTTAGAGGGAAATGTTTATGTGTTTTTGCCAAGTTTCCCTTTCATGGGAAAAGGAAGGTAAACTCAATGTTATTTAAAGGTGAGGCTGTGGTGGACAAAAAAATTTCTCACCTATATCCTATCTTCTATAGGCTTCACTGTAAAGTCTGGGTCACATAGATTCTTCCATAATAAAGACTGAGAAACTGAAGCTGACTTTTAGAAGCTAATGAGAGATCCTACATGAAATTTTCATTTTGATGAATCCATTTTATCTGGAAGAACATCATAGCCTTGCTAAAAACGAGATACCAGTTATCTCTTTCAATTACTGCCACTTGCCTAATAGGAAAGTTCCTGGGTTTTCTGCATCGACTCCCAAATTATATCTCATTTGATGGTAAAATTTTCAATCTGTACTTTTCTTCTTATTATTTTTTATTTTTTGAGAGCAAGAGAGTACATGCCTGAGGTGGGGAGGGGCCAAAGGAGAAGAAGAGGGAAAGAGAGAATCTTAAACAGACTCCATGCCTGGCCCAGAGCCCAATATGGGGCTTGATCCTGGGACACTGGGATCATGACCTGTGCCAAAGTCGAGTCGGACACTTAACTGATTGAGCCACCACCAAGGTGACCCATTTACTTTTCTTATTAAAAATACCATAGAAAAGTGGTTCTACCTCTGGTTTTGAGGTAATTTCTACCACCTTTTTTAATCCTCATTTTTAATTCTGTATTGATAAAAATTAAAGTTCAGTATCATAAAATACCCATTAACAATACCTATTATACACTTAATTGTTATAATTTTCTATTATCCTAATATTTTCAAATTATTTAAATTTTTTGGGATTAAAGTTCAATGCTCATGACATGTAATACACTACTTGTTCTTTCCTTCTGGGGAGTTAAGCACTATCCCTTCCATTCTATAAACTTTTTTGGAAATTGTTCTTTCATGTGCTGATAAATGTTTACCATGGACTCCTGTTTATAAAACACAATATGATTCCTCTTTATTGTTATGGATAACATAAATATCTCACTTAATGTAAACACTTATTTTTACAGACTTGAGAACATATAAAATCTGGTTATATTGGGCTACCAGGAATTCTATTTGGAACATTCTTTTCTCTTAGTCTCTTTTCTTTTTAAAAAATGTTATTTATTTGAGAGAGAGAGAGAGAGAGAGAGAGGTGTCGGGGAGGATCAGAGGGAGAAGCTGACTCCCATTCAGCAGGACTCTATCCCAAGACTCTAGGATCATGACCTGAGCCAAAAAAAAAGGCAAATGCTCAACTGACTGAGCCACCCAGGTGTCCCATTCCTTTCTAAATATTTTCTAGCATTCTGTTCTTAGTGCTTCTCAGGAGGCATCAGTCATTCTCCAACTCCAGCTATTCCAACTTGACAGGGCTATGTGAATGTCAGAGGGTCTTCACACTCAACATCGATAAAATCTAACTCTTATCTTTCCCATGACACCTGATTTTCCCCACCAGTTAAATGTGGAAGTACTGACCCAGTATTTAAGAAAAACCTCTGTCAATCTTCTTCAGAATAAACAACCATTTGCTCATCCATTTTATTGAACAGACATTTACTGAGCACCTAGTATGTGCTGGGCACTATAGCCACAATGACGAGCAACACAGACAGAATCAGTTATCAAGGATATTATAGTCTGATAGGAAAGTCAGACTATGAACAAATAATTATAAAAGTAGTTCTTTAGCAAATATTTAGTAAATGCTTTTAAAAAATAGTATTGAAAGTATACAAGTGTAGTTAGATGGAGACTAGAATTCTATTTTTGCCCTTTTTTCTTTACACAGAATTGAGCAGCCAGAAACAATCTTCTTCCCACCTACTAGGATCCTCATCCCCCTTCCCCAGGACTCACTAAAATAATATCTCATTAGGATGATAAACAAGGCCACATACGTCTAGACCTAAGTCTCTACCTTTCCAGCTTCAGCTTCGATGACCCAGGATGTCTTTCAGTCCTTCAGCAGGGAACATGTTTTAATGTCTCTGTCCCTTTGCTCTCACTAGCCCATCTGCCTATTAACTCTTATGTATACCTCTATACCCAGCTCAAATGCCATTTCTTCCTTTTAGTGTTCACTTTATGCTTTCTGCCTCCTCCTGGGTGGGAAGGAATGTTTCCTCGTTCAAGAGCACATTCTAGGGGCACCTGGGTAGCTCAGTGGGTTAAGCCTCTGCCTTCGGCTCAGGTCATGATCCCAGGGTCCTGGGATGGAGCCCCGCATCGGGCTCTCTGCTCAGCGGGGAGCCTGCTTCCCTTTCTCTCTCTCTGCCTGCCTCTCTGCCTGCTTGTGATCTCTCTCTGTCAAATAAATAAATAAGAATCTTAAAAAAAAAAAAAAAAAAAAAAGAAAAAGCACATTCAGGCATTCAGTGGTAGAGAGCTCCCTAGGTTACAGAAAGGAGTCTGGACCCTGGAATCAGACCTAGCTTGACCCTTACCTTTACCAGCTGTTAACGTGGACAGTTAAGTCTCTGAGATTTAGTGTCCTCATTTGTAAAATGGAAAGGTTATGAAGATTGCTTTTAGTATGTAAAATGCTTAGTATAGTTCTGGACATCTGCTAAATATGTGATAACTGCTCATTTACATACTTATTTGTCATATTATAGTTATTTAGATGTCTGCTTCTCCTGCTAGATGGTGAATCAGATTTCACACCAGTCATCTTTCTCCAACTATGATTACTTCTTTCAAACACTTAATTTTTTTTGGTATCCCTATAACAAAAATGAGAACTTGATTGTTTATACACGTTGAATTAAAATAAAGCAAAAAAAAAAAAAAAGATGGTTCCAGTGATAATAATTTAAAGGAAGCTTTTAGAATTGTTTCATTTATACTTTGTAAATCTCCATATTACTATTTGTTTTAGCTTATTAGATATTTTTGGTGATGTTATCTAAAACACAAATAAGGTAATAATCCAGAACTGATGCTCAAGTGACAGTGGCTAAAGTGCATAGTGTTTTTGTTTTTTTTTTAAAGATTTTATTTATTTATTTGAGAGAGAGAAAACATGAGAGGGGAGATGTTGGAGGGAAAAGCAGACTCCCTGCAGAGCAGGGAGCCCAATGTGGTACTCAGTCCTGGGACTCCAGGGTCATGACCTCAGCCGAAGGCAGTTGCTTAACCAACAGAGCCACTCAGGCGCCCTAAAATGCATAGGTCTTAACGTTAACCAGTAGAGTAATATTTTTTTAATTAAGCTGCATGGCTTATGATTTATATTTCTTTTGATGTCCAAACCCAATTCCAACAACAAAATTAGATTGTCCCTCTAGTTTTCTGACACCTAGTATAATGAAAATGTCCCATTTTCCTTTACACATTCACTTCTACTTGCCCGAAGAGAAAGAGACAGGTATAAAACAAAACGAAAGCAGCTCACCTATTTTTGTTGCACTGTAAATATTTTCTATTGGAAATACAATCCCTAATCCATATAACAGGACTTTCGCCAACGCTGGGATAAGTTGAGTAGTTGTGACTAAAATATTCACACAATTCGTCCTGTGAGAACCGAAAAGAAGAAAAAAAAAAAGAAAACTGATGAAAAATGAATCTCCAAAATGAACAAATATGAGCAAAGGCTGTTTTCCAGCTAAAGCATCATGGAGGGACTTGGGGACAGCCTACCGGGAGTGAATGAGCGTGAGTGCTTTCAGGGCCAGTGTCAACCAAGAGTCCGTCAGGGCTTCAATCTCGGCCCTCAGCTGTAGCCAGGCTTCCCTCTTGGCTGGACCAAGCAGGCCTGTGGATTTAAAAGCACATGAATTCCTTCGTTACCAGTGTGTCTGGTCAACTTTATAAATAATAAACATTTAATACTACTCCTGATATCATCCTCAAGCTTTATAGCATATCAGATAATTTTTCACATATTAGCATCCATTTGACAAATATTTATTTAGTACTGTAGGAAACATCAGTTGATTTTGCATTCCTTGCATCCTGGTTATAGAAATCATCTCCTCTTTTTGAGGGGCCTGCTCCCACCATTCCTCAATCCTGAAGCCTGGATAGAGCCAACCCTACCCTCTGGCTCCCAGGGCAGGTGTATGATCGCAGCTTGGCCAGAGCGAGTCAGTCTTGGAACTTTTCCTGAATCTACTGGGAAAGGTATTTTTCTACCCCGCCAAGGTGCTAAACTCTCAGAATATAAACTTGGATCTGTCAATGGTTGGGCACCTATACCACCTTACGGGAGGGACTGATCCAGAATAACTCCCATGCAAAGGAAAGCCTAGGCAGGAGATTCTGGATGTCGTCTTTTTAAGCATGTGGATTTAGGCATGCTGGAAACCAAGACACCCCCAAACTTTTCATTATTAAGTCAACATATTCCCTTGTAAGCTAAAGCTATTTTGAAACACAGTTGAATGAGCTTTACAGTCCATCTCAAGTGTTTTAGCCAAAGGTGGTTAATCCCACATCTCCTTGGAAGGACAAATGAGTATCAGAAAGGTCAAGAAACTGACTCTAGGTCCCACACACTACAAAGTAATGGAGCCAGGACTAGATTAGGCTAGCCAGGGTGGCTGGTTCAAGTTCAATATTCCATGTCACTAAATCACAACCGAATAATCACGGGTCAGATGAAACCATTCTAAAAAAGCTATGACATTAAAACAAAAACAAAAACAAAAAACAAAAAACAAAACCATGATGTGTAAGTGTGTGTGGTACTTGGAGAATTTTTCCTCGACTATCTCAATAACCTGGTAAGATACTGGGGGTAGTTACTTGCCTCCAACATTATTTTTGTAGGTATTGTAGATCTCTTTTACCCGTCTGTAGCGAAAAGCCAATTTTCTCATCCAGTCTACGCCACCTCGCACACCGGTTGCCAAACATAAATTAGCACTGGTGGCTGCAGCAGGAAAGCCATCTGTTCCAAAGTTATATGTGCTATTTAGATGCAAGAAAAGCCCAATGTTAACCAAACAGAAAGTTCATCTTCATTAGCTGAGCCATTAAACTATAAATTGGAGAAAATCACTTCACATTTCAACATGCTCACCTTAGGTCTTGCCCATTATCATCTGAAGACACATCATCTATATGAACTTGGTCACATTCCTAAAATGCAATTAAAATGAGACAGGTTCATTCTCGAGGAGCATCTTCTTTTTTTGTTAGTTTTTTTTTTTTTTTGAACAATCACACACAACTGTTTAACAACCCCCCCCAACTTTAATTGGACTATTTTTCCACAATGTCAATCAGTAGGGGTCAGTCTTGTGAAGTGATATTTTTACCTACTCCAGTCCCTCTTTTAACATAAAAAATGAGCAATGTCATTAAGGATTACTGTTATTCAGCTTCAGAGAACACATTTTTGTGTTCAGAAAGGAAAGTGATTAAAAACAATTAGCATATGTGTTCCATAAACCTCAGGTACCTGAAGACATCATGCTGCTCAAAGCGGATTCAGTCAGTGCCCAGGCATAACTGAAACCAGACATTTCAGTAAATGTAACATGCTAGAAAAATTAAACCTGATGCTAACTGCCAATGAAATTATGACCTCTGATTGCTGTTGAGCCACACACCAACAGAGCCTGAGGCCAGTGGGCTGAGGAGCCCAGACGAAAAAATCTGTTACTAGTTTGCCATTGATTTGAGAGATGTGAGTTTTATTCTTTGTGTGTGTGTGTGTATGGGTGTAGGAGGAAGAAAGCATGGGAGGCTTCAAAACCCAAATAAAAACAATCAAACCATGGAGTGTTTTTTACTTTTTTTTCTTTAACTGTTTCACTATTATATATTCCTTTTAAGTGTTGGATTTATGGATTTATTATAGAATGAGGTTGTGGGAACAGACCTGATTTTTAAATCCCCAAACCACGTGTAAACTGTTCGGAAGAGGAAGCTCTGATTTTGGAATACAGCTCTGTGAGACTGAGCTGATGATTATGCACCTGTTTGCATATGAGCACCCCAATATCCCACCGCAATATCCCCAGCCCCGAGCACAGCTGTGTAAGGAGCAGACAGGTAAACATTTGTTGAACGAATGACAGCATACTAATCTGGAGACACACAACTAGGTCTCCTACCGATAGACAAGGCACCCACACCTGGTGTGCTTTAATATTTCAGTCATGATTCTCTGCAGACAGGCTCCGAACACCCCAGAGCCCTTCATTGTACTTATTTTTGTTAAAAGTTTGAGTTTAAAAATATTATTAAAAAATTTCCATGTATGTACCCTGTATTTTAAAAGTTTCTCTTGACTAAAGTGCTGGTTGTATTTCCTTTATAATTTTGTAAAATCTAGTCTATTTGTCTAGTGGTCAACATACAATTTGTAAAAGAGACAACAGACATAAAGCACCACAGTAATACAAGGTGTATTTTTATGTTGCGGGTTCCTTCTGAACAAATTTTTTTCTCTCCACGGATTTGTGAGGAAGGGAGCAAGAGATAGAAGGGGAAAGAAACTCAAACCAGCTGTTGCTTAACAGAATTAAAATCATGACCCCCCAACCTCTTCTCTAAAGCATCTACTTTCCAGGCAACCGCCTCCCAGCAAGCAGCAAGTTCCAAGGAGGAAAAGACTTTGACCTTGTAACCCTCCCCTACTCTCCTGAGGTCCATAACCTCAGATAAGAAAGAGGAAAAGCCAGTCTAGGAGGCCGCACATGTGGGCTATGAATTTAACGTTTTAAAAAATAGGTCATTCCTGGAAAACATGTTAGAGGACTTCTCAGAGTTATTAATTTAATCATACTTCAGAAGATGAATGATAGCTGTGTTTCCTCAACAAGGTACTTATCCCGGGTTTAAAGAGTGACTAAATCATGAGTGTAGACATTTCTGCCACTTATCTAGTCAGAAATACATTTTTCATGTTGTTGGTAAACAACTCTTTTGGGAGGCCTGGTGAGTGTACAAAACAGATGAGAAAACCAAGACAAACCAAAAAAAGTGTACTGCAAATCACCACCCCCAAACAAAGACAAAAACAAAAACAGAAAAACTCAAAAAGCCGGAGCGCCGCCGTGGAAATTTTCTCTCTTTGGGGAGAAATAGGAGGTGGAAAGTGAGGAAGTCCAAGAGGAAAAGCTATGTTAAAAAAGGGTTTAATTCGATGAATCACACCAAAGCTGACTTACAAGTTACTCAGTTAACTCTAGGGGTGGGGAGAATTCCTTGAGAAGGCAGGGTGTTAAGAGGCTTTTCTTAAATGAATGCAGTTGTAAATCTCCATGACTAACAGAGAAGCCAGTTATCTTCCAGTGCTGTTAATGACTCCATTGTTGCTATTGTCCTCTCACATCCTGTATTTGTTTTCTCCCAGAGCTTTATCCAAGTCTTTTTGTTCCCAGGGCTGAGGCCCTCCTTTGAAGGACGTTCAGGATCTTGGTTAGCTCTAATTGAGTGTCAACAACTTCGAGCTTCTACCTGCAGACCCCACTCACTTCTCAGAGATCTGATCAACTCTGGTGTGTTGGCAACAAAGAAATCGTCATTCTTCATCAGGAGAGGTGTTTTGTAGAATGATTTTCAGGAAAATAGATGCAACCATTGGGAGCATTTTTTAAAGGGCCTAATTAGCACCCCAGGAATAGAAAGTTTAGAAACCATGAAAATGTCCAAGTACAATATATTTTCAGAACTGTGTCATTTAATGACAGAAAACTATTATGCTGCACAAACTTTGGGTAGGTAAGATACATACTAAAGGTCTATTCACTAAGTCTTGGTGTGAGCTTCTACATCTTGGTAAAACTGTCTCAGGAAATAGGTTTTATTTTGATGAGAAACTATATTACTATTTTGATGTTTGCCTATTAACATTTTTAATTCCTCAAAGAACAGAGAATATGAAAATACAGAAGTATCTCGATACATGTGGAATGTGTAAACCTTTCTAAGAAGTGCATCTATTCTCAAATTAGAAACTGCAGTTCCCCGCATCCTGATGTCTGAAATTCTCCATCCACTGGGATGAGTCTCTCTTTCCCCACTTTTCTTCGGAAACTATCTTTCGCTTGTCCTCTTAAGAGCCTAATTTTAGGTTTTCATGTTTGCTTTCCGGACTTTGTTGTTTTAGTGTCTAAATCTGTTTTAAACTCAGAAAATCAGATAATTGAAGGAGGGGAGCAGGCGTTCTGGACTCACTGAAACAACGTGGCAAAATTTAAAGCCCCCGGATGAATCTATAGACATAGAAAACACGAATGAAAGCTTCCCATATTTCTAGGCATCAAGACATAGTCCTAAAAACCCTATTTTGCTGCTTAATAAACAGAGTTTAGAACATGTAGAATGCCATGGGAAAAGGAAGTTTTTCTTCCAAAAAGACTGAATATGTTGAAGATGTATTTTTGAAATAAACCACCAAAAAGTCCACGACAGGGTTTTTAAGGCATTGAAGTCATTACTGAGGCCAAATCTTTGGCTAGCATTCCCATGTCTCAGGTCCACCACGGCCAGGTCAGCCAGTCTAGCAGGTTTCACGCATTAATATGCCCTGTTGAGATTGGAGATGCCCCAGGTAGCCCTGCTGTGTCTGGGGATCTGGCTGGGGTCCTCATCTGGGGAGGAAGTACTACTTCTCAGGACACCTGGTAGAGTCCACACTCAACACACAACTGAGCTGGCTAATGGGTGCCTTAGCTTAGAAAAGTAGTCATTTATTCATTCACGTGTCCTCTTATTTATTAAGGGGCTACTATGTTCTGGAGCTAATGATGCAACATTTAACAGACAAAAACCCTTACCATCTAGGTAACATTCTAGTCGGGCCAAACAAGAAAATACGCAAAATGGTAATAGGTTAGATGCTGATAACTGCTAAGGTGAAAAAACAGAGCAGGCAAGGGAATGATGCAACGCTGTGTGAGGTCTGGGGAATGGCTCTGCAGTCCAAGGATCGAGCAGGTTCAAGGGTCCCGAGGCAGGAGAACCCTGTGGGCTGGAGGATGAAGCAGGAAGGAGGCACTAGGAGAAGATCAGCCCTCAGTTGGGAAGAGTTATAAGGGCTCGCAAGTGACCGCAGGGCGCTAGTTTAGGGAGTAGCATCCAGTTTCCAGCCCCTGCCCTCAAGGCACATACAGTTTAGTCAGAAAGAGAAGTTAATTAACTCCACGTGAGATAAATTACAATGGGAGTAGATGCTCCCAACTGCCTTGAGGAGCATTTAAAGGAACATCCTCCTGCTGAATGGCTGAATTCTATTTAGTCTAAAAGAGCTTCCAGGTCTGAAAAACTTCAATTGTGTTTTGCTAGATTGGGGAGGGACAGCACCGCCCACCGTTTATCCTCGGTGCTTTTGTGATGAAAGCAATCAAGAGATCAACAGCAGACTCAGACTGGAGATGGTTCACAGTCTGTGAAGCTGTGGTAACCGAAACAAAACATAGCTTTTTGATCCCAGACTGAGGACGCCAGACCGCGACTTATGGTGGTGGTGAGGAGGGGGTGGGGGAAGGTGGCAGTTGTTGGGCAAGCCGTCCTTCTCTCTAGGAAATAGCCCAGACTTCTTTCACAGACATGCAGGGAACTCTATGGAGTTAGCAAGCAGGTCCCCTTCCCTTACAGGCTGGTTTTTGTTACCCTCTCAGTAACAGATTTGAAATTTGCTACGGCAGCTGGCAAGGGATCAAGAGGCGGGAAAAAGAGTTATTTTTTGATAATGGCTTTTCAAAGGGAGGTCAAAATCAGCAACACTTTTGCATACAGAGCTCTGTATCAAGTCAGTGATGGAGAAATATATAATTAACATTTTTATTTCATCATTTTGCATATACACTCACATACACAAATTCTCAGAAAGAGTCAGGGCCAGTGCTAGACCAAGTTGTGATTATCCTTCACGAGGAGAATTTTACAATTAATTACCAAATTTAGATTACTGCTAAAGCAACTGGAGGTTGGCCTCTCCCTTTTCGGAAATCCTAAAGCACCAGGGATATAACAGCTATTGATGGCACTTGATTAAATGTCCTATTTTGACACTTGGTATCCCTTGAAGAGTATATTCCTCCCTCCCCAAAGGGGTGGCAAACTACTTAATAAGTCATTTCTTACACTTCTGTGGAGATCTTGTGGAGGCAGGCACACAGTTTCTCTCCCTCACAGACATTCCTCCTTCTTGTTGAGCTGAATTAGGGTCACCAATTTATGGTCAAAGTGGATTAGTATGTAATGGTATAACCCATTTCACAGATACAAAACATGAAGACTCAGGAAAGTTAAATAAGTTAAAGTGCCAAGACACTTTGCCTTTGACCCCTAACTCATGGTCTCTTCCTTCACCCATTTCACATGATGTCCATAGCTGCCGCCATCTAGATCCTTTGTGGCTTGTGAGTCGTTTGGAGCCCAGGAGACTTCAGGTACAAAACATATCCTCCCCTTTGCCTGCCCCCCACCTGCTGTGCCCAGTGTCTGTCACCACAGCCCTCTCTCCCAGCCTTGAGCTCAGATGGGAGTCCTCCATCCATCTCGCAGTGTGCCCTCCAATTCCTGGCCCTTCAGAGGGAAATCATCCTGGAAGGAGAGCCACTGTGGTCACCGGGACTTTGCCAGGGGTGGAGGGTACAGAGCACGACTATGGGTGGTAAGAGCATAGGTGTTAGAATGACTTTGACATAGCACGTCCTAAGGAGGAGTCTGGAGGCCCAGGAAGAAGGATCTGGCCAGGCAGATGGCAACAATCAGAGGCGCAGTGTTGAGCCCACAGGTGCAAGACCTGTGTAGAACCTCTGTTCCACATGACAGGATTCTATGATCATCTCACCGATAAACACCACAAACCAAATGACCAGAGTTTTACCTTTGCCCGTCTTCCCTTTAGGTTCCAAGGCCTGTGCTTTGCAGAGGAGTAAAATAAATAAAATTAACCAGCTTTAGTTACTACTGGGCCTCCGCTAGTAGACATCTAAGCGCTTATGGGCTGGATCTCAAATGCTCACATGGATGGCTGGGGAAAATTGCCAACACATGGAGCAGCTGAATACCAGCCCTGGTGTTGGGAGTATGAAGAAAGCCACATGGGGTACGATCTCATAGCCAGGCGGCAAAGGCACATTCCCTCTCAGAACTCTGGCTGCACTGTTATTCTGCCTTTTTGGTTCTTTCTGTCATTATTTTTGGCACTGCAACTCAAGCTGACCTTTTTCTGATCCATCATCATCTCTGGCCTTCCAGGGCTGGGCCACAGACATGTTCTTTTGGACCAAGCCCCAGGAATAACTTCGATTTTGTATGGGGGCTCATATGCAAAATATTAAGTTATGGCAGAATTTTTCTGCAAATATTTATTCTGCTTTGATACCGTAGTGGTTGTACTTTTCCTCCAAGCCTTTCACTTGTGCCATAATTATGTAAAAAAAAAAAACCCCATACCATTCAAGTTAGTTTAGGAAAATTAATAAAAAGAATTAAGACAGTTACAATGGGGCTTATTATCTATGCCAAGCAGTGATGTAATCGCCAGCCTGTTCAGGAACTATACCTCTGAACATGACACTAGAAACATAAACTCCAAGTATACCTAAAGTCTTTGAAGAAACAGAGAATCAAAGAAGACTTTGAGGTAGACTGCGTGTTATGAAAGAGAACAATATAAAAATGTTACAAACACATCTTTGGAGAAGTTGAGTTACACAAGCCCAAATTCTGCCGACCGGGGCTCCATTTGCTCCATTTTCCAAATTTACCATGAGGAAACAAACACCATACCACCAACTAATTGTTTCAATACCTTCTTTTACAAAGTAAAAATGAAAGGAAAAAGAGAGTCACTAGAGAATGAGCTATTTTCATTGTGTCTGTATATCAGCGTGCCCACGGAGACCAGCTGGAGCTAGCTGAAGCAGAGGAAATGATCGGGGGTCCTCCGTCCCCTCCTGTCATCAAGCAATTACGTCTACTGTGCCCACCTCCCCACTGAACAATATAGATACTCACTCAAAACCTTAGACATCCACAAGTGACAAAAATAAGTTTTCCTCTTATTTCCCTACACGAAAATATTTAATTATATGGAGTACATAAGTATGTCCAGTACTTTAGAGACAAACACACAAATTGTCTGAATGCTTTGACAAGTGATCAGCAGTGCTTTAAAAAGAAAAACGTTGGGCGAGGGCTGAGACAGCCCCCTTTGGGTCTACCCACATTATCCTTCCTCTCACAGAAAGTCTAAATTATACAGATGGCATTATAGGGTGACCAGTATTTGAGAGACAGAGGTATAAGGGAGTGATTTTCAGAGTGGCTTTTGGAGATAGAACTCCTGACTTCCTCTATATTTTTATAATTTCTCTGGGAAAATAAGGTTAAATGGATCATCCTAGAGATCCTCTGTTATTCAGAAGTTGAGGGGGAAGAGGTGGTCCAGAAACAAACCGACCTGATGGCAGAGATGTGAAGAATGCTGCTTCTAATTCACTGACAATTAGAATGAGTTTGTCAGTCTCTGTAGTTAAGAAATTCTGTCCATGAGTTAGTCAATTTGCAAAAGCCAGGTTTTTACTTGTACATTTCTTTCTGTAACAGGGAGACCGTCCAGTCAATGTACTATGTTTTTCTGTTTACTAATGTGGAATAATATGATTGCAATGTGTTTTCTAAGGGTGTGTCAAAGCCCTCACTGCACTTTCAAACAGACACCCTGAAGATCTTACGTGCCACTGTGCCCTTGTGTTTGCCATCGACGACTGGATGCAAGCCTGCGGCACGGCCAAATGCAAACGGAGTGTGCCATTCGCAGCCCTGCAGCCCCACGCACGGCTGGCCAGGACCCGTCACGCCTTGTGGCCCTCCCGTTTCCCTTGCTTTCCCACCGCAACACTTTCTTGCAAAAGAAAAGGGTGCATGGCTAAGGCACAGGAGTCTTTTGAAATTGGCCTCATTCTGTTTGACAATTTCGGGAAATGCAAGTTATTGAACTAGAACATACCTGGACAAACGCATCTTTAAGTTCTCTCTCTAGATTATCCACTCAGCACAGCATAGGTGTCAATGTATAGTCTAAGTCAGTATCTAAATATCTCTATTTGTTCTGAAAGGCAGAGGACACAGCCATAGCAGCCAATGGGGAAAAAAGACAGAATTTCAAATCTCAGAAATCTGTTTTTGAGATTTGGTCATAAGGTGCAACTTGCAGAGACATACGTGGCTTTTAATTCCGGTGTCTTACTTACAAAAACAGTATTTTAATATATTTAATTTTACAATATCCTGTTGAGGTTATCAGAATGAGAGAGAGATTTTACTAGTATCATGTTTACATTTGCTAGGAGACCTAGGTACTCGTATTTGAAACTCAAGATTTGAATTACAACAGCTTCAACAAAGGTTTAAGAAGACATTAGCAGTTTCAGTCTGATTCTGTTGAGAGGAATATTCGTAAAATATTTAGAGAATAAGGTCTTTACTGAAAATACCTGAAGATGGCATATTAAAGCAAAAGATAAACAGAAGCACTAAGTCATGTATTCGTACACAAAGTTATGATAACTACTTCAGATCACACATAAAAATTTACAGGAAGCTCAAGCTTACTGTTAATAAAGAAGAAAGTTTCAAAATGTTACATATTTTTGCATTAATTTCTTTTAAAATCTTACAAATAAGTTGTCATCATAATACCACTTTAGCACACTTCTCCAAGAATCCCAAAGGAATTACATGAAGACAGTTCCTTTCTAGTGAGTAAGTACAGTGTTAATAAATACATCAACTTCACTCCGCTTGGAGTTCCTTCTTTCTCACCATGAATACCTTCTTTACCCCATGATTAGATTAAATATATTTGTCTTTATTCACACTCTCAACATTAGGATGAGAAAAAGAAAGAAATGAAAATAAGTTTTTTAAAAACAAAATGGACTTACTTAAAATTGCTCAACACTAAATTAATGGGTTAATTTAATTGGTAATTTTGGCATATATTACATGTGATCTAATGATATCAGCACATCATTTCTTTCCTTTTGAAAAAGTTAAGGGAATACCTTCTATCTAAGGCCATAAAATCCATCTTTTATTGTTTAAGTTATGTTCAGTCCATTCTATACCCCTACATGGTATTATACACAAGAAGCATAAGCCCAAAGATATAGCTTCATTTATGATCCAACTACTGTAGGAAGATATGGCATTTTACAAGTTTGTGTAGGACCCTGTGAAAATGTTGCAGACTTTCAAAGACAAAATAGGGCAGTAGCATTAGTGGTTGATAATACGTCAAACTGCATTATACAATTTTATCCTAAAACTATTGTACATATTTATAATGGTACCATGTGATTTTTCATGTGTTAAAAGATTCAAGGCAGACTTAACATACAAAATATTTCAAAACTTAAAAAAAAATAGCATGTATGTAATATAAATGTCATCCTTTTGAATGGTGAGTCAGAACTACTTTTAAGAATAAGCCTTTGATTTACTGCTGAACTGATTTCTCAGTGTTCAATGGGTTTGCTCATCGTTTGGCAAACATAATTTGTCACTGGCAACAGTGTTCTGTATGACTCCTGTGGCCTTTCTTTTAGATTTATTATTCCTGCTGAGAGCATCTACTGAAGAAGAATTTTTCATACTGACACCAACTCTCATCTTGCTGTGAATAATCATATTCTCATAAAAATCATGCCTTTTACTGCAACCTTGCTGCCAGAAACATGGAAAAATATTCCAACCAGGAGCCCTTTTATCCTTTTCTGCAATCACTTTCTTACAGCCCTCACTGCCATTTGAGGAAAATGAATCCCATACCAATTTATTCACAAAGCATTTAACTGGAAGTTTTAATTTACACAGGATATTTCTGTTGTGATCACAAATAAAACAAGGAACTAAAGTTGTGATATTAAATAGGTCATGTTTGAAGAGAGTTTTTCCCCCTGGAGAAATTTTTAATCTGAAATTAAATAACTGCAAGAAATATTAGTTCTAGTTTATCACTATTCCATGCCTAACAGTTCATCTTCATTTAACTGCAAACCACACCTCAATATAATTTTTAAAGAGATATTTGAAAGTCATTTTCTTTTTAGGTGACTCCTTTCTGCAAGGATGGGGAGTGAAACTTGAATTTAAAGGAGCTCATGTATTAATTTAACTTCTATAATACAGCCAGATAATTTTATAATAGTAAAAAATCCTCAGTTTTCTATAAGAGAATGTGTAGCTAAGAATAATATCCTTAGTTAATAAGTTGATGAAAAGGGGCGCCTGGGTGGCTCAGTGGGTTAGAGTCTCTGCCTTTGGCTCAGGTCATGAAACAGGGTCCTGGGATGGAGCCCCGCGTCGGGCTCTCTGCTTTGCAGGGAGCCTGCTTCCTCCTCTCTCTCTCTGCCTGCCTCTCTGCCTACTTGTGATCTCTGTCTGTCAATAAATAAAATCTTTAAAAAATAATAATAATAAGTTGATGAAAATTCTGCAAGCTCATTTCTTCTGTTATTCCTGACTCTAGAAAGAAATATGCAGAACCAGATACAGGCACTTAAAAAAAGGGTTTTGTGAGCTACTGGAAGGTTCCATGTCCCCTTTCATATCAGCCCCTCATGAGGAAGTGAGGACTTCTGAAAGGGCACTTTCTTACTCAAAAAATTCTCTAAGTATTATCATCTGAAATCTGCACCCCAAAATCATTCCCTTTGCGTCTTCTTTTATAAGACAAAGACTTCAAATGAAAGTAAATTATTGGGGCACCTGGGTGGCTCAGTGGGTTAAAGTCTCTGCCTTCAGCTCAGGTCATGATTCCAGGGTCCTGGGATTGAACCCCACATCAAGCTCTCTGCTCCGCAGGG
Organism: Lontra canadensis; assembly: GCF_010015895.1. Taxonomy (NCBI): domain Eukaryota; kingdom Metazoa; phylum Chordata; class Mammalia; order Carnivora; family Mustelidae; genus Lontra; species Lontra canadensis. The sequence continues at coordinate 17,299,441 of NW_022631031.1, read as the reverse complement.
AGCCTGCTTCCTCCTCTCTCTCTGCTTGCCTCTCTGCCTACTTGTGATCTCTGTCAAATTAATAAATAAAAATATTTTTTTAGAAAAGTAAATTATATAAGCTCTATTATTTTGGTGTGAACTATTCTACCATAGATTTCCTCCACCCTGGGAAGCTCTGGTGTGCCCCAAACCAGTGGGTGTCAATGGGGGTAGGGGAGAAGGAGTGGGTGCCTGAAAGAAAAACTAGGGAAAAATGTCTTCCTTACTCATATTCTCACTCCTTAGCAAACCACTCCTTTTGCCATGAATATTTAAAATGACAGATAATCATGATTTGGTTGTTAATTATAAATTTGGTTGCTTATATTATTTAGGAAAATACTATATTATACACCACTAATAGAGGATTTATGTTACATATGTTATATGTTAACTGTGGAACTATAGGACACAAATTCTGTATTCTTTATTCAGTCTGTCATGCATTCAACTACTAACGACTGACTGCCTATTTATATACCAGGCACCAAGCACACAAAAAATAAATCAGATACAGATATCACCAGGAAGGTTGATGAATCTGACAGGGTTAAAGAGAGAGGGTGCAGGTGAGTGTCACTATAATTTTCTCTCAGGGAAGGAACAAGAATTCTTATAAAGCTATGAGAGTGTCAAACTGAATTTATCCTGCTGCTAGTCCTTCTTTCAACCTTCACCTTCAGATACATTTTTCTCAAAGTAGGTTTTGCTCTATCCAAATATAAAATTTCCGACATGGAGTGTAAGTGTCTTGGAAGCAGGCAATACATTTCACTTTCTTTTCTGTCTCTGCCTTTTAACCAGATAGTGATCAATATGTACTTTGGAAAAATCAAGCTGGAACCAATATATTCTGAGGCAGCTGGGCATCCAAGGGCCTCTATGATGAGCCTTCACCTTGCCTATCCAATGCCATGTCCATCTGCGTACCCCTCACATCCCACTGCGCCCCTGTGTGCTTCTGCCAGGCTAGTCCCAGTAAGCGTGGCCTCCTCCACTCCCATTCACCAGATGATAGTTGTGTCTTATTTGCCACCAGCCCGCCTTCCCTCTCCTTTCTCTCCTGTTCAAAAAAATTCCTATGTTAAACTTGTGGTTGCCTTTTGTCCCCCCCCCCAACCTCTGATGTATGCTCTGTAACCCCCTGTCTGAAATACAGTAGTGACAAACACTGAGAACCTACTGTGTGTTAGGCACAGTATTACATGTGATTTCCAATCGTCCCCAAAATACACTTGCTAGATAAGGAAATGAAGACTGAAACAGGTAAGTAATCCAGCAGATAATAAACTCTTTGAAGGAAGAGAGAACTTCTCATGGGGTCTTTTTCTCCCTATTTATTTTCTAAACAGGACCCTACTTCTCTCTTGATGCAGACCAAACACACAGATGGTACAGAATGAAACCCTTCTGATCATCAGACAGAACTGAGTTATGACAGAATTGAGGACCAAGCCAGAAGGGAAGTGATAATGTTGCTGCCTTAGGTCACAGAAGTGTTAGAAAGCAGTCTTAGGAGAAGACATTTATTTTGTCTGATCATAATACATACTCATGTAGAAAACTCATGCAAACCTAAAAAAGCATATGAAAGAAAGAAACTTTAATCCCGTCCTTCAGAAGTAACGTTAAATTCATCCTTCCTGCCCTCCTTCTACTGACTTAACTGTCCAAAGTTCCTCACAATCTTCACAAGGCTTACACTGTCAGAGGGGGAGACACACCCAAAAAGCAGGTCGAACCAGACATGTGTTATAGCTACTGTCTCCTCCACTCAGCAGTATGGAATAAAGATCTTTTTATATTAATCATCTGCGTTATCTTTTAAATTATTCTAATATTCCATGTTGTATATGTTTCATATTTCTTTTAACCAAACAATGGCTGATCATTTCCAATATTTTTTTTGGACTATCAGTGTTTGTAGGGCAACAACTATCAGTTCTCCTTATAATTCATTTTTGGTTTTTTTTTTAAGATTTTATTTATTTATTTGACGGAGAGAGACAGAGAGACACAGTGAGAGAGAGAACACAAGCAGGGGGAGTTGGAGAGGGAGAGGCAGGCTTCCTGCTGAGCAGGGAGGCCGATGAGGGGCTCAATTCTAGGACCCTGGGATCATGACCTGAGCCGGAGGCAGACGCTTAACGACTGAGCCACCCAGGCACCCCTCTCCTTATAATTCTATTTTAAGCATCTAAAACCATATTTGGTGCATAGCACAGTCATTGTTTAATAAGTGTTTTAGTGACCACTGTGATGAACCTGCTTTGACAGGTTTATGGCATGTATATATATCCTTAGGCAATATTATATTTTCCTCAACTGATATTTTTATCACTCAGAGCGTTGTTCACGATACACCTTCTGCTTAGACCACTGTTCTCCAAAGCCCACCCCATGCAGCTCTGCGGGTCCCTGTTAATCCTTCGATGGTAGTTTGAGTGTCAGCCTCACCTTTCTGCACACCCACGCTCCATGCCCCTCTTACTCTGTCTTGCACAATGCTAAGCTCCTTGAGAATGGGACTACCTTCATCTTGTTTGCCATTATCACTAAAAATAGTTCCACAAAACCAATTCATTTGTTGCCTCAACTTAAATATTAAGTCTTCCAATATTCTCTTAGATTTGGGGAGAGCCCCTCTTGTCAGTCTCCGTAAGGCCTTCGGCCAATGAGGAGTGACTTCTGCTTATGACCATTTTAATAGGTACGTGATCATAAGTAGAAGGAAATATTCAGGGGCGCCTGGGTGGCTCAGTGGGTTAAGCCTCTGCCTTCGGCTCCAGTCATGATCCCAGCATCCTGGGATGGAGCCCCACATCGGGCTCTCTGCTCAGCAGGGAGCCTGCTTCCTTCCCTCTCTCTCTGCCTCTCTGTCTACTTGTGACCTCTGTCTGTCAAATAAATAAATAAAGTCTTAAAAAAAAAAGAAATATTCATTTTTGCCCTTTATAATTCAAGTGATTTTTGTTACATTTTAAGACAAGTAAATGTTATAATTCCTACTTGAAAAGAGAAAATGTTCATATTTCACCATAACTCTCTCTACAGGTTCTTATTATGTACTTGCAAAACACTATCTTTCAACTGTTAATTTTCCAAGCTACTGATTTTTTTTGCTTGACTCATCTATCTTATCTCCCAAGTCCAGTAGGGTGGAGATATGTGTTTAAGACCAACAATTCCCACTAGCTGAAGAGATACCTTGGACATAAGAGCTCCCTTGAACTTTCTGACAGAATGCCAGAATGCCAATACCAGGAGATAAATCTTAGTCAATTATTTTTGAGGAGGCGAACAAATTTGCAAAATAATGAGGATGAAAACAGGATCCTCTCCCTGCTCCCGACCCTCCACCTGTCCCACAAAGAAGTAGCACACAATTAAGAGCTAGAAGAATCCAGGATTTAGAAAGCATTTCCTTAGAAATGCTGTTCTCATAGAGGCTCTATTGTAACTGCACTGAAATGGGAGAAGTCTCCAGAGACTGCAACTTAGACACATTTTGGAGAAGTTGAAGTCACAAGGTTTTCTCCCGAACTAGTCAATCTAAAAGAAAAGAAAAATTCCTTTCTGTACTAAGCAAACTTCCTATGAAGGTAACTGAGTAAAAACTGATTTTACAAAATAGTGACTTGCTCCCAGACTGAAGATTAGCGAGCACCTGTCAAAATCAAGACTTTAAATGAAAAGCCTGTCATATGTGACACCAACAGGTCCGTTTCACAGGATTTTTAAATAAACTGACAGCCATCCAGCCAGCTCTGGGAAAGGTGAAGTGGTACTTCTACTCAAGAGAGGATGGTACTCCTGTTTATTGACTGTGCTCCCCCCAGGGGGTCCTCACTGCTCCGTGTCTCTGTGCCACCTCTGAGGCTTGTTGGGGTGACTGTGTGAAGGTCGCACATGAGTCAGAAGCAAAGGCAGAACTCCAGTCTCTCCATCCCTGAAGCATCCCCTCTTTCCTCAGAGCCCCCCCACCCTCCGCGGCTTCATCTTCAGAATAAAGAGACCATGGCCAAACCAGGAAGACCCTTTGTTTCAAGGGCAGCTTAACCATGATGGTGCTAGCGGGACCCCTCTTGCCTTACGAGAGTCATTCATTCCATTTCTCCAAATCAGGAATCTCCAACACACGCTTGAAGCCTGTGTTTCCAAACGAACATTTCACAGAGGGACCCCTGCTCTGAGATAACTTTTCTTTTTTAATCCAGTACATTCCTTCCTGGGAGATCTTAACTACTTTCAAGGGTGATGACTTCCAGCTCAGTTGTCTTTTCCAAGCCTCAGACCTGTACGCGGTACTGTGTGCGGATTCCATCTGTCTGTCCAACCCATGCTTCAAGTCCAACACCTCAAAATCCAATTTGCCACCTTCCTTCCCAAGCCAACTAACTGTCCTGTGGTTTTATACCTAATTACTGAAGCCAGAAAGTAACCTTCTTGCTTCCCTACCCCCTATGTTGAATACATTCCCCACTTTTTCCAAACTAGTTTCTGAGCTTTCACATCTGGCCCCGTACTCTGTTTCTGCAGGGAAACTGGTGATTTCTCATTTAGATTACTGACACCTTTGACCTCATGATGCAAAGCACATCTTTGGTCATGCTAAACATTCTTTATCGATCACTGTTCACAGTTGGCATTTGTGTCAGCAGAGTCTACAGAGCCTTTCATGACTGGGTTCCGGTCCCCCTCTCTACCCTCTGACCTCACAACTGCCGCTTGTGCCCTGTGCTTCATACCTACTCAGCTGGGTCGCTAAACGCCATGCCCTCTCATGTCAAAGATCCCTTCTTGGGAAGCCATTTCTCTGACACTCACAGTCTTGCCACCACCTCTCCCTCAACGTGAGTGCCCCCCCCCTGCCTTTGGGACTCTAACGAATAATGTCCTTATGTGTCCCCATCCCTGGGGAGATCATTCTGATCTGATATAACTGTGTTTTCGCTTTTCTGTCTTCACAGAACATCCAGGTTCCTTGAGGGCTGCAAATATATTTCATCTCTTCTCCTCTATGCCTCGTAGACTGTCCAGAATGGAGAAAGCATGTGTGCGCTTACAGCACATCAGCTCTTTCTCTGTAATACAGGGGCTGCAAAAGCAACATTTCTGTCTATTCAAAAGCAGGGATTTAAAACCACACATCTGTCCACCTGCTGACTGCCTGCCTCTCTGTTTATCTACCTACCACTGCTCTCCCAACTTGCTCAGAACAGATTTTAGATTGTTTGAGTAGCTACCATTCGGAAGACATGGCGAGAAGCAAAGCTTTCAAAGACAACATCAGAGAAAATGTCATTATTGGGCTCTGCTGTATGACCTCACGCTACCACCTCCTCTATGTTGCTGACGAGCAAGTGTCAGCTTGTAAGACACAGCTAGCACGGTTTAGCGCAAGGAGAGCTGTGGCAGGAAACTCCTGCTTTGACCCCAGCTTTCCCAAAGTGGCTCTGGGCAAAAATCACTTCAATTTCCCACACAGAAAAGCCAGAGATGCTGAGATGGAGTTCATAGGGCTGAGGGAGTATCAAAGTCAATGCTTTCTGATGGATGAGAGGAGTTTCCCTAAGTCCTACTGCCCTCCAGTCTTCCCTACTCGACCAGGGGTGGACCAGCAGCCTGAGCCCAACAGTGCAGCCCCTCTGTTGTGAGGGGGTGCCCCCAGGGAGGGGCTGCTCTGTGTGGCCAGGAGACTCCACACCCAGCAAGGCTCTGCTCCACACTGCAGGCTACCAGCAAGCTCCATGAGCCTTCCTTCAGAACACGGGGCCGGAATTGGACAAGGAACGGAAAACTTAGCCACACAAGCGAAGACACACGTGTCTTCTTGACACGAAGCCAGCATCCTCATTTTCTATGAAGGAGCAGCACAGCGTGATGGAAGCCAGATACAGTAGCTATTTAACTGCTAACAGTGAATCTCCTATCGTGCAACTGGGGGTGGCGGGGGTGGGTGTGTGTGTGGATGAGGAACGAGTTGGAGAAGTACCCTGTGATGTGATGTGCCTGGAACGAGTTGCATTTGCAAATTAAACACTGGCAGATGTTGCTGTTGCTTCTGGTGGGATTACTCTTGGAGTTCTGCATGGGAATTGTGGCAGCAACCCAGCTACGATCTCATTCCCTAACCCCTCAAGTCACCCCTCTTCTTCCTCTATAGCTCTAGTGTCCAGGGTTCTCGACATGTAGAAGATACCCATAAGCAATAATAGCAGCTCAGACCCTATCAGCGCTTCCTGTGGGCCAGTGCTGGTTCTCTGCCCTTAGCAGTACGGAAGCACTGAATCTTCTCATGGACCCTATGAGCCACCCTGATGAGCCACTCTCATCATCCATTTTACAAACAGGAAATTGAGGCACAGAGGCATTCCTCCATGAATGAGTGAATTAACGAGTTCAAGTGTTGGTACCTTAGTGCTATAAGATAACAAACCACATAAATACTGGACTTTGAGTCAAGTTGGAATAGGTGAGTCATTGATTACAATTCAATCACTTGCTAATTATAATAAATAGTAACTAAAGAAAATAAAAAATAAAACTTGCTGGGCAATTCATGGTAGTATTATAGCACTGCTCAGAAATAAGTCTTTTTTATTATAGACATTATTTTTGTAACATTTTTAATGTAGAAAATCTTTAATCTTTCTTTTCACATAAATACCCTTTTTGTTAAAACTTAACCTGGAACCATACTGTATGTGATTTTATATCATACTTCTTCCATGTATATTGTATTTTGGCATTAGAATTTTGAAAATAGGATTTTAAGAAAAGGCTATCAAAATGTAACATCTTGGACAATCTCAATTGTTTTTAAGGCTGTGATTAACCATTTACTTGTAAAAAGATAACATGGGCAAATTATAAAAGCAGGAATGCTGGGGCATCCAGCTTCCTGGACGCCTAACCAACTGAGTGGCTCAGTTAGTTAGGCGTCTGACTCTTGGTTGTGACTCAGGTCATGACCTCAGGTTCTCTCCCTCTCCCTGCTCCCCACCCACCTACCCCATGCTTACATGAGTGCTCTCTCTCTCAAATAAATAAATATAAAAGCAGGAGTGCTCACTATAGACTATCAATTTGAAAATTTTGGAAAACATTTAAGAAACGAGTAAGAGCCTTCTATGTACCAATTCCTGTGTTAGAAGCTTAGGATTCAGGTGGCCAAGCCATTGTCTCTGCCCTTAAGGGCCTATCTAGTAGTGAACAGAGAACAGCAGACAGAAAATCGTAATAATAGAGTGCTAAGGGTTGTTATAGTGAGAACAGCCTCTTCTTACCACTGCCGAACTCCCAGCTGCCAGGCAGCATCTGGACCTGTCAACCCTCCCTTTCTTCTTATCTTGTGTTCCACATGCCATCCAACTTCTCTTCTATCCAAGAAACTCACTCTTGCCGTTGGTCTCTCTCCTTGCCATACCATGTATCTTTTCCTTTCTACTGAATCATTCCCACTGGCATCCAACATGCCTAAATATCTTACACTGAAAAACTACACAGTCTCCCTCGATCCTCTGATCCCCTCCACATACCACACACACCTCACACACCACCCCATCTCTTTGTATTCTATTCCTGTGGAAACTCTCAATCCTTCTTGTCTTTACTTTGTCAACCCTCATGCTCTCCTCAAACCACTCTAATTGGGCTTCTGTCTTCCTGCTTCATGGAAATGGTCTTATCAGACTCATTAACCACCAAGATTCTTGCCAAATCCAACAGTCACTTCTCTTCTCAACTTGCTCAGCATTGGTGGATTTGACACAGTGCATCATTGCCTTGTTCCTGAAGTGCTATTCTCTAGACTTCTGTGGCACCCCATACTTTTCCACCTACTTCACTACCTATTCCTTAACACTCTTTCTTGAAAGTTCTTCTTTCTTGGTCTTACTTCTGCTTATTAGAGTGTCTAATACTCAATCTTAGGCCCTCTTCTCAACTGGCACTCTTTCCCATATAAGATGCTTTTATGACTTCTAAAACTGTATCTCCAAATTTGCTTCTCTCCTTTGAGAGCCAAACCTATATACGTGTGTGTGTGTGTGTATAATCTCGACTTGGATGTTGAGTATGTATCTCAAACTTAATATGCTCAATCCAGATACTTGAGTACAACTCCTTCCACACCCTCATCACCTCAAACCCACTCTTTCTCATCTCAGATAATCCACCCCCATCTAGTTGCTCAGGTCAAAACCAAGTGGTCATCCTTGACTCAGCTTTCTTTCTCCTCCCACCTCTGATCCCTTCCGCAAATCCTGCCAGTGCTTCCTCCAAGTTATACTGTACATCCTACAACTTCTAACCATGTCCAGGACTGCTACAATCTCAGCTCAAAGCTCCCTGGCTGGTTCAACAGTCTCCTAATTGGTTTCAGGCTTGCCTTATTCCTCAAATGATCATCTGACTGACCTTTTAAGACTATGAACACTGATCTATCATGATCATGCTTAAAATTCTCCAATGGCTTCCTACTGAAATTAGAAAAACAATCCAACTTCTTCACTACAGTCTATGAGAACCTTCATGATCTGGACTTTGTCACTGTACCCCCATTCACTCTGTTGTAGCCACACAGATCTTGTTTATTTCTTGAAGGAGTGAAACACACTTCCACTTTAGGGCCTTTGCACTTGCCATTCCCTTTCCAGAATGTTTTTCTGTAGTTGCACCAGCTTCCCTCCCAACCTCCTGGTTTCTTCACAAATATCCTCTCCTCAGGGATACCATTTCCTGAACCTCTCAGCTAAAGATGCCCCCCTTTAGCTGATCCACTCTTATCCAGTTACTCTTTTTCTTTATAACACTTATTTCTACATGAAATGATTTCATTTACATAGTTTTTATCTCCTTCTTCCCTCCAGAGTGCAATTCCATGAGAATAACCTTGACTCAATCATCACTATATTCTCAGCATCCAGAACTGTGTCTGACACTTAATGGTTGCTTGATAAGTATGTATTAACTACTGAATAAAGGACAGAAGCAACAAGATATAAAGAGATTACAAAATGCTGTGAGCATTTCAGTTTTGGAGCATCAGAAAGAAATGGCATTTGTAATCCCATCATCCAGACTGGCGGCTTTTAATATATTTACCTCTAGTTATCTTTCAATGTCATATACATTAAAATAGGATCATATAGTATGATTTTGCAGACTCATTTTTCAGCTCAAAGTTATATTATGGTAGCTTTTAAAAATATTTTTTTCCTCCATTATTTTTAATATGCCATAATTTAAAAAAAATTAATAAACTTTTATTTCTTAGAGAAGTAATAGATTCCCCCAAAAATGGGCAGTGATTTTCCATATGCGCCCTGGCTGCATGCATGCATAACTTCCCCTACTATGGACATCTTACATTAGGGTGTTACATCTGAAATAATCAATGAACCTACACTGACACATCAACACTGCCCATAGTCCATTGTTTACGGTAGAGCTTACTCTTGGTGGTGTACATTCTATGGGTTTTGACAAATGCATAATGTTGTATATCCACCATTGTAGCATCACACAGAATAGTTGCACTACCTAAAAAATCGTCTGAGCTCCACCTACCTTCCTCCCTCCAACAAATGGCAACCAACTTTTTTCTTTTTACGATCTCCATAGTTTTGTCTCTTCTAAAATGTCCTATAGTTGGAATCATATGGTATGTAGCCTTTTCAGATAATAATGCTGTACATTTTAACATTACGTATACACTGCACTATAGAGCCTACTTTTTAAACTTGAAATGGACCATGAATATTTTCTCTGTATTTAATGTAATCTTAAAACAATTTTCAATGCAGAGGTATTATCATTTATTTCATTATTAATCTATTTTTGGATAGTAAAAACATTTCTGTATTTAAGAGGTAGAAAAAAACCACCATGGGGAGATACAGAGTGGGGTGAGTAGACTCCTAGAAAGCACCAGTCCTGCATTAGAATCTGTCACTCAGTAGCTGTATGAGCTTAGGCAAGTTTTGGTTTAATCCCCCAAACTTCACTAAGCTTCTCCATCAAATGGAGATAATGCTGGTGTTTCTATTAGAGAAACCTCAGGGTATGAAGTGGAAAAATGTATGCAAAGCATTAGGACAAGTGGTCATTGAATGCCTATAACTACTGTATCAGTTATCTGTCTACAACTCTCCTTTCTTAGAATACAAGCTAAAAGTACAATTACCAAGCAAAAAAAAAAAAAATCACATTAAGCTACTGAATACATATTATCAAACTGCTTTTCTGAAAACTTGTACCAATTTATATCCTTATCAGTAATGTACACAAGTTTTTATCTTACTGCAGACCATTTTATTGATTTAAAATCTTTGCTGATATAATGGGCAACAGGCCGAACACTTACTCTCTGACATTTCTAATTACCAAAAGTGAACCTTAACATTTTTTCCTTTTTGTGTGTGGACGATTTGAATGTTTTTCTCTTGTGAATGATCTGTTCAACGTTCTTTGCTCATTTCTTCCATTAAGCTATTTCTTTCTTAGTTTTTCTTACTGAGTTGACATATTAATTCCTTATTTTATCAATTAAAAAGTTTATCTTTTATTTAATGTTTTCAAAAACAGTATTTGTTTCCTACCCTGATTATAAAAGAAATAAGCATATTTTATAGGAAATTTGGAATATACAGAGAAGCATAAATAAAAATAATAAACCCCCAAGTCGCAGATATAATCAATGTTAAAATTCTAGGCTATATCTTTCCATATATTTTTTTGTTCTTCCATTTATTTTGCATTCAATATATATTGACTGAGTGCCTTCTATTGGGTCAAATTCTCTGCTAGAAAAATAGCTGTTGAATATATTACACATAGGACATATAATTTTTTTTTAACAGAATTGACAGCAAACTGTATGTGTGAGTCTATTCCTTAAAACAGTACTTTTTAAAAATGAACATTTTTGAAAAAAATATATACAGCTTGATGAATTTCATGAATGGAATACCCATGAAACCAGCATCTGGGTCCAGAAACAACTTATTTCTACATTTCATAATTCAGAAATATTTATTATTATAAATTATAATTATATTATATTTATAGATCATATTTCTATATTATATATTATAAATTATAAATATAAATATTGTTATTATAAACATTTGCCTTTATCTCTGATAAAAGTAAAAAGTCTAGATACAAAATGTGCGCAATTTTTTAGGGTCTTGACGTTTATCATCAAACAGCTACTCAAAAATTTACTTCCTGTAAGCAATGTGAGATCTTTTTTGATCTCTCTATACTTTCTCTTTTATTCTTTTACATTTTAACTCTTTAATTGACTCGTTTCTGTATACAAGTTGAATAATCGATTCCTTCACCATTAGTTTGCTTGGATTAATTTAAAACAAAGAAGTTTTCTAAAAGTTGGGGCGATGCCTGTGCGATCTTTTCTCCCCATAGTTAGTCCAATGCCATTGTAGGCCAACACAAATCTTCATATCATTGTAGAATTATAAAATATTTAATATTCGGTTGAGCTGGATGCTATTACTTTTTGTCATAAACTTCTGGTTATTTTTTGCCTATTTATCCTTTCAAATGGACTTTAGGGACAATTTTACAAATTATTAGAATATGTTACAAAAAAGAAAAGGAAAGGAAGACACTTTTATTCAAATCTTCCTTTAGATCTCTCAGTAAGATGTCAAAGTTTTATTCATTTATTTCTTACAAATACTTCTTGCACTCCTTATTTTCCCTTTTTTTTGTTTTGGTGTTACAGTGACTGCTGCTACTTTAAAATTACAATTAAAAGTTTTGCATGTCTGGCTATAATAGAAGAAAGTTATAGATTTTTAAATTTAATTCTATAATCATTCACTTTTTTGAAGTGCATTATAAATTCTAAGACTATTCCGGTAGGTTCCCTTCAGTTTTCTATGTATATCAAATTTTCTGCAAAAACAATCATTCCCATCACTTTCATTTTAATAGTTATAGCTCACATCTTATTGTGCCTCAAATTCCTAAAATAATGCTGAATAATAGTGCTGAGAGAGGGCAGTTTTATTTTTTTCCTTTTGTAATGACAATGTGCCTCTTTCATTGCTAAGTACAATGTTGGTTGTCATGGTAGGGTTAATATCTTTTATTATGTTAAACAGTTACATATAGTTTGACTCCTAACTTTCTGATGAAATTCAGAATTAAAGAAGCCCTTGACCATATTTTTTTATTTCTCTTTCTTATTTTAGATGAAAGATGACAGAATCTTGTAAGAAATGATGAAACAGGAAGAATACTTCAAATGACTCATTAGTAATAATAATAAAATATGGACATTGCTTCTTTTCAGCCACCAATTACATCATCAAATTCAGTATTCATCAGACGTAATAATGTCTAATAATCATTCATTACTTGAAAACGGTAGTTTGCCCTCTACACTGAGAGTTTTGCTGTTACTCTTGGCAACTAAGGAAATGGAGAAGGCCAAACAACTTACATTAAAACAGAGGAAGGTCAAGTCAACTCTATTGTCTTCCATGGGGAAGGAAGTAGGAATTGCTATTCTATTCTGAGATTACAGGTTAAGAATTCAGTCTAGGGACACCTGGGTGGCTCACTTGGTTAAGCAGCTGCCTTCAGCTCAGGTCATGATCCCAGCATCCTGGGATAGAGTCCCACATTGGGCTCCTTGCTCAGCAGGGAGCCTGCTTCTCCCTCTGCCTCTGCCTACCACTCTGCCTGTGTTCAAGCTCTCTCTCTCTAACAAATAAATAAATAAAATCTTTAAAAAAAGAAAAAAAAAAGAATTCAGTCTAATTCATTTAATGGTCAAAAGGTAGAAGGAAATATTTGGGGTGTAATGAAAGATGCTACTAGGAGTTTAAAAAAGGTGATACTACTGGTTTGCTTAATTCATAAGGAGAAAATAAGTATACAAAAGTCTATGTACAGAGCTGAAAACAAGTGGCATATTTATGTATGTGTATATGTGCCTGGGTTCATTTACATTTGGAGTATAATATTGATGTGTGCACACATTTTCATATAGGTGCTCTTGGCATGTGGAAGGGACTGGAAACAGAAAACAGCTCAAGCCCTTCGTGAAATGTCCTCTTCTGCAAGCACCCATGAAACCCTTTCTGTGGCAGCAGACAACCAGAGTTTTCAGCATCACCAGAAAAGCTGGACTCTGGGACTGAGACTTTCTTCCTACGTATAGAGAATAAGGCACTTTCTAGGTGCCTTATTTTTTCAACTCAAATCAACTTCTGAATTAGTTTAAATCTTTACATTTTTGGAAACCTAAGGATTAGATCACTACAGAATGCGTCACTTGAAATTGAAGCTACAGAGCATTGGCAAGGCTGATACTTTGAAGGTAGATTTTTCTTTCCTAGCTAAAAATAAATTTACAAACAACATATATTAAAGTAATTAACAGATGATAACCCAATGTTTGGAGTAACAAAATACTACTAGAATTTTAAAGGCTGAATTAAACCAAGAGGCAAACTAATTTTTTTGCTTCATAAGGAAAATCATAACAGGGGCGTCTAAGCACCTGCTTTTGGTTCGAGTCATGATCTCAGGGTCTTCGGATTGAGTCCCATGTCAGGCTCCCTGCTCAGTGGGGGAGTCTGCTTCTCCCTCTTCCTCTGCCCCTGCTCGTGCTCTCTCTCTCTCTAATAAATAACTGAATAAAATAAATAAATAAAATCTTAAATAAATAAAATAAATTAATTATAATAGGTTATAAATAAATTAAATAAAATCTTAAATAAATAAATATTAAATAAAAAAATCTTAAATAAATAAAAAATAAAATCTTTGGGGGAAAAAAAGAAGAAAGAAAGAAAAAAGAAAAATCATTACATCTCCCTTCCTTTAAACCATGGCAACATTTAGAGAACTATCCAACTCCCTTACATGGCCTCTGACTCACTAAACGCAGGCTAGCCTCTACAGACACCAGAACCTCCTACCCCAAGCTTTTCCTTAGTGGAAAAGGTGAAAACAAGGTGCTACCAATACCAGGTGCTTAAAAATCAGGTCTGGGACAGGAATCTATACATTGAAGACCGAAGAAAAGACTGAAATATTTATGTAAATTCTAACACAAGGAATCCTCTGGTCTGTCCCCACCGTCCCCACAACACACGAGGAAAAGGAGAATGCTCCAACATAGCTTCACACTTAACCAGGTGAATGTGATGTGTCCAACACCTGCACAGGAAGACGGAAGGGTGGGGAGCATTCCTGACACTTTCCAATCCTGATCCTTGCAGCTGGGGAGTGTGGCTTGAAACCAGAGCCTCTTGAGGCCCACCACGCCAACACCACCAGTTAGCATGGCAACTCTCATGCCAGCGAAAAGATACTACCTGACACCACACAGAGAAAATTCCACATAAGCTTGCATTTTATTCTTACTTACTTCCTTCTATCTTGATGTAATATTTGCCTTAACTGTGGACAAATCTAGCAGGAGAACTGACCAACGGCAAGTTAAACTGAAACATTATCGTACACGAAAGGCCTATCCTCACTCTGCAAGTTGCCTTTCAGTAAAAAATCCAACAAAGAGAACCCTTTCTCCATTCACTCTGAAAGAGTCATACTTTACTAAAGAAGCAAAGACTATACTTTCAGGGATCATTTCTACAGTTTGTTACTAAAGAAGCTAAGGGGGAGAAAAACCACCTCTAGTTCCATACTGTCATTCATAAAAAATGACTTCCATATAAGCATCATCGTACTGCACGCGGAGACCTTTTGGTAAAATGATACGCAGGACGTTAGTCAGACTTAGAAATAGGAAAGGCAGAAGTACACTATGGAACTGAAGTCTAAACCCTTCTCTGGTGGGGGAAGATATTATTTCCTTTGATAATTATGTCTCCCTGTCACTCCTGTTCCTGAACATGTCAAATATTTCTAATGATACAAAAAAACCCCAGATTTCTCCTTTTCATTACCCCCCGAGTGTCAGCATAACTAATTTAAATCGTGATTGCTTTTATTAAAAAATATTACTAAACAATAGGTGACAAAACTTTTAGAACCAAAAATGATTAACTTTGTTTAAAAAAAATTACAGTATTTCTAAATTATTTTAAAAAGATATCCTAAATTTCCTAAATAATATCTTAATAACAATTTTAAACATATAATACAAGACAACACAAGAGCTGTTCCGGAAAGCCTCTCACGTAGTGTGTCAGACTCTCCTACAAGCCAGAACTGTGAATTAACCAAATTATACAGAGGGGTTGCTGGCAAAAAGTTAACATTTTAAAAGAAAATGAGGCCAAATGTCAACAATTGGAGTTCAGAAATCACACTTTAAGCTAACCAATACATCATTAATCTCCTTGAAATTACTTGTATCAGAGATCTTAGAAAGCTAAAAACATGTAATTTAAATATATTAAAATATCCATGCCCCCCACCGCAGCACATTGCTTATTAGAGTGTGAAATCAAGCATTACCACACCATTTCTGCCTGATGAGATAATTTTGGTTTTCTTGGGAATCTAATGCCAATACATTTAATTTTCCCAGGAAATAATTTTGCTTTTTATTTTGAAAGAAACTAATATTTGCAATGACCAGTCCCAGGTTTGTTGAATCAGAAAAATATAAAATGAAAGATTGAAAGAAGCATAAGAACCAATTTATTTTTAAAATATAGTGCAAACTTAGAGCAAGTAAACAATTTTCAAAGGCAGAGGCTCAACAGATATTTCATTTTGCTGAAGCTTTATATTATTCTTGAGTAAAGTAACTTAAAATCGGCTTTTGTAAGGTTGTCAGCCTAAATAATGTTTCTACCATTGATTTTTGTATTTGGTTTATTCCCTTCTCTATTTTACATAAAGAAGAGTCCTTATACCAAGAACAGAATCAGATATTTTAATGACTGCATAGAACCCCGGACTTCTTCCTTTTCTTTTTGTTTTAATCTGGGCTTATGGAAAAACTATATCCCCTACATCCCTAAACTAGAACTTTCAATATGTATTTTTCATGTATTTGTCTGAGCACTATTTCCAGACACTCTCCGTATATAGTTCACTGTGAATAATGTCCTTAAATAAATAAAAATCCAACTATATTGTATCAAAACCAAGTTTGGAAGTTTTTTGGTCTATATTATACAGAATTATTACTTTGCCCAACTTCTCACTTTTCACCACATAGTTTTGGCACTGCATAGATGGAGCTTTGGTATTTTTAAGAAGGTAGAATTTAAAAGCAATAGCAAATTACTGCTAATTTCTTCTTGATGGGTGCTATTAACACCTATTAACATCAATAAGAGTAACAAGGTTATACCCAAGACAAAATATCAGCTTGGTCTGAATCATTAGAAACAAATGGAAACTCGGGGAAGGAATTTTAACATACTAGTAAAGTATGGAATTTTTTGTGTTGTTATGAAGCGAATCTCAGCCATAAATCAGAAACAGCTTTTGAAAATAAGAATGATTATTAAGCTCTCCTAAAGGCAACTCTGAACTTGTCACTCACTTGGAATATTTCTACCCTAAAAAACAGTAATGCCTTACATGTAATTTCCTTAAGAAAAGCAAACACTTTAAAATGCAAAAAAAAAAAAAAAAATTTTGTATTTTATCCTAAGTGTAAAAATAAATATTTCGCTAAGGAATGGGGAAAAAACGAAGCACATTTAAATAATTTTATTGCACGAAGTTGCCAATTCGTCTATGAGTAGTTTCATTGCAGATGAAAAGAAATCAAAATACAGGACAGATGTTGAACAAACCGCATTTAAGTTCTGTCACACACTGGCATTTTTCAAATGATTTTGGCTCATCTATTAAATAAGGTGTGTTTTGCTTGATTTTGAAAAGGGAAACATCAGGAAATATTTAAAGACCAATTGCCACCAATTAACTTTGATCAGTAAAAGTTCCATTTGAATCTTTCAGAGTCTTCTCCTGTCTGAAATAACATACATTTATAAAATCTACCCAAACAACAACTTGATGATTAATGCCTGTTGGCAGGCCTACCACAAACTTACTTAACAGCAGGATTTAAATAAATAACCGTCTCTATTAAGAAGAGAGTAAAGCGTAGTGATAGTTGTGTGATCTCATAATGGAGATAGGAGAAACAATATTCATTATTCTTAAGAATGCTGCTAATTGAGATCATCATATTTGACGGTGCCCATGACATAATTAATTAACCATCTTACAAAAGTTTCCCCCCTAAAATATAACGGGCAAATAGAATCATCAGCAGTTTGACCTAAGAAATCCCAGCAAGTCCAAGAGCAGAAACCTGGCTGAAATGATATACAGCTGGGCCAGCCAGAAAGACAAGCAGCTGACCCAATAGGATGAAAGTCTGATGCGGACAGTGGATGCCACCATCACAGCTTTAAGGGATTCGGAAGGGAGCCCATCTCAACAGTAATTATGAAGCTGAGGAATCAGTAGCTTCTGATATCAACACGGTTTAATATTTAAAATTCTTGACAATCAAATTTGAATCCTTACCAAGGGTCATGAGGAATCTAACCTTGAAAGGCAACAGTCAAAATAAAGAAGGCAAACATAGGTTATTGGGGGGAGGGGGGTTGGGGGGGTGGGGTTATGGACATTGGGGAGGGTATGTGCTATGGTGAGTGCTGTGAAGTGTGTAAACCTGGCGATTCACAGACCTGTACCCCTGGGGATAAAAATATATGTTTATAAAAAATAAAATTAAAAAAAAAGGCAAACTTATTACCATATAATCAATAATTAATCTCATTATTCTAGTTATAGATTCATAAAACAGTATCTCATTGATATTTCAAGGCCACTTACCAATTTTCAGACATGCACCATGAAGTGTATATATAAAATAATCAGAACTTACTTCTAAGTCATTGAAAAACAGATGTGTGTCTGCCAAGTTGAAAATCATTTCTTCCATTCGCAGTCCAAGGGAAACTGATGTAGGTGGATCCTAAAACAAGAATTTTTCAGGTCAAGTATATCCTTCAGGTTCATGGACTACACTGTCACAGTAAGAGGGAATCAGTGCCAAGAAGGGCTGAGAGTAAGAGAGTCATCAGGAGATCGGGGCTCCAGCTGCTCTTGGTCTACGTGATCCAAACTTCAGTATGCAAACTTCAGTGACTTATTTAACAAGTGACCCAAATGTTGTTGGTACTTTGCATAATGAAGAAATAATCTGCTGCTTAAACTATTACAAAGATATAACACCTAGAGTTGCGTAGACATACAAAGTAGAGGAAATTTAGTTTCATGCGCCTGTTTCAGGAATAAGAAATTCAGTGACTGGAGAAGACATTGTTTACATTATGCCACAATCCATTAAGAGTACCTAAAATCATTGCCACAAATACCAGAAAACAGATACAATATAGATTAATTTCAGAGGGGTAATAAATAACTATTTCTATTTCAGATGATAATTATTATTTCTTATTTATTCAGACCGTCTGCCAATTTTGAGTATACTCAAAGGAAGTGATGGCTACTTCTGACCACCTGGCACCATGCCCAGCCCAGGGAGCTGATCCTGACATTCATATGACACTATCCCATTATCAAACAGCCAGTCCCATACACAAAGGGGAATACCAGCACTCTGAAATGGCTTCCATCAAAAACTTCAAGCCTTGGACACTAGTGATGAGCAGTCTGTCTCATCTACCCCATATCCTGATGACATTTACTGACACTAGATAAACTCAGGGGCTATGGAAATATTTGCAGTTTTTATGGTGTTACTGTATTGGTAATGTATCAAATCAAGGAAACAACATGGTTCGTGGTGCAGACCCTGCATAATTAGTGAGGAAGGAAAAAATGTCCGTAAAGGACACAAAGATATAATGTGAGTTTCTGAAGGTTTTACCAGCATCCTAACAACAATATTGGCTTTTACAAGTATGACATTTTAAATATGTCCAAACAATGATTTCTGAATACTATCTTATTATTTCAGCAGACCTTTGGAATAAATATAGATAGAATCCACCTGTATCATCGTCAAATTAGGGAAGTTGTAACTGGATAAATTATGCCTTCACATGTCACCTACTTGTTGGTGTACTCTCTCGTGTATCTACATTGTCCTACATAAACCTTGTATGCTTTGTGTATCGTCTTCTGAGCACACTGTCTTCATTCCAAAACTCAAGACTGGTCTGTGTCCTGCCCCCTACTCCCCACGTATTTATAATCTATCAAGCCCTTGAGTACTGATTTCAAGTACCATCTCCTCATGGACTTTGGGAAAGAGCAGGACGTGCTAGAAGAAGAGCCCTGGACCCAGGCTCCAGGCTTGACCTTTCCTCTCTCACTTTGGTGTCCTTACTTCCTTCATCCTTAGTTTGCTCATCTAATAAGTCAGATGTCTAACTGACAAGCACTTTGTTCTCATGTGCAATTAAAACAAAATTTCTCATCTCTTAATTGGGCGCAACCATACCTGTTCCTACACCTTGAAGAGAGCAGGGGCCTGGGATGGAGAGATGGGGGCGGAGACTCATGGCTATCAGGGCCAATCGGCTGGCTAGGGAGGAGGAGTGAACACGGCCCCTGCACCGCCCACTTCGCCAGCAGGGCTCACACCCAGCCAGCAAGTCAATGGTCTACCTTTCAGGAATCCCTCATTTGGGACTCCTGAAAGATAGCATTTGGGGAAGTAGAGCAGGATGACATTGCTAGTCTCAATTCCTGTCTTGTCTAGGCCTTCTCTTCCCACTGACTGACAGTGAGGAAGAGACAGGGAACACAGTGTTGCCAAAAGTCAGGGGTTAGATTGGCAAAGGGGCAAAGAAAAACACCCCAGGGTTTATAACAGGGCAGAGAGGGAAGAAAGACAAACTGAGTGTTCAAGAGCTGGGTAGAGAAGGACAAATAACACTGTCCTCAGATTTCCTGTTTGATGAGTTTAAATTATTGCTGTTTGGGGCTCCTGGGTGGCTGAGTGGGTTAAGCCTCGGCCTTCCGCTCAGGTCATGATCTCAGGGTCATGGAATCGAGCCCCGCATGGGGCTCTCTGCTCAGCAGGGAGCCTGTTTCCCCTTCTCTCTCTGCCTGCCTGCCTCTCTGCCTACTTGTGATCTCTCTCTCTCGCTCTCAAATAAATAAATAAAATCTTTTAAAAAAATAAAGTATCCCTGTTTAATACCACCTTAAAATCCATGCAATTTTGTAGGTTGCAGAAGAATTAAAAATAGTTCACAAGTAAAGAAAAACTTTCACTGAATCTCAGTTTTATAGGAAATTGCTCACTCACTCAGATTCCAAATCAGTAAAGTGTGCTGGAAAAAGCAATTGCTCAAATATACCCTAGAGCAGAACTAACCAGTAGAAGTTCAAACAGCTGTTTTCTAAAACAAAACACCTGACTAAGGTGTTTACTCCCTCTAGCTCAGGCCAATAAAAATACACTGACTTGTCTCATAACCATGTCAATGAATCTTTTTATGTGGCCAGGTGGAAGAGACTCACCACATTTATTTAATTGCCAATTCTGGAATTTATGTGCCATGGTATTGTTACTTTTGAAAAAGTATGATTTCTCCTTGGTAAGGTTGCTTACTTATACCACCATCAAAAGAATTACTCCATTGTTTGTTAATATATAGCATACTTTAACTTTACTTCATAAATTATAGTAATGACTTGCTAGTTGGAATACTAATAAATTTTAAAGGCTTGTTCAGACTTGTGGTCAAATACAACACAGATGTTGGCCTTATTTACCTTTTCATGTTTTTCTCCTTTGTTCTTAGCTGTCCTTCCTTCACATTTTTTATACCTGCCGCTCCTCTGTATTGTTATGAACCATTTACTACACCAAAAAAACAGTTTGACAGTGAACTGGAATGAGAGATTTTTAGAATAGGAAGGGGTTCTAGTTGAGAATACAGTTTCTCAAACATTTTAAAACCACAATCCATGGTCAAAAATACATTTTCCATGATGGTCTAGTATTCTCTCTCTCCTTCTTTCTTCCTCTCCCTCTGTCTCTCCCACAAAAAGAGCCAAAATGAAGATCTGTCAAAACAAGACTTTACCCACTATGCGGAGTGCACTCTGATAATTTTCCATTTCGTGGCCCACTCATGTATCAGGACCCACAGTTTGAAAAGAGTATATCTGGAGTATACCCCCTTGTGATTTTAGAGACAGGGAAATGGAGTTGTAGCAGTGATCTGATCTGCTCCTGGTACAGGGCTGACTGGCTGGCAGAGTGCACGGGGCGCCTCGCCCACAGTCATTTACCTAAGAGGAAACTAGCAGAAGAGCAAACAGATAACCGTGTTCACAGGTTTGCTTACACTGGAGTGTTCATATTGAGGTGAAATTTATTTTATAAAAATCTTCTAATACCTTCAGATTTTTCGACTATATCTGATACAAGTCAAATGTGACAAAAGCCAACAGTGAACAGTTAATAAATTAGTCATAGCTTGATGGCTTATTTTGGCATATTTAAAGGAAGAAAAAACCCACATTTTTTAGACCAAAACGGAGACATTAAAATCACCACGTCTTTGGCTTAATCTTACTTTTCTTGTGCTTTGCAATAACAAATTCCAGAGCAGCAGTTATAAAATGGATGCTTTTATAAAACCATTTTTTTTTTTTTTTTGTTATATCACTTTTGAAAAATTTAGAACTTTGCCTCCACTTCAAAGAAACATGTCATTTAAGTAAACCTTGGGGCTAAATGTTCCCTTTTTTTTTTTTCTCCAGAACTTGACCCTCTGGGGCTCTTGTCACTGTTGTTCAATATCTTCTTGACATTTCTCCTTCCTGGTACCTATAACATCATCACTATTTTTTGAAGTTATCTTTCTAGAATCTGAGTACCCATCATCAATCCCTTAAATGATATGGGCCCCTGGGACTGTTTTATCCATTCCTCACTGTTGGGGTCTGCCTTACAGACCCCAACACACTCATGGCTTCAACAATCACCCTGCTCCCTTCTACTAAATCTTTGATCTCAACTCCTATCAGTTACCTGTGGGTCATTTCTAGCTGGATGTCCCATATAGCATCTGAAACTCAGTGTGCTGCACGTTGGATTCATCATAGTTTCTCTGGAAACCTACTGTTTTCCTTCTTTAGGAGAATGGCAACCTACCAGCCTCAAACCTTGGCATGCTTTTAAAGAGCCTCTCCTTACCCCACATCAAATCAATCATGACATCTTGCCATTTGGATCCAGAATTCGTGCCTTTCTTGTACTACCTACTCTCCAACACTCCCCCTCCCCACATCCCAGCCATGTGCCTCCTCTGTGGATATCTGCAATAGTCTCTTTTCCTCGGTTCTATGCCCAGGCTCTCACTATGACAATGTCACTCTCCCATCAATTTTAGAAAACATCCAAATATTTCAATAAGTACTAAAGGCCCATAAATGTCAGACTCTTACTTACCTCCCTAACATGTGACCAATTTATAGTTTTTCAAACTATTTATCTTGAAATCTTTTCTTCAAAAGTTGACTAAGCAGAGGCCTTATATGAAAGAGGAGGGTCTTTCAGATGTCCATTGACAAATGAATGGATAAAGAAAATGTGGTGTACACACACACACACACACACACACACACACACACACACAGTGGAATATTACTTAGCCATCAAAAAGAATGAAATCTTACCATTTGCAATGACATGGATGGAACTAGAGGGTATTATGTTAATTAAAATAAGTCAGTCAGAGAAAGACAAATGTCATATGATTTCATTCATATGTGGAGTTTAAGAAACAAAACATATCATAGGGGAAGGGAAGGGAAAATAAAATAAGAGCAAAACAGAGAAGGAGGAAACCTAAGAGACTCTAACTATAGGAACAAACTGAGGGTTGCTGGAGGGGAAGGTGGTGGGGGACCAGGTAACTGGGTGATGGGCATTATGGAGGGCACTTGAAGTAATGAGCACTGGGTATTATTTGCAACTGATGAATCACTAAATTCTATCCTTAAAAGTAGTAATACACTATATGTTAATTAAGTTGAATTAAAATTTAAAAACAAAAAAAGAGAAGGCGCTCTGATGGACATTCCTACCAAAGCCCTTAAAAAAAATTAGGGCAAACAATCAGTTTCCACTGTTTACCCACATTAGCATGATGAGGTCATCGCCCCTTCATCAGTTAAGAGTCTCATCCCTGACTTTTCTCAGCCTGGCTGCACTGGGTACCATAGCTGTGTGTGCTCTTGTCTAAGGAGGGCAGGGCCATATCCTTTCATCCTAATCTCTATATCCTTGGGATCTAGCACAATATGCCTGGCACAGAGATTTCCCAAAGTTTGGGGGAATAATAAATGAATGAAAAGCAATATAGAGAGTATTTCAAATAATTACAATGACAAAAATTAAATTTGTTCTTTAGTTAATTGTTAGCATTCAATATTGGTAAAGAAAATTCCTAGATACCTAGCTTAGGAAAAGAAAAACAAAAACCCAGATATCTGAGTCCTAAAATGATTCTATCTAAATAATATAGTATTAAACATATTAGGAATGCCTGATTAATTTGTAGTACCTGATGAAAGAGCAGCCCATTCTTAGAACAGCTGCTTATAAAGCCTTTCTTATCTGCTTCATGTGGTAGATAAGATTAGCGTAAGATCAGCATGCAATTATTTATTTTTTAAATTCAGTATTGGTATGCATCACAACATTCTACAAAATATATTCTTACGTGCTCTGCAATTCAGTTCCCTAGTAAAAATTGAATAATACAGTGAAGAGGCTCAAAAAGAGAAAATACAGTGAGATACTTTATCTTTTTTCCTGGTTTACTAAGAAATAGTGTCAATTTACTATAGTTCTTATGCCCAGGACATCCTATGAGCGGAGACCTTCTTCTCAAGCTGTTCTTACCAAAGCAAAACAAACAGCCTCCATCCAATATCCCATATACACACAGAGAACTGAAATTTAACTCAGCTCCTAAATTATTTTGATAGGATATTAAATTGCAAATGTCTGCTTAAAGTCATGAAAATAAAGTGAAGGAACTTGTTGCAATGTGAGGTTACCCCTGGCTATTGCATGTTAAGTCAAAGACGATTATGTCTACTGAATAGAAAGCAGCATTTAGCTGAAAAATTAAATAACAGTGAAATCTGCTGAGGACAGACCCAGGCCTAAAACGACTGTTTTGCCTTCATCCTTTATCAAGTGATCTTTAATTATCTCACTGCCTCAAGATCTTTTTCTCCTGTTTCTGGGACACAGAATGCCCACAGAAACTCAAGTTGTTGTCATCCTATGCTGAAATCACCGGCAGCATCCCTGGTCCATTATCATTTTTTTCTGTTTCTTGATTTTTTTTTTTTTCAGCTTGATCACTGTTATACTAGATGTTCATGTCATGAAAATGCTTGAAAGGGAAAAAAAGAAATTCTAGGCAAAATTAGTACGCAGAAAGGCTGAAATGCCGTTAAATTCAGCCTCTACAGAGATTTGTGTCTGTTAGTCTTGAATTCACATGTTGAAAATCTATGATCTGTTTTGAATAAAGGAAAAGAGTGTCTATAAATACACGTGGGTATTGGGCTTTCAGAAGACTATGATACAGCCTCTTGTCTGTTTTCAAAGATGAGCTGTGGCATTTGATAAATTATCAGGGCCATTAAATATGCAATCATTGCAATTTAGAAATTTGATGTTACTGAGATTCAGGCAGATGAAGACACTGTTGCTCCTGCAAGGTTGTTCCATTTGCTTCTATGTGTCAGTCAAGGAATTCTCTTAGGATGGCTGGTATTGAAATTGCCTTGTCCACAGTGCTGACAATGTAGTAAACCAGCTCATCTCCTGACTGAACGAGGTCTAATACTAACTAGGTCTAACACAAGACATTCTCAGGGCAACTCTTTCATGACATGACACAGAAATTAAAGGAGTTTCTTCTACAAATAATTGTGTCCATAACCTGTGGGCAAAAAACTCTTGCACGAAAGTGCAGAAGTGCATCAGAAATGCACACTTTCATAATGGTCATACCACAAGCTTTGCAGTCACAGAGTTTAGACTGGGATTCTGAACTTTGTCATTGACTAGCTATGTGGTGGTCAAGGTCAGTTACTTCACCTCTGAGCCTTAGGTCCTTCCTCAATAAAATGGGAATAAAACCAGTGTGTGTTAAAGGTTAAATTTGGTAATTTAAAATTCTGAACATAGTGCCTGGCAAGCAGGAAGCTGCTGTCGGTGTTACTATTCCTGGTAGTGGTGGTGGTATTTCTACCATTCCTATCACTACTACACCAATAGCTGTAGGTCAATCCAGACATGGGACTCCACATTCCAGTACAAAAAGTTCATTAACATTCTAAATTCAAATTGGATGTGAAGTTCAGGGTATTTAATGAAAAGGGTAACCATAAATTCCCCATGCCAGTATTTTTGAGATGACCATGTTTTTAAGAGCACAGTCATCAGTGAAGCTGATTTGCATAGAAGCTAAACTTTTAAAACCCAGTGTTATAACTCCCAGGAGTGTCTGCATTTTATTCTCACAAAAATAGCAACCAAGCTGTTTGGTACAAAGCTGGTTCTTATCACTAGGAGAGATGACCCAACCCTAGGAAACCAGCAATATGTTTCATATACTGAAGATCAAGAAGTTGAGTAGGATGTAGTGTCATTCAGATAGGGTCAAGGCACCACACCAATTAAGTTGGAAATTACAGGTGTTCTTTAAAAACAACAACAACAACAACAACAACAAAAATGTCACTTTCATAGCCAAGCAGTGTGATCTTGAGTTAGTCACAAATACCTCTTAGCCTATGCCATTAATCATTAAAAGGTCAGACTTTGTGAATAGGCAGGTAAGCATAGTCCAAATCCATCGTTTAAAGCCAGTTAGTGAATGACTTGGGAGAACACGTCTTGGCAAAAATCTTAACCCTGCCCAAGTTTAAAAAAACCAAGTGGCTATGGTGATGTATGGCAATAATCAGTAATTACTGAGGTGTATTACAAATTTAGTACCTTCAATGTATATAGTCCCTGAAAATGTTCAGTGCTCACAAAATGCTGCTGTACTCCAGCATTTCAGGAATAACATAATATCTTAGAGAGTTCTTGCTTGTGGTAGGGTTAAAGGATAAATTGTGGAAGCACTTTAAGAATATCAACATGACATATCATTATTAGCTACCATAGTAAGAAAGAAAAGTAGTGTCTTCTAGTATCAGTTCTTCCACAAATAGTAACTCTGATTGAATCAATCATCTGACTACTGGGAAAACGAAAACTTCAACGATGTGGGCATTCTTTCCCTAATGTAAATAGTTAATTACTTCCAAGTCAAGATAACATTGTATACACATTATACATAAACCTCTGTTAAATACTATTCTTACACTACGATTAGCAAGGAAACCACCTGCAGAGAAAGTGCCTAAGGCTAAACTCAAGCCTTCTGGAGGACAGTAGGATTTACCTTTAAAATTAGCTGCCAAATGCCAAGCACATCTACAGATTAATCACATTCATTCACTGGCTTGAAACTATGTTTGATAAACTAAAATTCACCATGCTACTGAAAAGATTAAATAAAGAAATGTGGCACCTGCCAGATTACTCAACATGAGCCACTGAGATCTCTTCGTTCACTAGAAGTGACCAGGAAGATTTAATCAATCATCTGCAGTAATACTGGAGAGCTATTCAAGAAGAGATATTTGAGAAAATCTCAAAATTAAGTAAGTGCTTTAGATTCACCTCCAAACTTGGCCTCACCAAAAATAGTTACAATCTAGGTATTTGCAACAAGAACTGTTAATCATTTTATTTCTCACAGTGGATCTGCATTTACTAGCTGAATTAATGAACTTATATTTTAACTCACACCCCCACAACTCTTGAGTTTCTTCCTTCCTAACCACCTGTCTTTGAGCCAAGAAGAAAGGATATACAGGATAAGTAAGAACATCCTATAATGGATTGCTAAAGGGGACTGTCTAACCAGAATGCTGAAGTTTTAAAAATGACAGCAACCAGACATTATACATCTCTTACTAGAAAGATATACCCTTCTATGAAGTCTTCACCTTCCAACCCCCCACAAAATAAATAAATAAATAAATAAATAAAAGGATCTAGCTCCTGTATTTGTAGGAAGTACAGGAGACAAGAAATATGTGACAAAGGGACACAATGGGGATTTAATGAAGAAAATCTAGACTCCTAGGAAGTGTACAGGACCAATGGTCTGGTTACTTCAACAAAAATGCACAAGATAAGGCGAAAAAAAAAAAAAAAGATTGAGTGAGACTCCATAGATTAAAAGACACTTGAGAGACATACAGTAAACTTTTAAAAATTATAAAACCACTGGGGAAAAGACTTTACAAACTAGTAAGAGAAGATAGAAGAAAACCATTTCAGTACAGTAAAGACCATATATGAAAGCCTGCAGGTAACAGCATAGTCAATGGTGAAAGCCTGAATGCTTTTCTTCTATGATCAAAAAAAAGACAAGAATGCCCCACTTTTGCACTTCTGCTTCATGGAATACTGGAAATCCTAGCCAATGCAGTTAGGTAACAAAGAAAAAGAAAGAAAAACTCATTCAAATGGGAAAGGAAGAAGTAAAATTATCTGTTTACAAAGGACACAATCTTATATGTAGAAAACTCTAAAGATTCCACACACATACACAAAAATCTGTTTCATTTCTATATATACTTCTATATACTAACAATGAACAATCCAGAAAAGAAATTAAGAAAATAATTCAATTTACAGCAGCAACAAAGGAATAAAACTTAGAAATAAACATAACCAAGTAGGCAAAAAGCTTGTACACTAAAAAATACCAAAATGTTGCTGAAATCAAAGAAGGCACAAATAAGTGGAAAGACATTCAATGGGAAGACCTAATATAAAGATGTTAAAAGTACCCAAAGTGGTTTGTAGATTTTATTCAACGTCCATCAAATTCTCGATGGATTTTTTTTGCAAAAATAGAAAAATCCATTATAAAATTCATATGGAGTCTCAAGGGACTCTGAGTAGCCAAAACAATCTTGAAAAAGACAAGGTTGGGTCTCATATTTTCTGGCTTCAAAACTTATTACAAACCACAGTAATCAAAACAGTGTGGTACTGACATAAAGAAAGAGATACAGACCAATGGAATATAACAGAGTCCAGAAATAAACTCTTATGCATATGGTCAAATGATTTTCACCAGGGGTACCAAGACCATTCAATGAGAAAATGATAGTCTTTTCAACAAAACTGGGTACTGGGGAAATGGGATATCCAAATGCAAAAAGAACAAAGATGGATTATTACCTTATGCCATATACAAAAATTAACTCAAAGTGGACCAAAGACCTTAATTTAAGAGTGAAAGTATAATACTTTTGCAGGAAAAGCTTCATGACACTGGGTTTGACAGTAACTTCTTAGATATTACACCAAAAGCAGAAGCAATAACAGAAAAAAAAAAAAACAAAAAAAAAAAAACAACCCCAGATAAATGAGACTATATCTGAAAACTTCTGTGGGTGAAAGAACCCAGTTAGCAGAGTAAAAAGGCAACCTATGGGATGGGAGAAAGTATTTATAACTCATGTATCTGGTAAGAGGTTAATATTCAGGATATATAAAGAACTCCAACAACTCAGCAACAACAAAACAATTCGATTTAAAAAATGGGCAAAAGACCTCAACAGGTATTCCTTCAAAGAAGACATATGAATAATCAATAAGCAAATGAGAAGATGCTCAATATCACTAATAATTAGGGAAACAGGAATCAAAATCACAGTAAGATGCCACTTCACACTCATTAGGATGGCTACTATCAAAACAGGGGGGAAGAGAAAAAAAAACAGAAAATAACAAGTGTTGATGAGCAAATGGAGAAAATGGAATATATTTACATTGTTCATGAGAACATAAGATGGTACAGCAGCTATGTAAAATAGTATGGTAGTTTCTCAAAAAATTAGGCATAGATTATTATGTGATCTAGCAATTCTACTTCTGCATATATACTGAAAGCAGGGTCTTAAAGATATTTGCATTTTAAAACCTTTAATTGAAGTATAGTTGACATATTAGTTTCAGGTGAAAAAAAAAACAATACAAAAAAGAAAAAGCTATTTGTACACCCATACACACTTAATTCACAATGGCTAAAATGTACAAGCAACTTAAGAAGTGCCAGTGATGGATGGATAACCAAAATCGGATATACCTCTATAACGGCATATTTTATTCAGCCTTAAAAAGGAAGGGAATTTTGACACCTGCACACAACACGAATGAACCTTGAAGACATTATGCTAAGTGAAATAAGTCATTCAGAAAAAGACAAATTCTGTATGGTTTTACATGTATGAGGTATTTAAAGTAGTTAAAATCATAGAGACAGAAAGCAGAATGGTGGTTGCCAGGAGCTAGGGGCAGGAGAGTAGGAGGAGGTGTTTAATGTATAGACTTTCCGTTTTGCAAGGTGAAAAGAGTTATGGAGACTGCTTGTACAACAATGTGAATAGATCTACTACTACTGAACTATACATTTAAAAATGATGAAGGGGGTGCCTGGGTGGTTCAGTCGGTTAAGCATCTGACTCTTGGTTTTGGCTCAGGTCATGACCTCGGGGTTTTGACACTGAGCCCCAAGCTGGGCTCTGGGCTCAACAGGGAGTCTGCTGAGATTCTTTCCCTCTTCTTCTCCCTCTGCCCCTGCCTCTCTGTCTCTCTCCAAAATAAATAAGTAAATCTTTAAAAACTGCTTTAAAAATGACTAAGAAGGTAGAGTTTACATGGTATGTACTTTATTACAACTTAACATAAAAATGAATTAGAGTTAAAGAAATGTACCTGTTAATTATGCATTGAATAACAAAGAAATTACTATTAATTCGCTAGATAACTAAAGTACTGGGTACCATCTACTCTTTCTATTCTAAAAAATTCTTTTAATGGAGTCTTAAATATATACTAGAAATATACACAAATGAAATAATATATCTGGGATCTGCTTTCAAAAATAATCATAGGACAGAGCAGGGCAGTGGAGGGATGTGGTGAGAGGCAGATACAGGAAGATTCACTAGGATTTGACATTGTTAGTTTAGAAAGGTTACAATGAGTTTCATTATACTATCCCATCTCCTTTTCTATATGTTTAGAAGTCAGTATAATAATTTTTTTTTTAATATAGAAAAAATACTCACCAAGATAAGACTGGTTGCATTTTGGTGATGAAACTATGGCTATTTAATTTGAAAACTTACAGCACACTCAAGCCATATTATAAAACGTCAAAAACTTTTTTTAAAAGTCAAAATTACAAAAGCCTGGCAGAGTTCCTCAGCCTATCACCATTTATTGAAAAGAAGGCACTAGGCCTTGCTTGGTAATCCTTACCCAGGCTTAAGTGAGCTTTAGAATATACACAAGAATCTATGTCAGACACTGCTTTGCCTGTATTAACTCTCCTAATTTTTATCACATGGGATGTTCGCTTCCAGAAAACCAGGGGAACTTCTACATTTATAATTGAAGCCACAGGACCTCCGTCTCATGCACTGAGGAATGACGGTATCACATTGCAATGCTGATCGGCTGCGAAGGAGAATTCCCAGTGTAATTTAAGAATAGCGGTAACCCTAGAAGCATCTCATTTAGGTCCTCTGGCATTTATGTTTTGGTTGTACCGCTCCCGTGGATCCTGATTTTTTTTTTTTTTTCTCATCCACAAGACTAGTGTTATCATCTGACATCCTATTATTGGCTATTTCTAACTAGTTAAGTGATTATTGCTACTGGAAGAGAATGCCTGTCATGAATAACACAAGGAGACTAGTTTCTTTCGTAATATTATTATTCCTTTGGAGATCTTGTGGTTTCATTCTTTGTGGATTTCTAGTGGCATTCCTTCAGAACAGTTGTGCCCCAGGGAAAGACTACTGTTGAAGAGTTACCCCTTCTCTCCCAGCAGCCCCCTTTATTAATTTATAAGCTCCCTGAAAGCAGGAATTGTGGCTAGCACCACTATATATACAAATATATACTAATTACAAATATATACTATATATACACATTTGTTCTATATATATAAATATATATACACACACTATATATATACACTATATAATATATATATACACAATATATTATATATACAAATACATACTATAAATATATTTGCTTAAGAAGTTATGGAAGACTGACGAATAACTTGTTAGTGTCAGGCCAGGAAACAAAGAGTGTCTCAGGCAGGAGGAAGGGTGGGTAATCAGGTGTGTGTCTTGGGTACTATAGCCTATGTAACATAGGAAATTTTGTGTGTGCAACTTGAGAAGGGTGCCATTTGCTAGTACAATTTTCTGAATTATTTCATGGATGTTTTCAGTGATCATTACCCACAACTAAACTACTGCCAGAAGGATAAGGTACTAAGTGCCTCCTATTATGACAAATTCTTTTGACAGAGTCTTAAATCTAGGGTAGTCCCAGCATGTAGAACACATGTTATTAGCAGGACACCTTAGCCAATAGGGACGTCACAGTGAATTCCTCTAGGTCCCCGCTGGTGGGGGGCAGTGGGTAATTTCTTACATGACTTTTGCTTTCTTCCAGTGACCAGGTGGAAGTTCATGCTTCTCAGATTTTTTTTTGCCCATTTATGTTGAGAAATACTGTAGTTGCAACTGCATTGCTAATTCCATTATTTGTATATATTTGTTTGTTTGTTTGTTTGTTTTCTTTTTAAGATTTACTTGAGAGAGAGTACATGTGTGCGTGCACAGGGGGAGCAGCAGAGGGAGAGGGAGAGAGAATCTTAAGCAGTCTTCCTACTGAGCACAGAGCCTGATATGGGGTTTAATCTCACGACCCTGAGATCGTGACCTGAGCCAAAACCACAACTTGGATGCTCAACTGACTGAGCCACCCAGGCGCCTCTGTACATGATACTTGATCTAAACTATCTTTTAAGTAAGTGCTGCAAAAAATATTTGAAGGGTCATATGCACTCATACTCAAGTCTCACTCCCTAGCTTCAAGTGGCAATTTAATCTATTTTTAATGTCAAACATGAATCACCCCCCACAACCCCACCCCCCACAGGCAGAACTGAGCCTGATTTAAAATTATTTTCTTAACCCATTTTCATTTACTGTCTCAAAAATTCTACTTCTCTGTGTGTCTCAGAGTGTCCATGGTCCTTTAAGCCTCAAAACAGATAGTTTAAGGAAAACCTATTTATCTCTGCTTGGGTTTTTAGAACAGGAGCTAGAATGTTTCTCTGAGTGTAAAAATAAAAAAACTTTCTTCTTTCTCTAGAAATCTTAAAACTAGCCATTCAACTAACCATAAAAATATCTTCCTTTTATGTAATTATATTAAAAGATACCTCCCTAGATTTTTAGTTTTGGCTTAAAAATGTCACAAGTGCCAAATATTACATCAGATCATGTACAGTCCAAAGAGAATAACAATCTCATTTCAGTTTTACTATAAGAACAATAAAAAATAGTGCCAAATATTAATAAGGATGCAAGTTTTCTTTTTTGCTTAGATATACCAGTAAAGCATTAACAGAAAAAATTGTTCTTATTTAAAAAAAAATTTTTTTAAAGTATGCTCTACACCCAGTGTGGGGCTTGAACTCATGACCCTGAGATCAAGAATCACATGCCTTACTGATTGAGCTAGCCAAGCACCCAAAACTGTTACTATTTAAAATGTAACTCTGGTTCCTACTGACATACCCTGGGGCATTTGCCTTTTTATTCCTTTCCTTTTACTATCTTATTTTTCTAAACTGATAAGCAGAAAAAATAATGGTAAGATAAACCAAGCAAGCACAAAAGGCAATAGACGTTTGTCCGATTTAAATTCTTTAAAGTCGAAACCTTTAAGAAATATTTTAATATCCAAGTCATTGTTCCAATTTTTAAAAATTTTTAAAAGATTCTCTTTATTATTTGAGGGAGAGAGAGAGCTTAAGAGGAGAGAGGTCAGTGGGAGAAGCAGACTCCCTGTCAAGCAGGGAGCCCAGTGTGGGACTCGATCCGGAGTCAGACCTGAGGATCATGACCTGAGCCGAAGGCAGTTGCTTAACTAACAGAGCTACCCAGGCGCCCCACCAATCTTATTTTTTGTTAAAGATTTTATTTATGTATTTATTGGGAGGGGGAGGAGCAGTGGGTGAGGGAGGAGGGAGGGAGAGAATCTCCAGCTGACTCCACACCGAGCTTCAAGTCCACCACAGGGCTTGATCTCAGGACCTTGAGATCACAAACTGAGCTGAAACCAAGAGTCTGACACTTAACCGAGCCACCCAGGCACCCCTATTGTTCCAATTTTAGATAGTCAAAGCATTCTGAATTAGTAATTGGGTTCTACAAAGTACCTATGGTGTTGGGGATTTATTTTTCTGAAAGTTAAAAAAAAAAAAAAAATACATATATATATATATATATAAACACATATATATCACATGTTATATATGTGTATTTACATGTGTATATATATATATAAAACTTTTAAATTTTTATCTATTCCATTTTCAGTTTATAAGCACATTTTAAATATATGCTAAATGTCTTTTGTGTCTCTCTTTTTTGAATGTGTGCCCCATTATATCTATGAGATCAAATCTATACCAACTCCTAGCAATTGCTATTCTGCTTTGGATCAAAAATAGAATACATCATATTTAAGAAAATGCTGTTTAAAGAATTAATCTTGGGCTAGAAAGAGTTACTAGAAGATGGTCCAACTATTTCAAAAGCACAACTAGTTCTTCAGGATATGGTACTTGGATTTTGAATTTGTAGAACGAAGGATACGGTTCCTAAACCATATCTGCCCTGATCCTATGTGGGCAGCTAAGCTTCCCTTGGCAAGCAATCATTCCGTTGTAGTGGCCCAGTGAGGTGTGATGATAACAGTGTGGACAGGTTTAGGAGGATTTGTTGGTCAATGGGAAAATCTTGTAAAGTATGCTCAAGTTGACACAGCTTTGGGAAGCACCATCCAGATGAACACAAAAATACCTGCTTGGGACCCCTTCAACAAGTCCTTATTTAGAATGCTAAGCTTGCAGCCACAAACAAGGCCTGGATGTCATTTAAAATAAATTCTCATTCAGGATCTTTTGTTTGGGGGAAAAGAAGCTGAAAAACAGGAATGGGCACTCTGAGTACAGGAGGGACCTATTTTCCCGGCCCCATGCTGGCTGCTCACAAGGGAAGGATTAAAGAGAAGATTAGGAAAATTAACTTCCTTATCTGAGAGGAGGAAAAAAAAAATTATGCAAAAATGTTATTTCTTTCAAAAAAAAAAATCACTCAAAGTGTTATGTAAGTGGTCTATATAACCTGTGAGACCCAAAGTTTCCACTGTTTTCTTTCCACCTGTCTAAAGTCATCAATACCATCAATGGAATATTAACTTCTCGCAATTTTAGAAGCTCCTATCACTGAACAGCTGGCATAAAATGCCACGTTTTAGGAGCTGGGTGTAGTTCTGAAGCCAATTAAGGAATAATCTGGATTATCATAAGAGAGTGTATACATGTGAAAAATAAACCATGCTTGAACTACTGACTGAATGATTAAAAAAGAACAAAACAAAACCAAACCCAAACTTGTGGTGGGGCTAATCAGGTCATTTCTACTGATTAGATATGTGACACCCAACTGCTTTAATTTCCTCCTTAAGAGACTCCCTTTCAACATCATGAAAATAATACCCACGTGGAAAGTAAGAAAAAGAACTTCACTATTCCAAAGATTAATTTTGATTGTGGAGAAAGCCCAGTGAATCCCAAACATAGGACAACTGCCAAGAAATGGTACAAAGTGGGAGGAAAAAGAAGAAAACCAGAGCAGACCCAGCCAAATTGGCCTGGACACATAAGGACCCGCACAGAGCCAGCGAAAGCCTCAAGAGCTAATCCAATCAAAAGACCTATCTAGATTTCATCTGTAACCACTCTCCTATCTCCCTCTTTCCTCGTGTTATAGCCATTTTCTTAGGCCTTTATTATTTCCTACCAGGAGAACTGTGATGATCTACGCTGCTATCAGGCTAGTCTCCCAAATTGTGTAATTCCATCAGGTCCCTCCACTGTTTTTATACTGTCTGTGGCATCCCCACTCCTACAGCACAAAATCTGGGCACTCAGTGCTCCCTGCCATCCTCCTTTGGGGGCAATGGACCCATCACAAGACTAGATTATGTTCCTGCTGTTGTCAGTTAATAGATGTGCTCCCTGAAGCTGATCATTTAATTTTTCTGAGACCCAGTTTTCCCACTAGAAAAAAAGAAGAAACCAGCTGGATAATAAATGTGAGATAGGTGTGTAAACTCTACAAGATCAACAAAGGTATGGTATTTTTATCGCCATTTCAATACATTATGTGCTGCTCATCTTCTGCTGGTCCAGTCCTCTAGATGTATTTAACAGATCAATCTCCAGCCATTTGACCTATGGTTTCCCTAAATGGTTATCTTTTGCTTCCACCTCTCCCTCTCTGCTACCTGCAACAACAAAATACTGCCTCTCTGATGGTCCACCCCCCTCTCAGAATCCCCAAGGAAGCGAGAGCTCTTATTGATGGAATGCCTCTAAGTATTTTTCTAGTTGGTTTATACTGTTCTCACAGCAGTGCTGTGATTGCTTTCATTTTGTAGATGGGAAGATTAAGACAGCAAGTAAGACTCGGAGAAACAAGGAGGCTATCCTAAGGCCACAGAATGAGGGAAGTCCAAGGCTGGTGGGGGCAGGTCAGTGTTGTGTGTGGAAAGCTGTGATCTGTGCTCATTCACTGTGTTCCCTTTCACAGGTCTGCAGGAAAATAAGGCCACGTTCAATAAGGTAGCAGGAATACACATTTCACTGCCTGCCACTTAGGAGGAAGGGGCTGGCAGTGAAAGGGAGAGAACAACTGGCAAGATAAGGACAAAGAAATGAATGGAGGAGGATCTTTCAGCTGGACAGCCCTCTGACAGTCAAAAACACTATCTTTTTTAAACAAAAAACTAAAAGTGTTTTGTTTGGAGAGTTTGGATTCTGGGTCATTCCACAGTATCTAAAAGTTCTGCTTGGAACCATGAATTATTTCATCATTTCGGTCTAACCCATCATTGATATCCAAAGAAGAAAGTAATAAAATCAGGAAACCATGCTCTGGGATTGAAATGGCCACTGGTTACTCTGCTGCACACCTGTCACATTGCCTTTGGGTGCTGCTCTGCTGTGGTGAAAAGTGTGTTTTGGGCTTCACTCATTTATCGAATAGTTCTTCACTGAGAACCATGGTTGCTATGGCCACCTGTCCACCCAAACTCACTCTCTGTTTTTTCCCCGGCACACAGCTGGGCCATTTCTGCTTTCCCAGCCTCCTTTGCCCCGGGCCATGTAAGCAGAAGTGTGTACCCCTTCTAAGCCTGGTTTGTGTAGCCTTCCATTCTAGCTCCCCCTGCTTTTTCACTCTGTGGGTTAGAAAGCTGATGACAGTGATCACAGAATCCTAAGAGCTAGACGGTGAGATGGCACAACAATGATCTGTGTGACCAAACCTTACCTAAACCAAGTAACCTGGAAGATCCACTCGAGACCACTAAGAAAGAGACAAATTTCTATTGTCATGACATATTGGGCCTATTTGTTATAGCTGCTGCACCTACCCTAACATATTCATGTGCTGGCTTGTGCTTCATTGGGGACCCAGACACAGACACATGATACTTGCACTGAGTTTACAATCTAGTTGGCCACAGTGTGTATCATTGAACTGTCCTGATGTCCCAAGGGCAGGAACAAAATGAAGCACCCCAAGTTCAGAGCACGATCTAGAGTAGAGGCCGGCATGTTTTTCCTCTAAAGGGAGAGACAAAGATATGAGGCTTTGCAGTTCACAGGAAGTCTCTGACACATATTCTCTTTCTTCTTCCTCTCCTTTTTCACAATCCTTTAAAAATTTAAATAACGTTCATAGCTTGAAAGCCCAACAAAAACAAGCCACAAACCAGATCTGGCCTATGGAATATGGTCTGTCAATTCCTGGCCTAGACCCTTAGTCTTGATTTTTAAAACCCAATGGAAGAAAAATACTTCATGATGGATGAAATTTATGTGAAACTCAAATTTAGGAACTACAAGTAAACTTTTACCAGAATACAGATACATTTATTCATT
Source organism: Lontra canadensis (assembly GCF_010015895.1). NCBI lineage: Eukaryota > Metazoa > Chordata > Mammalia > Carnivora > Mustelidae > Lontra > Lontra canadensis. The sequence continues at coordinate 17,262,227 of NW_022631031.1, read as the reverse complement.
TGCCTATTGTCTGTGGCTGTTTTGCACTCCTAGGGAAGAGGTGAGCAGTTATGAAGGCATATGGCCCATAAAACCTTCATTTTTGGTAAAGGGTCAGCTAATAAATATTTCCCAGCCTCTGGTTCAGAGCTTCCTAAAGAGAGATTATTCTGTTTAAGTAACCAGATCCTCTACAACCCAAGGAGGACATTGTGTGTCTGCTACTTTGGTACTATGCCAAGAATTCGGCATCTATACCAGCCACCCCAGAAGAAGATCATCCCTCAAAAGATTTTGTTGGAGTTTAGTGTTTCTCTCTGAAACACTAAAGGTAAGGGTAAGGACAGCAACCTATACTGGTTAACAGGCATGTTCAAATGAAATTGGCTCTCAACTGCTGTCAATTTTTTCTCTACTCAATGTCCTAAATGATTAGTCAACATTCACTAGGGAGGGCTTAGTTGATTTAAATTCACACTGGTGACTAGCAACCTTTTAAAAATCTGGTGCATTATAAAACAAATGTTTAGAGAGCGGATACATGATCAATCAGTGACACATGCTGTTTTCATTATAGGGTTATTGTTATTAATAAGACATAGTGCCAGGCTCTTTTGATTCAGGATACAACTTAGATCTTTCTTCTCCTGGCTTTACCAAAATATATTTGACACAATTGAATTCTTAAAACAATTTAGCAAGTCAAGTCGCCAATTTTATAGATGAAGAAACTAGACGTCAGTGTGAATAAACAATTTACTCAGGGTCAAAGAACTGAAAAGTCCGAGTGTGGTTTTGAGTCTAGATCTATATGAATTCAATTCTGATGCTTTCTATCTCATGATAGGTGGATCTCCATTGGTACTTCATAAACTTAAAGACCATACGACATATTACTCCCTGTTTTGTGTTTTTTTGATAGTCAAGGTTCAATCACACTAAAACAAAATTAGTGTTTAATTTATGTCAGACATTTGGTCTCTAACCCTTTGAGTTTCGTATCTGTAGAAGGGGCTTGGTAATAGGAATTTTAGAGCACTAATGTTGAATCAAATGAGTAATGGGTACATAGGAAATTCTTAATAAGTAGAGCCTATAGTTAAAAATGTTATGTTTTATGTTATCTCAAGTGTTCATGTTTAAGTTTTTGTGTAAAATGAGGAGTGGGGCTCAATATCTTTAGGACCATTTCTAGCCCAAATCCATGAGACACAGGTGTTCAACAACAATAAAAATAAGGTATTGAAACAATGAAGCCATTGGCTATAGGTATCTTGGGGAGTCCTCCCACAAGAAGGGAACCAGGCTTGCGACATCAGCCCAATACTTACTTGGAATATAAGTTTGGGGTATATGATTTGATATTAACAACAGGATTATATTGTCTAATTTAACAAGGGCATTCAATGGAAAAAAGATCAAGATTTGTTTTCTTCAGCAAAACTGGGGGATATGGATTAGTTTGAAAGCAACTTTTAAAAATGCATTAAACAAAAAAAGCTAGGATAGACATGATTAACAACAATCTAATTTATGGTAACACACCCATGGACTTCATTTTCATGCTAATATGTTCTTTCTTTTCTCTTCCCTAGCCAGACCTGTCATGCACCTAGCAGCCTTTTTGTTCCCATCACCTTTGTTATAAAACACTTCCTTATAATGCCCAACATACCTGCTTCCCACAGCTCGGATTACATGGAAGGTGGGACATTCTCAAACTTTTTTGTACATATTGCTGTAACATGCCCTAATTTTGCATTATATCAACCAGATCTTGTATCCCCTTACTGAATGGCCTACTCATTGAGTTGCCTAAGCTACTGTGACTAAGCTACTTCTCAAGTATCTGGTTCCCATGGAGACAGAACAGCTATCACATTGTCAGGCATTCATTTCTTTATATGCCTGTAGAGTAATGCCCAACCACATGCTCCCTTAACAATGCTCAGAGACACCACCAAAACTATGCTCCGAGAAAAAAGGCTTGCCCTTCAACTGCTTTAAGACTTCTCTCCTTAGTGAAAGGAATGAAAGGGAGGCAAGGGGTTCGGATCAGCTTGACTATTATTATTGTTTGGAAGAATCCTTGTTGAACCACATATTTTTACAAGGCGTGATTATCAGATTTGAGAGCAAATTCTTCCTGACTCTAAAGTTCTCTAATAAAAAGAACATTAAGCAAGCCTCCTTGCATGCTGCAGGCTACAGTTCAACATCCTCAGCAATGTGTCTCTAGAAGGGATGCCTCATGACATTGAGACAACAGGTGTTCAGTGCAAAAGAGGCGTTCGCAAACATTTAGTATGAAATCATACTAAAAGGGTCTGAGGACCTTCTGATTCAGAGCTGTGTACTGCTGACGCTAACCCTGTCATCTGAAGACCTGTCCATTCCCACATGTCCCAGGCTCACCTTTCAACCACCTTCTTGCCTGGTCCAAGTAGATGTCTTTCTCATCTCAACAAATACACAACTAGCCTCCCAGCTGCTTAGGACAAAAACCTGGGAATGTCTTTTTTCACTCCCCTCTATTACTGCCCACCAGAATAAGCCAGGTCCTTTACAAATCTCATTTTTCTACTTCCAATACAATCCAAAAGCCAGTGAGTTCTCTCCATCTCTACTGCTAGTACATCGGGTCACCCCTATTACCTCCTTTCAGTTCCCCAACCCTCTTTCCCCATCATTGTTCTCCACACACAGCCAAAATAATTTGAAAATCTAAATCAGATCTTGTCATGTCCTCCCTTGAAGTCCTTCAGTAAATTCTTCTGGGATGTGCAATGAGATTAACCCTCTTGACATGCCTTGAACTTGCCCTCATCCTACCACACATCCTGACTCTGCATCTTCATCACTGAGCTCAGCCACACTTGCCTCTAACATCAAACCATTTCCTGCTTCTGTGCTCACTGCTTTCTCTGCTTAGAACTCTCTTTCCCCTGATGGCCACATTATCAACAAGCCTCTTTTATTCTGACCTCTGGTTCAAAGTCATACTCAGGAAGACCTTCCCCAAACATGCCTTCCAAGGTTACTTTCTTCCCAACCCCTGCCAACTTATAAATGAATGGTTAACTTACATTTAAATATTTCAGATCACCCATACTAAAGAATATATATACATTTGGTTTTGAAAATTATAGGAGATAAAACTTTTTATCATATGCTCTAGGATGAGAAAACTAAACAAAATAACAAAATACTATTTGATAAAACCTCAAAATACTGATGGCTGGTACTTTTAAAAATAAAATTTGTGGTACTTGTAATGCTTTGTTTAGATATTGTTGAGGGTCTGGATGAAAAACACTAAGCTGCCAGTGGTTTCTAGGTTAGGTGTGAATTCCATTTGCAAACCAATGATTTATGGCCTGGGATTGACACAAGGTCATTAGGTCATGGGGATGCTCACCGCCTCACCCAAAGTTGGCCCCTTTCAGTGGTGAACAGAGCCCTGATCAAGACAGCTCTCTTTGCATCAATCTGGCCCTTAATGAGAAAGCTTTCAAAGATTCGACACTTTCTGGATGGTTTTCAAACGCTGGTGTTCTAAATGCATGCTCATTTCAATGCTTTCTTCCTTAAGAGTTAGTTGTAGGGACATTAAAATGGTTTGATTAAGAAGATCTTCAGGATTCTTCCTACTAATGATACATTGATATTTCAGCTACTAATCCTTAGTTTGTTAAGTAGTAGTCTTGTGGAAATACTAGTAATAGTATTCATAGAAATACTAGTAATCGTATTCATAGAAGGAGGAAGACCAAAACACGCCACAGCTAATATTTATCGAATCCTTATTATGTGCTAGCCACAGCGTAGAGACTTTCTTTGAATGATTGAGTCTATGGCTTTATTTTTTTTTCTTAATAATAATCATACTGTACTTTTGTTCACTGTCTCCTTCTCATAGAAAATCTAACAATAAGATGGGGAATTTTGTGCTTTACAGATAACTTATTTCTGAATAGAAATTCAAAGGGTGGACTATTCCAGAATATGTTTGTTCTTACAAATGTGCATTTTTTCCAGCCTTTTTTTGGGGGTGGGGGGTTAGGTGTATCTTCAGGGTTAAGATAAGGAAAGCTGCATTGTGACGCTCAACTGATAATTCCTCAACTTTCACTGACAAAGTATACCTACATGGCAGCATTCAATATGTATGTATCGAAAGAATGGGTGCCTGGATAAAATCTGTATCGAGAGGATACGTTTTGTGGGTATCAATTTTAACATTTAGTTGTGATAAACACCTGGAGTCACCAAGACACAGAATTCATTTCCTAAGGCTCTGAACCAATGGCTTCAATGATGTTAGACTTGTAAAATGATTTCTTTAAAGATCAAAAAAATGAAAATACCATATTCACAGGATAACTTCAGAAATTACCTATCACCACTTTAAAAACACAGTTTTTGTGTAGGAAAAGTTTATGAAACCACCAAGGAATAAATCAAAAAGAATTTCTCAGGTTTTTGAGAAGCCCAAAAGCATCCACCCACCAGACTCCAACATGGAGGCTGAACGTCTACTCATAGAAGGTAGTCTCTAATATCTTTTTTTCTTCCTTCCTTCCTTCCTTCCTTTCTGTCTTTTTGTCTTTCTTTCTCCTTCCCTCCATCCTTCCTTCCTTCCTCTCTTTTATCTATCTATCATCTATCTATCTATCCATCCATCCATCCTTCTCACAGAGATAGAGAGACAGTGAGAGAGGAACACAAGCAGGGAGAGTGGGAGAGGGAGAAGCAGACTTCCTTCTGAGCAGGGAGCCTGATGCAGGGCTCAATCCCAGGACCCTGGGATCATGACCTGAGCTGAAGGCAGATGCCCAACAACTGAGCCACCCAGGCAGCCCTATAACGTTCTTTTGTATATACCACACCAAAGTAAGTATTGTAACAACAGTATTTGTCCAATTGCCATTCAGAGGCCCAATTTTACATACCATTCACGTAATTTAGCCTCATGACAAAGGGATTTATAAAGACATTCATAATGGGTGTTTTGAAAGTAAAATACTAAAACTGCTAATCACTGAAGACAAGAACATGTAAAATACTTGCTCCACTGAATATGTTATGAATAATAAAAGTAAAAGAATGGTGCAAATAAAAAAAACAAAAATTGTTCTATGTCTCTCTATATTTTATTATTTCATCCTAGAACAGTATCCAAACACTTTTATTTATTAGGGTCTGAAATCAGAATAAATTTAATTGCATAAACTTTTTCTCATTTTTAAGGACCTAAAAAAACTCCTTTTGTTCATTTATATGTTTTTGCCTTACATATATATTGGACTCTATCAATAAATTAAGACGTTCCCCTTTCATACTTTAGATTTATTGTTTAAAGTTAAACCACATTCCCATCTGGACAAAAAACTCAGTTCCAGGCATATTTATTCTAAAGAAATTAAAAACTGATGTCTCTTGGTACTCACCCTCCCATATCTGTTGGCATAGGACCCAGTGAGCAAGGAATGGAAAACGATGATTGTCTCATCCAAGTCCCAGATGAACACCCTCTACAAAGGAAGAACCAAATCAATATGTCTTTCCCTTGGTTGAGAAACCTGTTATTCAGTGAACTTCAACATAAATAAGCACTCTTAAAATAGAAGACAGAAGAAAAACCTGAATTTACTGTGTTTTTAAAATACAACTGTTCCAAAGAGCATCCTCTAGCTTTTCTCCAGAGTATAGCATCAGGTGAGATATAAGAGAATAATTATATTAGTGACATCAATACAAACATGGGCAAGAACTAATAATATAAGTCCTTTCTACTTCTGAAGTATATTCTTAGTTTACTCTTCTGAAAAAATGAACAATGAGCTAAAACTAGTCTGTTTATAACTTCTTGAGACAGAGAGAGGCCAATGAATTAAAACTCATACGTTTTTCTTACCTCTTCCGCTTATTAAGAAGCATTAAAATAGTGAATCTTATGTTTGATTTTCATCAAGCCAAGTATTAAAAAACTATACCTAAAACCTAAAACTTCACATCAACTATTCACCTTATGCTACCTTTGGACTGTTATCACATGGATGGGTTATGTATGACTCCTGTCTGGTTTTCTTCAGACTGCAGACAGTTAACAAGTTAAGCAGACACATCACACAGGCTCTTGACACACTCAGGGTATTTGGAATCAGATTTACAGGAATTCACTTCAAAAACATCTTCGAGATACCACAGAGGCCTCCCAAGCCTACTTGTCTTCTTCCCCTTTCCACTCATACCAATATATATTCAGACACATGGGTTCTGCTGGGAAATTTCCATCTTTTCAGCCAAAATAATCATGTTTTCCACCATCAGATTTCACTGAGCAAAATGCAGAAACTAATTGCAGTGGATTCAAGGCTATGAAATCTACCCTTCAAGGTTTTATTTAATCCCTCCTGCTTTTGAACTCCACCAAAACAGGTCTCATAAGATGACTACCATTTCAGTTTAGAACATCCCAGGTTTTCGTTTCTCAATATATATGAGTGTGTCTTTAATTTTCAAAGTGGATTTTAGTAAGTCTTTTTAGTATGACAGTTAATTAAAATGACAATGATATAGAACAGTGTAAAAGAATTTTCCTCATGCAAAAGGATATAATTTACTATATTAAAGAGAAATAAACAGATGCTTTACATGTAGTTAAAATGTTAGAGAAAACAGAAGTTATTATTTTTAACTATAAGTAAAAGAAAAGAGAAAGAAAATGCTTTACTTATGATACAGAGAAGAAAGCAGTTACAAAGCATTTGGACATCTTGATGACGGCCATTTACATTACAGATGTCTAGAACCACCCTTTAACTACCAAGATACCTTGTTATTTACCAGGGCACTGGCAATGACATACCTCGAGGTCAGAATCCGGGGGAGGTGAAGGATTATTGTTTCTTCGGCCCCGTCCACGGGACTTCCCATCTGAACTTCGGCGCAATCGATCAGAATCTGAGTCTTTAATGGGTGTTGATGGGCTGTGGATTGTACTGTACTCTGTAGAAATACAGAAAGGCCTTTCATCTTTTGGTTCTATTACCATGGTGTCAAGATCAAACCTGTTTTAATTTTGGAGGAAGCTTGAAGAGTAAAACACATTTCATTCTGTTCCCTTTCGTTGCTGTTTACCTCCATTGATAAATAATTTATGAGATACTGAATACCAAGAATCCATTCTTTTGAAAGAATGTGTGATCAGAAATGAAAAAAAAAATTAATTGATAGTGCAAGATTGGAGGCTGTAGGAAGCTGTCTAGTTTTTCTTTGTGGTTCTCCATGATGAGACCAAGCTCATCCATCCCCACTTCCAAGTATGTGTTTTTCTTTCATTCCACACAAGCAGGGCCTAGTCAACCAAGAGAGGTTCACACAGGTGCCTTATCAGCTGCTCTCCCACCTATGAAAGGCTTCTGGTTCACAGAAAGAAAAGAAAAATCAACTCTGGGACAGGAAAAAACCTAATCCCAAGGCAGATATTTCTTTGAAAATTTCAAAATCTCCTTTTCTCCCTCATTTTATGTGAGAACAAAGGAGTGGCAAGATAAGGAAGAACAGACATATGGGCAATACCCATACCTTGAGAGCATTCATCACAGATTCTTACTGTATCTTAGTTTCTGAACCAAAAATCCCAAACAGAGAGCACATTAAAATTGCTCACCTGGGTAACTCAGAGAAATCACAGAAACAGTTATACAGAAACGACAAAATAAAGAACCACCCCTAACGAGCTACAGGAACGGCTGAGTAGTGGTGACTATAGAGTTGGGGTGGGGGCACTCTTACCCTGCTCCAAAATGAACAAAAACCCCTTATAATTTCTTCTTTTCTCCAGTCCATGCATTAAACAATTTCTACCTCCCCAAATGCTTTGCCAGATTTCTCTTCTGGATACCGTTTGGAATTTCCCAAGGTGGTATAAGGAATGATAATTCTTATTGAGATGTTGTTGATATTACATTTCACCAAACAGAAAAGTATTGAGAACAGCTGAATATCTGGTAGCCTCTGTTAATATACTATCATCCCTAACTGTATCCAGAAGGCCAGCCGTGTGTCAAACCATGTGGTCTCAGTATTACTTCCAAGTTTAAGGCTTGAGCCTTAGGAGGTAGGGTGGATAGGAATGGACTTCAACAGAGTAAATTCCACTTCTAAACCACATAGAACAGCCCTATATCTTCTGTTCAACTTTAAAATCCAAACAGATTCCTATCACTTTTGGATGAGACTTTTGCATGTCTTCTGCCATAGAAAACAAGACAGCAAACTTCTTCATATACGCCAGTCACTGGGTCCTTGTACCCAGGAACCACCATCATAACGTACAAGCTTGTTAATTAATTATGGCCAGAAAGTCCAAAACAACTTTTCACTACGTCAGCATATGTAGTTCCATGGGATGCATTTTTGAGCTAACCCATCTTGTAGAACTATCAAAATACAATGCTGGCTGGTCAAAGTTTAACATTCTCCAAATCCACATGTGATCCTTTTCTTACAGAAGCAGAGGACTGTGGCATCCTCTCCTCAAAATGTTTGAAGCCAAACATCTGCCTTCCATGTTTTATAGAGAATTAGTACCTCTGAAGAAATACATATTTTTAAGGAGCTCAGAGAATTCAAAGTTGTGTTTTGAAGAAAAAGTCTTGACCTCCTTCTTCTTTAAAAACTCTGTAACTACATCTCTGTGCAAACCTGGATAGCCACCATCTGAGACAGAACACATGCCAATTTCTTTACCAGTGTCAAAACAACATTTACTTTGCAACTGGCATAACTGGCATCTAAATTTGACGCATACTTCAAGTATTTGACTGCAAAGTCCATCTTCAGTTGTGAGTTCTCCACCTTTTGAGGTTCATATTTGAGAAAAGCTAAAAGATGTGAAGCAATGTATCATATTCTATCATGTCTTTTGCTTTGACTTCTAGCTAGTTTAGGGCGAATTTTTTTCTCCAAGTGTTTCATCTTACCAAGGTTTTCTTACCCTAGATTTCTCCTATGGATTACCCATTCCTTTAGTTTTTGGTGTATATTTCTTTATTCCTGTGTTAAAACCCAATTAAATCTTTTTAAAAATGTACTCCATCTTTCTTTTTTTTTGAAATAAAAATGAATATTAAATTGATTACTCAATTCTATAAACCTATCCCCAAAGAAACTAAGTTCAATGAGCAAAGTATACAGGTAGATTTCTTAATTATCTTATCTAAAGATTTTCCAGGTGGAAAAAAAGCCCTAAAATATGGACAATATGATACCTCTAAATATTAAAACACACACACACACACATACACCCCTTATAGGCTTCAACTTATTAGAAGTAATATAAAAGTTAAATGATGCAAGCTAGATTTAAAAAAATCTCTTCCTCTTTGTTCTATGAGGTGGGAATAAACACTTCTATTCTCCTAACCAGTTTTCTTGACTCTATTCTCCTTCCTTCTATTAGTGTAAAACAACTCAACAAATAATTTAATCTTCTAATCCACAGAAATCTCATGTTTCATTAAAATCCTTTCCAAATTATTCAACTTTACCCCCACTGAGATAATGAATGTGAAAATAGAAGAGCATTTATTCCATTTAACAAACAATGACTGCATGCCCATACTATTTCAGGCACTGTACCAAGAGCTTGAAGTATGATGATGTACCATACAGATATAGTCTTTTTGGAGCTTAAAATTCAGAGGAAGGCACTGATTTATGAACAAAAATAAGAGATTAGAAAACAATAGAGAAAGGGTCATGACATGAGAAAGGTAGAGTGCTGGCAGACCATAGAGCAAGTCCACATAACTTCGATTTACAGGATTATAGAAGCATCCTGAAGATGAAGAACAAACTTACCAGTAAAAAATGGAATATAAATGTTCTCCAGGCAGGGACATGAGCATGTGTGACAGTGGAGAAAGAGAGAAAGAGGAGGAGGGGAGAGGAGAGAGAATGTCAAAGAATTGAAAAAAAAAAAATTAATCTGACCTGATTCTACAGAGGAAGAATACAGAGATGAGGCTGGATTGGCAGGCAAGGAATTTAAGAATGGAGGGATGAAATCAAATTTCCAACTTAGATGGTTCTAGCTCCACTATGGGGCAGGTGCTGGAGGCAAGTCAAGAGTGAGAAGCAGAGACCAGCCAGGAGGATAAATCAGTGGGCAATTGGTGGCCCATGTAGGTAGTAGAGATAGGGAGAGCTACAGATACAAAGTGTCATTGGGAGGGAAAGGAAGAGAAAGAGGGAAGTCAAGGATGACACTGATGTTAGTGGTTTAACAATAGGGAAGGTGAAGGTATAAGGCACAAGGCATGGGTTTAGGAAGAAGGGATTATGGGGAAGTATGTAGATGAGAATTCACATTCAACTTTGAACGTACTGAACTTGAAGAGTCTGTGGTATTCAAGATGTCCAGTAGGCTGCTAGACTGCTCTGAAGCGGAGGAAAAATGTGGGCTGGGTTTAGGTTTGGAAATTGATGCCATACATAATGTGATTAAAGAAATGGGTATAATTAAAGACATGGAGGGTATGTAGAGGGACAGGCAGAGAAAAATGGGTAGGACATGAGGAAGAAAACAAAGGTTAGTGTGTTGTAGAGGAAAGAGTATGTCCCAAAGGAGAGAGTGATCAATAACTTCTGATCAGCCAAAAGATAAGCTAAAGTGAAGACTGACTCCAAGAGTACTTGGAGATTTAGAGTCGATGAGGTCTTTGGCACACATGGCAAAAGTATAGATTTGAGAAGTACTGAGGTGGTGGACTAGTGGGATAAAAATGAGATAGCAGAAGGTAGAAGAGTAAACAGGGGTTGTTACTGAAGACCCTATAATGGCCAGATTCAATAATTATATTTTAGTTCTTAGTCTTATTGTACTTTGCTGTGACTGTGCTGACCACTGGCTCTTCTAAACTGGGTTCCATTAGAGTAACTGACTTCTCGTCCTCCCACTTTTGCTTCTCATCCTCCCACTCACACTATTACTTCCGTCCCTTTAGAGATCTCTTCCTCTACCCAAAGCTTAAATATTAGTGTTTCTGTATTAGTGATACTCAAATTGATCTGGGACAAAATAAGAAGCTTGTATCAGGATGTTAATTAATGTGATGCTTCCTTCATCAAAAGTCTTGCTAAGATTAAAAACAGAAGTTGAAGTACACAGTGTGCTCGGTGATGCTGTTCATTATATTTTGAAGCAAATCCTCATGTCACATGGACTATTACTAAACAAAGTGGATAGGTGGCCAGTTGGTGGAGTATATCTTGAGCAGCAGTACAGGAGAATTTTCTCTATGGCTCTCTTATCTCACTACAAGCTCTCAGCAGTTTGTAGTATTTATAAGAGGGATTTCAATGATAACTTCAAGGCTGATGATTCTAAAGCCTCCGGATCTGTTGACCTGAACACCTCAGTGTTAGCTAACCCTCTCTACCCGAATACTCCATGGGCACCACAACTAAAGCTGACTCCACATGCAAGAGCCTCCTTCTCTCTTAATGAGTCTGCTTAATGTTACCAACATCTACCAAGTTTTTCAAGCCAGAAATTACTTGTTAGCTCCATCATCTAGACTAAGTTTTGTGGATGTTACCTTTTGAAAACTTTTTATTCCAAGTTCAGGCTCGCATCATCCCTGCCTCGATTCTTGCAACAGGTGGCTTTCAAGCTTACTACCCACAACCTTTCAATTACCACCTACACCAACATGACAGAAAACTTTAAAACTCTTCAATGCTCCAAACTCCTAGGGTAGAATAGGAAGGACAGTCTAGATTTTAGGATTTTAGGACACTGAGCTATGGACTCAACTGCTATGTTTCAAGTCACAATCCCACTGCTTATGAGAAGTATGACTTTGGATAAGTTAATTACCTTTTCTATGAGTCAGTTTCATCATCTGTAAAATCAGAATAAATGAGAAAAGTAAAACCAATATACATATAAAGGTAGTTAGAACTGGTGCATGACACTAGCACTCTACTATATTAGCTACCTTGAAACACAGAGAAGTCCCACAAAGTCCAACTTCTCTCTCCCCTTCATACTCTCCACTTCAGACAGTCACACCTAATTTTCTGAGTTCTCTGAACATGTCATGCTCTTTCATGACACTGAACATGCTATTCCACTTTTTTAGAATGCTCTTTCTTTATACTTACTACCCCTCCCCTGGTCTGTCTGTGAAATTCCCATGAACACCTAAAGTTCACATATGTTCTTCATGAATTTTCTATCTAAATCTGAGTCCCTGTTTTACAGTTATGTTTATCTCTGTTGTAGGGTTATACAATTTTTGCAATCATTTATGTCCATAGTAGATAACAACTTGAGTTATTTTGAGCAAATGTCTATTACTCCTGCTCTTAGAGGAAAGAAGCTGGTGGTATTCATTTTATATTCTGAGAATGCAGTGAGAGTCCAGAGCACCAAGTACACATTAAAAAAAAAAAAAAAGATGACTGAAAGAATGAATGTTTCTCAAGATTGGCTGTTGCTCTATTAAGTCTATGAAGATTACCTACCTAATTATTCCTACTAGCTAGTCAAAATATTTCAAAATGAGAAATTTGTTTTTAAAGCTTATTTAAACATTAATGTTTACATATTCAATCATAAAATTTTAGAACCTACATAAGATCATTAACATTCTTACATTTGTAAGTATTACTGAAGAGTTCCACAAATCCTTCAATATTGCAAAGGAAAACAGAACTGGAACTCAGAAGATTCCATTTAGTTCCTCTTGGCTCTCTCTGAGCTGAGTTCATAACTCCTACTTGAGTCTTAGGGACATTTCTTCCATGTTTTTTAACCTCCTGGTCTGTCAAATTGAGGACACAGCCTAGATGATTTAGCTTTAAAGTTTTATTATCTGTGATATACAATATTTACCACATCTTTCTAGCTGTTAGCTTTTATTCTTTCCCTCTTACATAGTCACCTTCAGACTAATCTATACAAAATACCATGGCAACACCAACCATCAGAATCCATCAGGGTTTACTGCTTACCGTACCTAGTACAAATTCCTTATCTGGTTTTATTTCTCATGCTATTCCTGGACATGTTAGCTACTTTCTTATATACATTGCCAAATAGTTTTCAAAAGGATTGTATCAATTTAAATTGGGTCAATTTTACCACAGCATTACACACAGTGGTTATTATTGTTTTAAAGAAGTCCTTGCTATTTTATTCGGTGTAGAATAGTAGTGGTTTTAATTAGGACATATTGGAGATACTTACAAATATGGGTTTCAAAATTATACTTCCCTTTATGAACTATCCAAATCCTTGGCAATTCTTTATACTCCTTTACTAATAAATATAAAAGTTTTAACCTCTTTTTAATATTTGTAGATACTTTTCCACTCGATAGCTCCTCAAATCTTCAAATGATGCTGGTATTTCCCTAAATTATGTTTTCCTTCACAGAAGTTTTTTTTTATTTTTATGTAGTCCTGCACTATATAAAGCACAGCCTGTTGGCCTGGTTGACTCCTTGAAGATTCATGGATAAGCATTTACATTTATTCTAAGTGGAGCAGAGAACTTTTGATCTAACTTTACACTCCTGGGACTATATATGCCAGTGGTAGTTGTAAAGGAAGTAGAATACAGGGTTCCTGCAAGCGCAATTCTCTTTGCTTTGGGAGGATGGAAGCTCTCCTTCCTCGTTTCTAAGTTTAACTGAGGTGAAAGACTACTCCTCTGAAACAGAATCAAGTAACCAGACTCTGTGTGGACAGGAAGTTCTTGCCACATATATAATGATAATTGGGTTGAGGCCAGGAAAGCTATCATCTCTGGCTAGACCCTGAATCTACACTAAGACAATACCAATTACAAGAGGAAGTACAGAGCTTTGTGGGATAGCCTTATAGAGATTACCTAAATTGAATGAACCTGATACATGGCAATCAATAGTTGTATTCCATTTGCTGCTATAGGGGACTCGGACAAAAAGAACAGGGTGTCTTACTTTCCTAAAAGCAGGTTACTGTCATGTTTGAGACTCAACATTTTAAGTATACGGACAGTTATACAGGTTGAGTGTGAAGATGTCAGCAACTGACCATGTGGCACCCCCAAACTTTGAGACTCTCAAAATCAATATATGTATATGTAAAAATCCTCTCAAAAGGGATGAATCAAGCCCAAATCAGGAAGATTGAGAGAAAGAATGCAGAGAGATTAATTCTGATTCCATGAGGAAAGGTTATTCTGATTACCCTGACTTTTCCCATAGGGAGGCCACAAGCCCAACAAATCCTAAACCACCATTGGGTTTATTTCTGTTTATAATTTTTAAAATTGGTTTTCCTATGAGGTTAAAAAAAAAAAAACTACTCTATAAAGCTGAGTTTGATTACTTTAAGGTAAATATGGGGTTGCATCTTACTCCAAGGATGGGTTCTGTAATCAATGAGCAAAGTAGGAAAACCACATATACTCAAAGTTTCCAGAAACCCTCTCTCAAATGGCTACACTGTGAGGTGAAAGGGCAGTGAAACCCACTGGTGGGATAGCGAGGTACAGATAACATAGGTACCCAGAGAGAGGCATGGAGCCGACTTGCCCACAATATTTTTTTTTTCTGTCTCTATTCGCTAATGAAAAAGATAGCAATTTTTTTTAAATGGTCAGATAGTAAATATCTTGGGCTTTGTGTAACTTAACTCTGCCATTATAGTGGAAAAGCAACCACAGACAAAATATTAATAAAGGAACAGGGTGGTGATGTCTCCAAAAGCAGGGGAAACAAAAGGCAAAAATTAGCTATTGGGACTTATCAAGATGAAAGGCTTTTTGCACAGCATAGGAAACAGTGGACAAAACCAAAGCACAGACTACAGAATGGGAGAAGATATTTGCAGATGTTTTATCAGATAAAGGGTTGGTTAGTACCCAAAATCTATTAAGAAATTATCAAAGTCAACATCCAAAGAACAAATAATCCAGCCAAGAAATGGCAGAGGACGTGAATAGACATTTCTCCAAAGAAGACAGACAAATGGCCAACAGACACATATAAAATTGCTCAACATCACTAAGCATCAGGGAAATACAAATAAAACCACAATAAGATATCGCCTCACACCAGTTAGAATGGCTAAAATTAACACGTCAGGTAATAACAGATGTTGGTGAGGACATGGAGAAAGGGGAACCCTCCTACACTGTTGGTGGGAATGCAAACTGGTGCAGCCACTCTGGAAAACAGTAAGGAGGGTCCTCAAAAAGTTGAAAATAGAGCTACCATACAACCCAGCAATCTCACTACTGAGTATTTACCCTAAAGATACAAATGTAGTGATCTGAAAGGGCATGTGCACCCAAATGCTTACAGCAGCAATGTCCATAATAGCCAAACTATGGAAAGAGCCCAGACATCCATTGACAGATGAATACAAAATACAATGGAATATTATTTAGCCACAAAAAAAAAAAAAAAAAAGGAAATCTTACCATTTGCAACAATGTGGATGGAACTAGAGTGGGTTAATCTAAGTGAAATAAGTCAGAAAAAGACAATTATATGATTTCATTCATGTGGAATTTAAGAAACAAAACAGTAGAGAATAGAGGAAGGGAAGGAAAAATAAAACAAGATGAAAACAGAGAGGGAGACAAACCATAAGAGATTCTTAACCATAGGAAACAAGCTGAGGGTTGCTGGAGGGGAAGTGGGATAACTGGGTGATGGGCATTAAAGAGGGCACATGATGTAATGAGCACTGGGTGTTATATGCAAATGATGAATCACTAAACTCTACCTCTGAAACTAGTAATACTTTTTAAAAATTGATTAAATTGAATTTAAAAAATAAACAAGTATGGTGGTGTTCCAACAAACCTTTATCAAACAGATTTGGCTTGTGGGAGTATATAATTGTATTCATTAGGGAAATAGTGTGTTAATATGACATTCCAGTAAGTGACTCCCTTATGACTATGCGATTTAAGTGACTGTCACCTTACTTCTCTGGGTGATATTGCTTCTTCAACATTGCTGCAAACCTTAAATGTTAACATCATGATACAAATAATAAGTGAACCATGTTGCCAAACTAACTGGAGAACAAGGTCCAAAACAAGGTGCTTATTTTTTTGGAATTCAAAATAAATAGAAAAGGAATTTAATATGTACTTTTTTAAAAATACATATTATTCCAGGTGGGAAGTGACCACCAGCAGCCATGGTATCAATATATATCTACTTTGAATATGCAAACAAGGTTCTGTTTTTCTCATGAACACAGTAACTTGGCATGCAAAATAGATCAGAGTCTCCTTGGGTTGGTAGGAACACCGGACGCATATATCGTGCGAGTGATTTTGTGTCCTCGTCTCTAGCAGAATGGCCCTAGGCAGGCACCAAGCCTAAAGAAACTGCTGTAGGTTGGGCACTGCTCTAGGTGTGTGGCCTTGGGGATGCTTTCTTACAGGGCTCTTTGTAGTTGACAGAATCTGGAGGACACAATCACAAGCTACCCCAGCAGGCAAGCACATCAGGGACACTGGGTGATGAGCTAAGCCGTCTTTCTAAGAAAAATTCAAATGCCCAGCCATTTTCCACACAGGAAAATTAGGAAATTTAGGTGAAAGATCCAATGACAAAGGGGCAGGTAGGCCTTTCCCACTGAGCACTTAGATGTCCTGGGCTAACCATGACCTCTAATAACTGAATCTGAAGAACATTCCTCCGCAGGCTCACCTCCAGCCCTCTGACGACAGGCTTGCCTCTGCCCTCTGACGACATTTTGTAAAATGGATTCTCTTCTCCTGTAAGGCCATCGGGGGAGGGCTGCCTGGAATCAACCTCTCTACTCAGACCCCCTCAGAGCTGAAAACTGAAATTCCTACTATTATCAAGCCTCTAGAGAAATTCCAGTGGTGGCCTAAACTTCCTGCTTGAATTCCTCTGTGTCAGAATGCAATACCACAGACAACGAAATGTGTGTGCATGTACACATTCGCTCAGCTACTTTCATTTCCCAGTAAGAGGGCAACAAAGTTGGAAACCTTTGAAAAAGTCTTTATAGACAGCGTTAAATTAAAAAAAAAAAAAATCCTTGAAACAAATCATTCTTGTTTGCAAGCCCAGGCGCCATGCTTGGCCCTTTCATGTTTTGCATTTATGCTCGCTCCCCTGGTCAACTCATGCAGACATGTAAGGTTTAAATGGTATTTGTGATGAGTCACAAATTTACGTCCTGAATTTTCCTACCCAACAGACTTATCCACTGAACAACCTACTTGCCATCTTCCCCTGGATTTCTAACAGCCAGGGCACCACAAACTTAACACGTGCTCAACAGAAATCCTGATTTCTCCAACAATACCTTCTCTTCCTGCCATTTCTACCATATTAATAAGTGGCAAATGCCCTTTTTCAGCTCTTTGGGCCCAAAACTTTGGTGTCATAATTCCTCTCTTATTATTCTTCACATTAAATCCACCAACAAATCCTGATAGCTCTACTTTCCAATCTCTCTAAAATCTGACCACATTCACCACCTCCTCCCCTATCATCTGAGCCAGCCCAAGCTCCCTCTTCTTGGGCCACAGGAGCCATCTCCTGCGTGACCACCATGCCCCTTCTTCCCTTGCTTATTCTCAGTCCAACAAGCAGACAGATTCTATTTTAAATATAATGACACCATGTCACTTTTAGGCTTAAACACTTCTCACCTCATTCAAAACAAACAAAAAATCCAAAGTCTTCCAGGTGCCTACATGGCTTCTATGATCCCGCTTCTTACCTCCCTATCCCAGGCCCCTCCCACTCTCCACCCCAGAGTGATCCAGTGACACTGGCCTTCCTGTTGCTGCTCCATCCACCAAGCACAGTCCTGCCTCCAGGCTTGGGGAACTGCTGTTTACTCTCCCAGAACACTCCCCCATCCCACCGCCAGGACTCAGAGGGGGCGTGCTCTCTACTCAGTAATTTTGGGTCTCAGCTCAAATGTCACCCTGCCAGACCATGCTTCTGAAAGAATCTGTCTGTCCTAACTCTATCTGTTTTACAAACTGCTTCATCCTTCCAAGCACTTCTGACAGCCAGAGGCATTTTACATTGACTTGTAGTCTGCGTGCTGCCGAGTGCCCTGTGTCTAGAACAGTGCCTGGAATATACCAGAGGCTCCATAAACATCCAGTGTTGAATGAGCTGACAACCCAGCATGTGGGACATCCCTGGTTCACAAGTTGCACGTGATCATGGATAATCCTTCATGCAAATCTTATTTCACCATTCTCATAAAGAATGTATCAGAGTTAACTACTTATCCGTGTGCCTTCATGCTCATACTGGGAGGAGCTGACAGGAGGGGAACTTGGGTGCCTTGGTTCCTGATTCCATATTCTGGATTCAACTTATTTTATGCAGTGCAGAACTCGGAGTAGACCTTACCCTTCACTGGAAGAGGCCACATTAGGGTTGACAAGTAGACAGGTGGATTGAACACGGCTTCCTCTAGGCTCTGAGATTATTTCTCTCACTCCATCTGCCTTCTCTGGCTTCACACACCTGACTGAACCAGTCTTGACTTTTCTCAGAGAGCATGTCACTTCCCCAAGCCAGAACACTTGCTTCACGGCCATAAAGACAAAGAGACGACAGAGTCACTGAAGGGCCCCTGCCTGGGGAGGTCTGGGGTCAGAGAGGGAGCTGCCTGGAACTGAGGCTTAGCAGCATGGATTACGGAACCTGTACAGACTCCAAAAATGTGACCTCTTCCCTTTCAATTTTTAGGAAATAACCCACCTGTGGAGGGGATGGATCTTGCAAACTTTGGTCCATTTCCACATCCTCCTTAACTTACTGAACATGGAAAATTGAGTAGTTCACATTTCACTGTGGTAGACAGCATAACCTACAAATTCAGACAGTAGGATCTGAACAGGCTTGGTAACTTGTCATTTGTAGAATTAGCCAACATGTTAGTGTTGTGGTGGGAAGTAAATTGTTCAAAGTCGTCTCTCTGGGCTCAGTTATCTTACTCATAAAGATGATCACAAAGTGATTTGTCAGCTCAAAAAGGATTTCATTCTTCGGTGACATTTATATATAGTGTGTTTATTCTGATGGAAATGATACCACCGACGAGCCCATTTAAAAGGGTCTATTTCTCCAGCCTTGAATAGATACCCCATCTCTATCCTCTGTCCCTCACCCATTTACATCATTCAGTGCTGAGGATAAATTTCATTCCTTTCATTGGTTTTTTTCTCCAAATGCTTTATATAAGATATCTCTGTTCTTATATTCTTCCAGAGCACTTTGCTGCTTCTAGCATGACATTTTAAAAAATATAACGTTTGTTAGGTTTGGCTATTTACATAAATGCTCCTTGAGGATAGGGAAGAACCATCCTATTCTCTGTATCCCTTCAGAACCTAAGACAACTTTATAATTAAGAGCTGCTCTATGAATACCTAATGGAATGTTGAGGAATATCTTTAAGCCCTCACTCATATTTGAAAGGAGAAGAAACTGTGTTTTCGGCCTTTCCTTCAATTAGGGAACAGGGTAATGAAATTTAATAGCAAGATTAAGGAATAAGTCTCAAGAGAAATGTGCTTCCTCGATAACCTTTATCAATATTAAAAGTGAGTCAGGGGAGGTAATTAGATGAACAAATGTACTGAAACAGACGCTTTAGGGAAAACATTAACTGGGAAACTGGAAAGCAAAGAGACTCCACAGAAAGAACATTCTTAGAATACTGAAAGGGAGAACATTTAAAATGTCATCAGGGATGGAAAAGAAAATAAACTGCACAAGTTGAAAATAATGTCAGTGGTAAAGAAAATGAATTCTTACATTTGGGAGCCATTTTGCAATTCACAATGTGTTTTTTATATAAATTAGCTGGACTGAAACACATAACAAGCCTATTAGACACGGCAGTTTGGGGCTTTGAGCAAAGAGAAGAAAAGATGAGCAGGTGTGTGCTCTTGTGAAGCTGTAATTATGAGAATCTTGAAGTGGGTTTTTGTGCACATATTAACCAAAATGGCAACATTTACAAACATGGTGATGATGGAAGATTTAGAAACTAAGTGCTTCCTGAATATGGAGCGGATGGGGTAAATCGATTTTTCTCACTCCTATTCTTATTGAATAAAACATTTCAGTTCTTAATTGTATTTTCCAGATAATTTATATCTTACTGGTATCCAGAATGGGTTTAAGATAATGCACGAAATAAGTACACAATAACTATATGGAAATTTAAAAAAACGAATGACTACATTAGAAAAAAAATACTGAATTGGAAAAGGTAAAATAAAACCAGGAGACAGAGTGGTCAGCACATGTCTGCTTGCCTGAAGGTCTGCAGTCAATGGCACACGGAATTCTAAGACTCAGGGGTATATATAATGAGACTGTCAATTTTTCTATAGAAACCTAGGTATTTCTAGCACAGAGATGAGACAGAAATGCCTCCCAAGACTGCTTACTGAAAGGATGTTAGTGTGATGCCAGGAACATACCCTCATGGTAAAGGAAAACAACTGGTTTCATATGATTCTTACTTGTCGGGAGAACCACAGCAGACTTCATAGGGCTAACTCAGTACTTAGATTGCAGAGCTGGGCCGGGGGGGACCTTGCTTATTTTAAGGGTAAAACTGAAAATATCTAGAAGAATGAAGCTTTATGTGCCCTTCTGGTAGCTGACAGAAGCAAGTATCTCCTTGAGTGTTAAGAAGCAATGAGGTAAGATGTTATACTCCAAGTTACCTGAAGTGGAGCTCCTCTTGGTTGCTCAGTTGAGTGGAGACAGATATGTTTTACTAAGTTACCTGTGTTGAGAATAGAAACAATATTCTCTTATGAAAATAAAGGGACCTAACCAGGGAAGATTCCCATGTGGAAGGCCACAGCCGAAGGGAATGTCTCACGATAGTCCTCAAAAAGCTGCTTGGGATTCTTATAGATCTACCAAGTAATAGGCTATCAAGCCTTCAAAATTATATGCCACAGAGTGTGACCATGACAATGTTATACTGGGAGATGTTTTAAGTGGGAGTTTTTGCTGTCTTGGACAAACAAACAAACAAATGAACAAAACCCAGAAATCTCAGCAAGGTCTTAAATAAATTACATTATACTATATTATATTATATTCTCAGTAAATATTACCTTATTAAAGAGGAGAACACTTAAAGGAATCTTAACAACTTTAAGTTATCAGCTATAGAACTCTCCCATAGAAACTTGGGTAAAATAAACTAAACACAAGTAGACTTGTTGACTAATGTTATAGGATTAACCAGAAGTCAGAGATCAATAAATATTATTTGAACTAATGTTAGAGAACTGTTAGACTTCTCTATCTGTATTCTACAACCATTACTTCCCTTTTACACCATCACTGATTGTGGTCTCCCTGGTAAATTAATTCTTCAGTCAAAGTCTAGTAACTAAATCAAGAGAGATTTCTCACTCCTGGAATACAGCCATTGTCTCCAGTACTCTGTGGACAACCTCATAGAAACTTCTATCATCCGTCCTCACACATTTCAGCCTCTCCCAGTCATACTACGTGGAGGAAACTGGTCAACCACATTTCGGGAGCTTCAGCGTCTGAAACAACTACAATGCACAATGCGCCCCATTTCTTCCCTTCAAGAGGGAAGAAAACACACTGACTCCCTATTGCCAGGGATCTTGCCCTTTTTGTCCCCCCTATATCCCCTGGGCCAGGCACAAGGCCTGGCACAGCTTAGCTTTTATAAATGTCTGCTAAATGCACACATGGAACAAATGAACACTTGAGGGCCTAGTGGGCGTCCGTCACTTTGCGGGCCACTTACATAACATCATCCTCACATTCATCCCATACACATGAGCAGGGTTATCCTCATTTAATGAAAACTGATATGCTGAAGTGCTAAGTGACCTGCCCAGAGTAAATAATAGAGCCAGGATTCAAATCCAGGTTAGCCCAACCCCAAATCCTTAGCCACCACTCCTTTTTCTTAATTAATACCTTGAGACGGTGCAGTCCCCAAGTTCACAGGTATCCCTTGTGGGGGTGGGGGTGGGTGGAGACTGGTTCCGAGACCATTATGACTAGGAAACATGTCCATTATGTGCAGTTCTCAGTGGGTATTAGTATCAAAGGATCTGGAAAGACCTCAGGTACAGGAAAACCCTGATAATTTTAAAACCTAACAATTTGTCTCCCTAACTGATCCTGCTTGCGAACTCATTAAGGGCTCTCTGTCCCCATCTTTCGCAGACAGCAGTGCTGCCCAAAGCAGTGGGGCAAAGGCCACGCCACATCATGCTGTCTTCCAAGGCTGCCACTCCAGCGTGCCATTAAGAGACGCTGGCAAGGATGGGTGATGCCGCTTTGGAAAGATATCCTTATTTCCAGATTCCTTATTCATAATCAGGAAAGTGAAGATCTTCAGCAAAAGAACCTGTAAGGTCCCTTCTAACTTTAAAATTCCCTACTGCCCAATTGCTTCGTGATAAAGTTGCTCAGGTGGATTTGTAGAGACAAGAGAGTTGTCAATTTACAAATCAGCCATGTTTTATGTTTTTTGGTCTTTTATTGTTGTTGTTGTTTTGAAAGAGAGAGTGCTTGAGACCAGGTTGTACATGGGGAGGGGCAGAGGGAAAGAGAGAATCCCAAGCCGACTTTATCCCTAGTGTTGAGCCCAAGGTGGGGCTCGATGCCACCACCCTGAGATCATGACCTGAGCAGAAATCATAGAGCGGGTGCTTAACCAATTGAGCCTCTCAGGTTCCCCTGCTTTACATATATTTAAAATGGTTTTTGGAACCCAGAAGCTATTCTCCACAGAGACAACGGCAGACGGGATTGCTAAATCAATCCATCATGTCAATCAATAACATGATTATCAAATCAATAACCCAGGTGACTACTGCACATACACATTGCAAAATATTAGAAAATAATACTCAAACATCAGCACTTACATAAAAGGGAACAACAGTAAAATCCGTCCTAACTACTGGTACTAAAGAAAATGCAGTTTTAATTTTATGAAGAGATACTTGATAAAGTTTCTGGAGGGGTCATATAAATATTTTTAAAAGTGTTAGAAGGTGACTGTACTAGATTAAGATGCCTACTTACACTTTAAGATGGATGGCTTCCCTTTTCCTTGATAAAATAATAGCATCACCCCTACACTTACTACTCATCACCATGAGATCCAAGTGGAAAAAGAAAAAAGAACTTGGAAATGTAGAGAACCAGATCCTCCGGGAAACATAGGGGACAGTAGAGATGTTGTGAGAAACTGTTCTCTAAGCAAGTCCATGACAGGTAACTATTAAATAGGATAAAGAGGGAGTGGAGAGAGTGCGCATTCAGGAAAAGTATGCATTTGGTTGTTGGGTTATTCAAGATATCTACAAACTGATCCTGTAATTCAGGAAATACTATGGGGTGTCTGGGTGGCTCAGAGGGTTAAGCCTCTGCCTTCGGCTTGGGTCATGATCCTAGGGTCCTGGGATCAAGCCCCGCATTGGGCTCTCTGCTCAGTGGGGAGCCTGCTTCTCCCCACTCTCTGCCTGACTCTCTGCCTACTTGTGATCTTTCTCTGTCAAATAAATAAATAAAATCTTAAAAAAAAAAAAAAAGGAAATACTACAAGATACCTTAAATATACTATATACCACTTCTCTGTAATTTCAGACCTATACTATTTTGCAAGCAAAGAGAGCCTATTCAAATTATTTAACACATATTTAACTGAGTATCTGCTAATACATGCCTTTGCTGAGTTCTTTGAATAATTTAAGAAAATGAACACCAGATCGTTTCTGCCTTTTCTTTGTTTACATTTCCATTATTTTGCTTATTTGAAACCTCAGACACAGTGGTTTCTGGAACCAGCCTGCCTGTCTAAGTAAGAATTCAAGTTTGGGGTGCCTGGGTAGCTCAGTGGGTTAAGCCTCTGCCTTCGGCTGAGGTCATAATCCCAGGGGCCTGGGATCAAGTCCCGCATCGGGCTCTCTGCTCAGCAGAGAGCCTGCTTCTTCTCATCTCTCTTTGTCTCTCTGCCTACTTGTGATCTCTCTCTCTGTCAAATAAATAAATAAAATCTTTAAAAAAACAAAAAGAATTCAAGTTTGTAGTCAAGTTCTGGAGGTTAAATCCTCATGTTGCCATGGACCTCTCTACTTAGCTTATCTATCTGTAAAATGGGGATAATGATAACACTACCTATCTCTTGCAATTGGGTGAGAATGAACTAAGTTCACGCATGAACAGTGCTTAGAAAAATGCCTGGCACATAGTGTGTACTCAAAAAAAACCAGCTATTATTATACTTACTTATAAAATTCTTATCAAAAATACCTATTAATTTTTCTCTGTATATTGTTAAGTAAAAAAGTAAGGGACAAAACAGTATGTATTCTATTCTCTTTAAGGAAAAAGAAAAATAACAAACTAAACATACTTGAATGTGGGAAAAAAAAAAAGTATCCGGGGCAAGTGCTTTGTATATGTTTATATAAGGAACAAGTATCCCTGGAAAATATACAAGGAACTCAGCTGAAAAAAACTGGCTACAAAAGATTAAGGGAATTTTATTCTTCTCTGTAAATCCTCCTATACTTTTATAATTTTGTCTCATGTTCATATTTTCTTTAGTAAACTGCAAAAACTCACTAAACTTAAATTTTTGGCTATCAAACTGGGACTAAAAATGATAGCCATCAGTTTAATCTTTACTTATAAATTAATCCAAATAAATCACGGAGATGAATGGTACAGCACAGGGAATATAGTCAATGGTATTTTGATAGCAGTGTATGGTGACAGATGGTAGCTACATTTGTGGGGAGCACAGCGAAATGTACAGACCTATCAATTTACTATGTTGTACTCCCGAAACTCATGTAACATTATGTATTAACAATATTTCAATAAAAATACATAAATAAAATTACACCGTCCCCAGAAAATAAATGAAAGTCAACTCAAAACTTATCCACTAAACAAATCAATCCAAATTAAATGAGGCACAGGTAACTTTGTATGTTCTTTTCTCAACCATCTCCAAAGAAAAAAAATTTATCAGTAAATGCTGATGTCCTCCAACTTAAACAAGGAAACTTATTACATTTACCTGTGTTGGTCCCACAGGATGCTTAATGCTTTACAGAAACAACAAATCAATTAGCTACCAAAGAAGATAAAGTAATAAACGGGAAGGACAGTAAACGAATTTAACTAGCTCAATGATATATGCTTTCTTATTTGGAGTATTTATACACAAATCATATGTTAAGTATATATAGAAGAAAGAATGACATATTTGAATCCACGCATACTAAAACTGATTCCAAACTGAAAAAAATTAGTCAAACCAGTAATGAGGCACAAAATGGGAAAATTCTAAAACACTGAATTTTTTCACTCTTTGGAAACACAATCCAAAACTCAAAGATAAGGCAACCCACTTTTATGACTTTCCTCACAATATAAAATAAAAAATGAACTTTATTTTCAAGAATTTTATAATCTCATTAGGGTTAACACTGTGTTTCCTCTGGTGTGGGGGAAAAAAGCAAGCAAGCAAGAAAGAAAGCAAATGCCATCAAGACAAACAAACCCAACAACCCCAAACAAACATCTGTTTTGTTTTCTCACATCATAATAGCCTGACTATTTTAGACACAAATATTTGTTTTGCCGACAAATGTTTCCAGAATGTTAGTTAAAACTGTTTCAGTAAAAGAGTTTATTTTTGAGCTGAACAAATTGCAAACTTCTCCAAAGTCCACAAGGCATCAGCGAAAAAGAGCAAGTATGGCCTAAAGATTTTCAGAACTGCTCACTCGGCAAAACGGAGCAATCGAGACCCATGCTGTTGCAAACCTCAGGATCATTTCTGCAGTGGACAGATGTAGGCGTGTTCGGTTATATAGACGTGGCCCGAATTTCCTGCGTTTATAAGGCAGACGGCCTGCAGTTTCGTTTTTCATCCTGTCACACTGAATTCCTATGAGAGCTCAGAGTTCCCCTGCAACTTTGCACAAGAATGTTCCCGGTTTTCAGGCGCTTTGCTCTACTTTCGTGTGCCTTGGCAAGGATCAAAGAAGCAGAGGGAACAAATGGTTTCCCATGCATATTGAATTCCCTCTTATACTGATTTTTCCTCTGTCACTTGAAATTCAATATTGGCAAGATTCCCGTACATCACCTTAACCAGTAAATCGTCTGCATGTAGTCAGAGCATGAAAAGGTAGATTTCAACCGTCTACCTTTTTGGTAAGAATTCAAATGAACAAATCCTTTGAAAACCTGACTTTTCTATAGCATGCAAACCAAAACTCATTCCTAATGAACAAATAACTAGTTTTATTTTGCATTCACCTAAAATATTTTATTTCCCATTTATTTACTCTTTTCTCTCTGTTGGCTTTGTAGTATTTCAAAAGTACAATGTTATAGGTGATTTGTCCTTCCACAAGAATTTGGCCTCAAAATTCTCAATTAACTCAATAATATTTATAGTTTATTGAGCATGTAAGAGCTATGTACCTCATTTTCCTCATCTGTAAAATGGGGACAAATAGTACTACACCTCATGGTTATGTTATAAGATTACATGTAATGTAAAGTTCTAAAAACATCAATTACATTTGTACTATGTATTATTATTATGATAGCTGTCGTAATTATTATGAAATGTTCTAAGATTTTTGACAAAAAATGTGTTCAAGCCAAATTGTTTAAGCAAAGTAAATGAATTATAAATAAGTTCATATTTTGATCATATAAGGAGAAATCATACAATAAAAATATTTTTAAAGAATGACTTTTCTAAGAAAGTCAAGTTAGAAAACTCCTTCATGACAATTATTCTCAAATGGTAGTTAAATAGTTTTTATCACCTTTTTGAAAAAAATGTATTTGGTTACTTTGCTAATAATACGCCTTAAAATTTTTAGGGTTTAATATAAGAAAATAGCATTCATCACATATCAGTGGCTAAAAGATGATACTATGTGAATTCAGATACTATCAAAAAAGAAAAACATCCTAAAATGCTTTTTTCTTTTTTCTTACCTCTGTATGTTTTTGAACATAGAAGAAAACCATTTGCTTTGTAAAGAATTGTTTCAAAAAAGAAATTTAAAAGAAATTTAAAATGAAACCCATCACTTAAAATTTAATGTAACCATGGGTTTAACTGTGATATGGTCTTACAAGACTTAGAATGGAATAAAAAAAGAAAAAGAGTTGATTCTGATAAAAATTTTCTCTTATAGATACTGGAATTTGAATTTGCCATGAAATACTCTTCTTCTCAGAAACTAAATACATTTCTAACAACAGAAAGCCATTTAATTGGAAAGATATGAAAAATTGGACAGCTGTCACAAATAATACATACTGTACTGATATCAAGTTTCTTATATTTTTCTCAAATAAAATGTTTATAAATATATAACTCTTCAAAGGGGAGGAGTTTGATGATAATGGAAATAAAAATATTTTGACCTAAATAAAAATAAATAGAAATATTAAATTTTGTGGGATACAACAAAAACAATACTTAGAGGAAACTGATAGCACTTACTGCATGTATTAGCAGGGAAGAAAGATTTAAAACCAATAACCTAAGCTTCAAGCTTTAGGAAACTGGAAAAGGAAGACCAAGTTAAATCAAAATAAAGCAGAAGAAATAATAAAAATCAGAGAAGTCAATGAAATTGAAAATAGGAAAATGATAAAGAAAAATCAATGAAATGGGAAGTTGGCTCCTGAAAAGATCAATAAAATTGATAAATCTCCAGCTAGGCTAACCAAAGCAAAAAAAAAAAAAGAGAAGACACAAATCATTAATATCAGAAGTGAAAAGACCATCACTAGCAATCCCTTAGACATTAAATGGATAATAAAAGAGCATTATGAATAACTCTATACCCACCAATTATAATGGTAAGAACCATTCCTTGAAAGACAATCTACTCACACAGAGAGAAATAGATAATCTGAATAGCTTTATATCTATTAAAGAAATTTAATCAATAATGAACCTTTCAAAACAGAAAGCACTGGGCCTAGATGGGTTCACTGGTGAATTCTACCAAATATTTAGTAAATAAATGATACTAATTTTTTACAATCTGTCTCAGAATATAGAAGCAGTAAAAACATTTCCTAATTTAGTCTATGAGGTCACTATTACCCTAATACCAACACCAGACAAAGACATTATAAGAAATGGAAACCCCAGGCCAATACGTCTCATGAACATAGATGAAAAGATTCTTAAAATATTAGCAAAACTGAATCCAACAATGTATAAAAGATTTATACACCATGACCAAGTGGGATTTATTCCAGGTAAGAAAAGCTGGTTCTACATTTAAAAATCAAATAATGTAATTCATCATATCAACAGGCTAAGGAAGACAAATCATATGATCATATCAACAGTGCAGAAAAAGCACTGGACACAATCCAACACATATTCATGATACAAACTCTCAGCAAACTAGGGGCAGAGGAAAACATCCTCAAGTACATTTTTTTTACATAAAAAAAAATGTACAAAGAACATGTAGCTAACAACACACTTAATGGTGAGAAACCAGAAGTTTTCATGGGAACAAAACAAGGATGTCTCCTCACCACTCCTGTTCAACACTGTATTGAAAGTCCTGGCTGATGCAATAAGATAAGAAAAGGAAAGCAAATGATATTCAGAATAGGAAGAAAGGCATAAATCTGTCTTCATTCAAAAATGACATAACTGTTTACATAAAAAAGGAAATACCAAAAAATCAACATGAAAAACTTCTGGAACTCATAAGTGATCATAGTGAAGTTTCAGGATACAATATACAAAAGCCAATTGCTTTCCTAGATACCTGCAATGAGCAATTGGAATTTGAATGAAAAACGTTATATGATTTATTAGCACCAAAAAAGAAAGATAAATCTAAAAATATGTATAAAATCTATATGAGGAAAACTATAGGACTCTGATGAAAAAGTAAATTAATGGAGAGATATTCCATGTACATGGATAGGAAGATTCAATATTGTCAAGATTCAATATTTTCAGTTCTTTCCAACTTGATCTATAGATTCATGCAATTCTAAACCAAATCTAAGTAAGTTAGTTGATGGATACTGACAAGCTGACTCTAAAGTTTATGTGGAAAGGCAAAAGACCCAGAATAGCCAACACAATATTGAAGAACACAGAAGAGTGATACTCCCCATCTAAAAGACTTACTCAAAGTTACAATAATCAAGATAATGTGGTAATAGGAAAAGAATAGACAAATAGATCAATGAAAGAGAACAGAGAGCCCAGAAATAGACCCACACAAAGTTTGCCAACTGATCTTTGACAAAGAAGTAATAAAGCAAGTGGAGCAAAAGATAGGCTTTTCGACAAATGGTGCTACAAACACTGAGCAACCACATGCAAAAATAAATAAATAAGTAAAAAGGAATCTAGAAACTGACCTCTATTTTTCACAAAAATTAACTCAAAAAGGATCAGAGACCTAAACTGAAATAGCAAAACTATGAAACTTTTAGATTACATAGGAAACAAACTAGGTGACCTTGGGCTAGGCAATGAGTTTCTAGATATAAAACCAAAAGCATATTCCATGAAAGAGAAAAACGCCTAAAATTGACTTGATTCAAATTAAAAACTTAAGCTCTTTGAAAGATACTGTTAAGAAATACAAGAACTCTTAAAACTCAATAATAAGAAAACAAGCTCATTAAAAAGTGGGTACAAGATTTGAACAGGCACCTTACCAAAGATATACAGAGCAAACAAACATATGAAAACATATACAACATAATATTTCATTAAGGGAATGCAAATTAAAACAACTAGATACTGCTACATACCTATTAGAATGGCCAAAATCTGAAATACTGACGACACCAAATGTTGACGAGGTTGTGAACAGGATTCTCATTCGTTGCTTATTGGTTCACAAAATGGTGTACACTTTGGAGGACAATTTGACAATTCCTTATAAAACTAAACATATTCTTATAATACAATTCAGTGATCATGTGGCTAGGTATTTACCACCCAAGTGATTTGAAAACTTATGTCTATACAAAAAAAGTTGAGCATAAATATTTATAGTAGCTTTATTTATAATTGCCAAAATTGGAAGCAACCAAGATGGCTTTCAGTGGGGGCAGGGGGAGGCTAGCATTGCTAGTTGAGGGGTAGGTGTGATTTTCTTGAGCCCAATAAGTAAATTACAATGTTGCTAAATAACCAGATAAACCTCACCATATTTCTCAAGGTAAGTGAATACTTACATATTTCCACCAGAAGATGTAAATTTTATTTTATTAAGATAGTCAAAACATGACTAACAAACTCATTTTTTAAAATAAAGATTTATTTATGTATTTGAAAGAGAACATGTGAGACAGCGGGGTGGTCGTGGGGTGGGGTAGGGGAGACAAAGGGAGAAGGAGAATCCCAAGCAGACTCCCCATTGAGCATGGAGCCTGATGCAGGGCTGAATCCCATGACCCTGAGATCGTGACCTGAACCGAAATCAAGAGTCAAACACTTAACTGACTGAGCCACCCAGGTGCCCCAAAATCATTTTATTTATTTATTTATAAAAAGATTTTTATTTATTTGACAGATCACAAGTAGGCAGAGAGGCAGGCAGAAAGAGAGAGGAGGAGGAGGCAGGCTCCCAGCTGAGCAGAGAGCCCGATGTGAGGCTCAATCCCAGGACTCTGGGATCATGACCTGAGCCGAAGGCAGAGGCTTTAACCACTGAGCCACCTAGGCGGCCCCCCAAAATCATTTTTAAAAATGAATACAAAGGATTTAAATTGCCAAGAGTAGATCTTAAAAGTTCTCATTACAAGGGAAAAAATCTGCAACTACATATGGTAGTGGATGTTAACTGGACTTACTGCAGTGAACATTTCACAATACGTACAAATATCATATCATGTTGACACCTGAAACTAATGTTAAATATCAATTATATCTCAATAAAAAAAGTTGCTGTTCTAAGTTTTTAAAATGAATTGAAATTTTAAGATTAAACTTTCATGTTCAAGTTATATTATTTTGAATGTATTACACATATCTACGCAAAGGAGACTATAGTTTTCAATATTTAATTATAAACACATTAAAATAATTTTTGAACTTAAGATTCACGAGGAGATACATGTTTCTAAGTGATACTGCTTAATACCATAGACTTAAAAGCTAGCTATTCTTCATAACTTTAAAAATGCATAACACCAAATAATCAGTCCTTATATGTATGGCCTGAAAAATCCTTGCAAGATTATCTTTACATATTCATTATGACCTAAAAATTCCATGAACAATACAAGGACAGATATTATAAAGCATGGGAGGAAGCCACATGTATACATTGTGCATCATTCTGTACTGTATAATTCCTTGAAACTGAAAGGCAGAAACTTGGCCATACAGAAGACCAGATCATACCTAGAGTCTAATTTTCCAATGTAGAAAATAATGACCTTAAACCTAATAGACTATTAAAAGAAAAACATCTGAAATTATTTCAACAAAATAGACATGATTTTAACCATTTTTTATTTCTATCATAAGACAAAAACGTTAGGTTATATGTTATAAATCATTGATTCCTTCTAATTCTTCAATGATTTTATGGATTCTATCATTCAAAACTTCCTTTTTATCAAAGACCAGTCTACAATCTTACATAATTAGTAAGAAAGGAAAATTAACACCAAAAGACTTTGGCGGAATCCACAGTTATACTGCAAATGTAAATAAACAAACGAACCCAAACCTCTAAAATCAGACTAACTCTTCCTTGAATTTCTCAAGTAATCTACATTTCTTTTTAATGTAGAAACTCCCTGAACCTTCTACTTCATAAGGAAGGGTGATCCATACATTTATTTTAGTGGGAAGTGGTAAATAAAAAAAACTTGAAAAATATTATTTTCTCCCCAGTTCAATTCATTCTTATGCTGTAGCCATACACTGAAATTGAAATGAGTACCTGAAACACTAAGCATTGATTCAAATAAAATCTAAAATAAATAATTTAATATTGAAAATCATATAGACATTTTGAGGGGTGCCTGGGTGGCTCAGTTGTTAAGCATCCGCCTTAGGCTCAGGTCATGATCCCAGCGTCCTGTGATGGAGTCCCACATTGGGCTCCCTGCTCAGCAGGAAACCTGCTTCTCCCTCTCCCAATCCCCCGGCTTGTATTCCCTCTCTCACTGTGTCTGTCACTAAATAAATAAAATATTTTAAAAAAATCATATAGACATTTTGAAAATCATACTTTTGCATTGTTTCCTACATGACATGGCTTTGTGCCTAGCCCTCCCCACTCTTTCACTTGGTACGCCTCTGATAAATAAAATTCACTTAAAATAATGGCACATTTCAGAGACAAACTTTTCTGATATGATTAAATTGGTATTTTTCAGAAAGAGCTAAAATCAACCTTCATTTTTAAAAAAACATGATTAAGTTTTCACTACTTTGTTTTGTACTGTACTCTTCCCAATCAAATGTCATGATGAATTAAGTAAAATTACTCTGCAGTCTTTTCTCATTCTGTTATTCCACAAATCCTGAAGAGTTTCTCCACTTGTTCACATGGCTATTCTAATTTAAAGCTCCTGTTAGTCCTCAAGAAGTTGGGATGACCCAGATGGCTCGTACGAATACATGAGATCTCCCTGAGATTGGAACAAGCCATTAGCTTTCCTCACGATGCTATATGAAATTAATGGAAGTGGAGAGGAAATCTCTGTAACAGCTTCTATAATAAATCCAATTTTTAACAGCAATTATATAGATGCTAAACCTAAAGGACTTGTATACTAGATTCTGTGAATACTGTATTTACACATGTGAACAGAGTAAAAAATATACCAAGCTACTTTTTAAAAAATAAAGGGAAACAGATTACGATAATCAAAGATTAGAATGTTTGGAATTGAACTGTGCAGAAATAGTATTTAAAGTTCACTGGAATACAAGTTTAAGATTGATGTAACTTCCTGCTGTAGAACAAAATAGTGTTCGTCTACATTTAAGAAAAAATGTGAAACACTAAAACCCGAAAGGAGATTTTTTTTCTTATGGGGGACATCTGGTAATATTTGCAAGACAAATCTATAGTCAAGATTGAAATTAGCACCTGTTCCATAAAATTCGTTTTCATGATTTAAAATAACCAACTAGAATTAACACACTATGATCGCATTGTGATAGAAGTGTATTTCAGCGGAAGACCATTTTAACCTGGCTTGTAGCAAAGAGCAGGCTTTGGCTCTAAAAATAAAAGGCAAAAGGAAGCAAACTCTGCAATTGTTTGAGGATAATAGCTCACTTCATAATCCATGAAAGGAGAGACTACATTTTTAATAGGACAAAGGTAAGACGTGTAAGAGAAAATATAAGAAATACAGGTAAAGACCAATTCAGGAAATTAAGCCAACGATATTAAGAGTTTCAGAGAAAAAAAACTAAAGGAGGGAAAGAAATGTCAAAAACTTGGTAGGAAAATTTCCAGAGATGGAGAGATGTTCACTGGAAAGGGCCTATCGAGGTTTGTGCAGAAGTATGAAAATTCTCATGCCTTATGAAATTCAGAGTAGGACTTGAGTGGGAAGGGTGAGCCAGAGGAATCATGATTTTCCTTTATTAACTCTGATTTTTTTTTATTTTGGAGAAACATTAAATATTTAATGATAACAAACATTGAATTTGAGGTAATATTTATTTTCATATTCAATACATGGGCAAATATTTATAATTATAGTTAATAATTATAGCTCAATATTTCTAATTATGTATCCAAAACACCGTCTCTCTTGAAAATTGAGTATATTTACAACTAACTAAAATCTCAGTTTCAAGGGCTTTTGAAGTTACATAATTTATACTGAAATTTTTCAGCAAATAAAAATAAATAAAGTTAATGCCACAATCCTGCTGTTGGACTTACATGTAGGCTGCGCCAAAGCTTGCCAAAACTGTGAAACCACTGCATGAATATAGGACTGTCGAAAAATGCATTTAAACCACCAGAAATCTAGCCTGCAGGATTAATAAAGTGCACATAGTTACCTGCTGCGGGATCTGTAACCGCTTGGCTGGTGATGCCAGATGGCGGCTCCTGAAGCTGGTAAGTGGCGTTTGTGGACGGTGTGGTCGGGCTGGTGTTGCTGCTCGTCATATAATGGGCTGGATACGGGGAGCTATTATAATACTGTGTGTACTGACCCTGGCCGAAGCTCGGATAAGACGGGTAGTCCTACCAAATCAAACCACACAAGAGTAATCCATCAGAGGATGTTGCTGCTTATTACTCCCTTTTCAAAGTATAACTATGTTTGTGTTTCTGGGTCTTCTCTGAATTCACAAAGGGGCACACAAGTACACGCAAAGTGCCCAGACTTGCCAACAAATCTGACGTAAGATCAGACACACTCTCCCTATGCCTTCTAGTCCATGATGCATGACCAGGTAAAATGAAATGAATCCAAAAACCAAACACTCACCATGGAAGACTCTTAAAGTGATTTTTAAAAGAAAAAAATATATGTATTTTAAAAGGCTTAGGTAAAATGTCACTCACAGTAGAATATAAACAGATCTTTCTTTATATAAGAAAATCATCTCGCATTTTAAAAAAAATCTCTCAAGTTAAACTGGCTTTTAAAATTACCTGCTGTGAGCTGTTAAATCCAGAGGAATTTGTGAGTGAATTATTTCCTGTATATAATCCTGATGATGTTGTAAAACTGCTACCTGAAACAAAATGAAAAGAAATATGGTTGAAAAAATATGCAAGAATAATGTACCTGTAAGAAATCATTATTTAGATAACACAGAGTTGAAATTCATTGCAAATGCATTTGGTTTCTCTTCAAAACCAGAATCCACCGCCATGACAAAAACAGTGTTTTCTTAAAATCGTTGACAATTTTAGTTCCACCGTATTGCAAAACATTAAAGAGTAGAGAGATTTAAATTTCTGAGGACATGAGTAATTCATATAAAATTATGGGCAAAACGATACCTTTGTGCAAAAAAATATTAGACACTGGGCTTTCCATTTTGGTTTGTGAGACACACCAGGATTTTTTCATGGCTTTACATTAAATATGCTTAATGAAAAATGATGGGACCTGATCAAAGGATCTTTAAAGTTCTTACAGGCTCAAAAACTACAACTACTTTCAAATACTTTCAGACCTATGCTTGTCACTATAACGGCCTACTGAAAAAGCTGATTATTTCATTACACAGAAGAATAAATGGCAGCCCTTAAAGTATTTGATAAGACAAGGACCAAAGAGGGACACGATCAATGTTTTATGTATTACATGTGCTCTCTAGGTAAATTCTATTTGCTGAATGTCTACATGTGTTCAACAATAAACAGTAGGCACTGGGCAGGATACAAACATAAAAGCAAATCTCCATTCCCTCTCTTGTTTTTTTTATTTATTGTTAAACCACTCAAAGCAACACTTTCATTTCATTTTATTTTTGAGAGAGAGTGTGTGCATGTGAGTGGCAGGGAGAGGGAGAAGAAGAATCTTAAGCAGGCTCCATGCCCAATGCTGAGCTTGAGATGGGCCTCGATTCCAGGTTCCTGAGATTTTAAACCAACGGTGAAATCAAGAGTCTGACGCTTAGCCAACTGAGCCATCCTGGTGCCCCAATAATATGCTATTTCTGATGATCATATTAACAAAGATTTTGAAAATATGAGGGATTGGTAAATGTGTAAACCAAGGCATCCATACGCTACAAAGCAGGAATTTAGGTACAAACTTTCTGGCTGGTCTCTTTGGTCAGTGATAAATAACTTAGCCGGACATTTGCTGTGAGAAAAGAATGCATGGATTTATACAAAGAGATCACTAGCAAAGATGTTCTTCAGTGCTGTTTTTAGTAACATAGGAAGCATTCCCAAATCCTTAATACATATAATTCAGGAAAGGGAATATTATGAAGACATTGAAATGGTATCATAATGATGTTTAATTACATGGAAAATGTCTTCATATTATTTTGCTAGAGTAAAAATGAAAACAAGGAAAATGTTTTGATGATTTCATCTGGAATATTTTTGAAAGCATACAACATTTTTAAAAAGCACAAAAATCTCAGAAACATTATCTATGGAAGGGCATAGCCGTTGGTCACAAAATATTCAAGAAGCCAAGGCACATTTCAGACTTTTCGACCCAGAAGCTGTGTTGCTTCTATAAACAGAAAAATCTTTTCTTTTAATTAAAATTTTATGGCCAATGAATGTGTTGGCAGTTGAAGGAGAAAGTCTTCAGTGTGAACTAGCTCTTCACAGATGCTTTCAGGTATGGTGCACAAGTGAATCCAAGCCAATTACTTATTTGCTACTCAACAGTTAAGTACTACCTCAAGAGTCAGAAAACAGGGTTTCCAGTCATCACTTACAAGCTATTTGGACTTCGAACAAATCACCCAACCACTCTAAGATCTAACTTCCCCATGCATGAAAACTCTACTCCGTAAGGTTCTTCAACAGATCAAGTGAGGTAATGTTTTGGAAAGCATCGTGCCCGATCTACAACAGCGCACCAGTGTTAGAAGCTGTTACTGTTTATCTTAGTAAACATTTCTCAAATTCTCCACTGCATTTCTGTATCTTTTCTCTCTCCTTACTTTCCCAAACTAGATAAATAGGACTTAATCTCTTTGCATATCTAAAATTCTTTTCCTACTTATTTATCAGACATCTCTGAACTTTGAAAACCTGATACAAGCCTTTGTTATTTTTATTAAGTGAAAATATTTCCTAAGATAGTTTCAAATTTGGTTATCACAGACTCATATTTGAGGTTTCTTTCTTTGTGACTTTCAGGAATACCAATTGTTCAAAGTTCCCATAACACGCATCACAGATAAGCAAAGAGTTCCCGCACTAATATTTATTCTGCCATGAAAACTGGGGCTTCAGGCAATCTTCCCCTATTACTGTCATTAGCATGGGACAATCACAAACTTCTAAACATATATTAAGTGCTGGACTCGTGGTGGTAATTACATGGGGATAAAAGAATGACTGAGACATAGTTTGGGACCTCACAGGACTTATCAGGATGACATCGGTTTTGTTTTTTTTAAGTACTGGACCTCATGGGCATGTGACTCATTCTGTATTTATCAGCGAATAATTAATCAATATTGATATTTTATATATAAAGCAAACTTACACTGAACAGCATAAACTTGCCTTGTAAAAATAAAATTTAAATGTCTTTTGGATAAGAGTGCAATATCAATACTTTTTTAAACTTTACTATATACATTTAATAAGAAACATTACTTTGGGTTATGACTTGTTACTTTCATTTAAAACTGCACATTTCTAGGTTATGACTTGCTACTTTCATTTATACTACACATTTTTGAACAATAAATACTGACCTCAACAATCCCTATCCACTAAGAAAATGAGTACGAAATAGAAAATATATTTTTAAAATGGGTGTTTTCATTCCATAAGTTATTCCCTGGAACAAAGTAGAAAAGGCCACGGAAGCTATATCGGCACATACAGGCCACTGAGGTATGACCAAGAAAATCACAGTTCAGTACTTGAAATGGTACCCAAGTGACTTTCCAGACTTAATGCTACTTCTAAGGCTATACATTAGCTGGAATTCAACATAAGTTATAGTCATTTACTGGCTGACAGCTGGCTGAGATTCCATTCCATTTAGTACACTGCAGCAGGCTTTAATGGCACTCCTGAGGCCTAGGAGACTTAATGCAACTTCCAAAAGGGTCTAAGTTACTTCAGGGAGAGGGGTACACACTAGGGACTCAGGCTCAGGCAATACTCATTTTTTACCACCAGCATTGGATCTGTAGGGCCACACCACCTGCCTTCACATAGGACTTAGGCAAAGAGGGCAGCTAACTTTCAGTCTAGGCCACCGGCACTGGCTTTCTGCAACAGCCTCCTTTACTGGTTTCCTGCCCATCTTCCGGCCCCCTCCAGTTCATTTTCCACAAAGGTAGAATATTTTCTCTAATGTGCATATCTGATCTTCTCACTCCCCTGTTTTTTTTGTTTTGTTTTGTTTTTAACGTAACTGTTAGTGGCTTCCTCTTGCCCTCAGGATAAAATTCCAACTCCTTCCCAGAGCTTATTTATTAGACCCTGGTCTGATTCCAGTCTATCTTTCGGACTTCTCTGGTTTCGTCCCAGGAACCTCAACCCAATCCAGCCAGATACACATTCCAACCTAACTTCACACAAATGAAGCAATGTGTGGTTCTCTTAAGGCGGCTTTTTGCACCTCTTACTTCCTCCCCATTGTATCCTGACTAATATCTCATCAACTTCATAACTCAGCATGGACTAGAAACCTTTCTTCTCAAACACCTTCCCCAAATTCCCCTCTTCTCTTTCCTCCTAAGCCTGGATTACTGAATCTCCTGTTTATCTGTCTACCTACCTACCTACCTCCGTAATGTATACATAGTATTATATGAATTTATATATACTTTGATACATTATCTATTTCTATTATATAAATTTATATATAACTTACATGTATAACATATATTTATATATTTACATTAGTACATTTGTGTATAATTTATTGTATAAATTTATATAATAGGCACACAAATTTATATATATTTATATACATCTAGGACTACTCATCAGTATTTTAAGCTAATTAGTATTAATTAATTAGAAAATTGATACAAATCAAATACTCATCATGTTTTTTTTAAAAGATTTTATTTAATTTGTGAGAGAACACACTTGCATGAAGGGGAGGAAAGGGGATGGGAGAGGGAGAGGCAAACTCTCCATTGAGCACAGAGCCCATGTGGACGGAGCTTGATCTCAGGGCCTTGAGATCATGATCTGAGTCTAAATCAAGAGTGGGACACAACCGACTGAGCCAGCCTCAAATAATAATTACATTTAAACTCATTAGTCCCTTCCCTATTAAACAGGCTAAAAAGAAATCTTAGAGCTTATAGAATTGGATGTTTGTAGTCAACCCATACAAACATAACCAGAATACAAAATAGAGTAACAGTAAAGATCGACAATGTCCCTGAGTACTTACTATGTGCTAGGAGTGTGTTCCTCTGTTATATGCTTTATCTAAACCCAACAGCTTGATACTATAGGCAGTATTAATATTCCCACTTTGCAAATAAGGAAACAGAGGGTTAGGTCAAGATCATACAGCTTTAATGGGGTAAAAGTGAAATTTGAACCCAGCTCCGTCTGGTTTCAGAGTCTACACAATGCTCTCTCACAACTTCTTACCTTCTCTATATAGCTTTATAGAAGCCCTGAAATTCACTCTAGTTTTCTACAGGACTAGGAAAAACATCAGAAGCAAAATAGATGTACATAAGTACAACTGATAGCACTTAAAGGTTACTGAGTGCTGGCTCTGAGCCAGTAGTTTCCATGTTACAGCTCCCTGGGCCATCCTAACTGCCTCATGAGAGGAGAACTTACACCCCACTTTACAGATGGGCAAACCACCAAAGATTATGAAGAGTATCCTGGGCCACCTGGCCCCAGAGGCTAGGTTCCTAATCCCCACAGTAGATTACCTCTCAAAGCAATTGGGACCAGGGTGGTGGGGAGGAGAGAGGGGTTGGAGAAGATCTTGGAAAAAAATTATTTTTTAGCATATCCAACCTACAGCCAAATGCCAGGCAATTGTCGGGAGGTGTCTGTTAAAAGGCACCTATCTATACCCCGCATTAGACAGAGGAATCACCAACCATCTCACTGAGGTAGAAGAGGGAGGGTTTGACCCAAAAAGCCACAGATTTATCAAACTCCTCAAGTACCTGTGACTATTTTATACCAGTTCAGCGGGTATTTTCGTAGTCGCTTCAGAAACATGTAACCAGTACAGGCTTGCTTTATTCCTCTAGGAAAGGAATCACACTCACCAAGCATTTCTAGAGTGGAAGCTTTAAGGAGACTGTTTAGGGACAGTTTGGGTCCTTAAGCTGTGGGAGAGCTCATAAAGGGAGGTGAGGGTTCCAAGGCGACAGCTGATCCCAGGCAGATCTGGTGCCCATACCACCCGATGAATTTCACCAGGTCAGAACACCAGAAAGCAATGGCAACAGAACCACCACAATGCTCCTGAGAAAGTTTCAGTGTGTCACTGCGAAACCCACCTCCTACCCTGAGCAGCCCCGGCAGGAGAGGCGCGTTTGTGGAGAAGGCTGCCCTACCCCAGGCTTGAACATGGTTGCCAGAAGGGGGAGAGAGGGCAAGACAGACCTCCTTTGTCCATTTGAGGATCCATCTGCTGCGAGTTTCTATTTGATTCATGAGTCTTCACTTTTACCTTAGTTCAGAGAACTAGGCTTAATATTCAGAATTTCTTTATCAAAAAAACTAAAAAGTATTCTCCTTCCTAGAGACAAACCACTATACGTGAAAAGCCACTTCTAGGCAAATAAAAGAGCAAATATATTGTGTAATAAAATGCTGTGTATTTTATATAACAGAACGTTACAAAAATTCGCCAAAGTAGAAGGAATTCCCACTTAGAACTCATTATTTCTTAATTAAGGAGTTTGACAGGGATAGGTTCCAGTGAAGGTCCAGTAATGCACAGTATTAATTCTTGGTACAGTTTGGAATTAAGTCACGCTCCAAGCGGGGCGGCAGTGGAGGAAACTTCCTACCCAGTTGTTAAGACAAAAATCTTATCTACTTAAATAGTTCACTATTGTGAAAAATCATAGCAATACTTTTTTTGGCAGGGAGGGGAAAAGAAAAGAACACGGAGATAATTTTTCCTTTCAGAACACCTCTAAGACACAAAGTTACTCAAGGGAATGAAAGCACCAGGTTAGTTTGGGAAGGAAAATATAACTGCACAAAACAAACAAACAAACAAACAAAAAACAAGTAGTGTGTTCCTGGCATGCAGTGAGGAAAAAGTGCCCAAAGGAGAAGATCAGAGAGTGAAATGTTCTTAGAAAAACAGGGGGAGAGACGAGAAGTAGATGAAAGAAGTTTCTTGATCATTTAAGAAAAGATTAACAGTTCAGGGAAAGACATGGCGT
Source organism: Lontra canadensis (assembly GCF_010015895.1). Taxonomy (NCBI): domain Eukaryota; kingdom Metazoa; phylum Chordata; class Mammalia; order Carnivora; family Mustelidae; genus Lontra; species Lontra canadensis. The sequence continues at coordinate 17,221,097 of NW_022631031.1, read as the reverse complement.
TCTTCAACTGAAAAACCCAAGAATGTGGACATTGAACATGCCAATAGGAACATAGTGTGGCCCAGGAAACGTTAGAGGGTGGAGGGGGTGGGGGGAAGCTGTCACACATGTAAGGACATGTATGTGCATATAACTGGGCCTGGAGAAGGGACATGGGGTTTGGGGAGGAGAGTTTGGGATGGATCCTGCCTAAGCTTCTTCATCCACAGTCCGCTCTATTAATTCAGGACAAGATCCCTGGGATCCTGGAAACACGTCAGACTCATTCCTCTGGAATGAGAGGAGAAAGCTCCTCTCCTCTCGTGCTTCCGTCTAATAGTCTGTTTCTCATCATCCTGCAAGGCCTGGTTCAAGTCCTAGCTTTCCAATAAGCTTTCCCTGACAAGTCGTCTCTGCATGGATTTCTCTTTCTGGGAATCCCAGATTGCTAACGGAAGCCACGGAATTTGCCTCTTTGCTAGTCTTGCTTCTATCCTTTGTTCCTTAGATTCCTGTGTGGTATTTCTCCTGCCTGCCTCACATGGAGACGGATAAGCCATGGCTGATTCATGCCTTTGAGGGTTTCATCCAGGCTCATGTGAGAACCAGTGCTTGAGAATTTTAGCTCAGTGTGGTAAGTGACAAAAGGGCCCGGTAATAATACACCTGTCCTCAAAATCAGGTGTATGGACTGGAGGAAGACTTTTAATCACTTTTTTTTTTTTGGGGGGGGGTGATGATGGTGGTAATTATGGGCACTTTGGAAGGGCAATTTGAAAGCCAATAGACATCACAAGAGAAAAACTTGTTTCAACTTCCTTATTTGTTCAGCAGTGAAAATAAAAAGAGGGAAAGGAGAAACAAATTAATAACAGCTTATTTCTCAGATTTTATCTAAAGAACACACACTTTAGTGTTTTTTTTTCCTTAAACTAGATGGTGTATAAAGGCTTATCTTCAAACACTAGATTACAGACACTACTCTAGGTTTAAATTAAAGAAAATTAAATTCAGGCTTGAATAAACACCCTTCTGGAAGGATTTAAAATATTTCTAAATCTCCAAAAAGAAAATCAGAGTTTTAAATCAAGATTTTTAAAATTTATTTTTAAGTTTTATTTATTTGAGAGAGACCATGAGTTGGGGGGGGGAAGGGTAGAGGAAGAAGCAGACTCCCCGCTGAGCAGGGAGGCGGATGTGGGGGCTCAATTCCAGGATCCTGGGATCATGATCTGAGCCAAACCAACCACTTAACAGACTGAGCCACCCAGGTGCCCTCTGTTTTGTTTTGCTTTTTAAATGATCAAACAAGATTTTAAACTGATTAAACTTCATGGATTTTGAACAGCTCATAAAATCTCACTGGTTTTAGATGTTCTGTACCACTGGATCCCAGAGATGGTACAAGGATGTCACATCCCTATAAATACCACACAGGTGTCCTAATAGAACACTGATCTTACCACACAAACATGGGCCTCCTAAGAGGCTCTTATTAGCTCAGATATTGGCATCCTGTGGGTATATAATGAAATTAAGAGTCTTGCTTGCATATGAGAAATTTTATATTCAGAATGCAATAATATTCTGTTTTTACAGTCCATTTATATTTTGGTATTTCCACCCCATTTTTTCTCTGGTTATTTCCACCATCAGACGGTGAGGTAGCTGAGGCAGAGATCCTTCTTTGCCAAGAAGCAGGGTGAAGCTACTTTCTCTCATGCAAAAGGATTCTCAGTTAGGGAAGGACCACTGTCTCCACTTTCAGGTCACTGTACCATGCCATACCCCACCGTTCAGATTTTCTCATTCAGTGACATTGAAAGTGAATTGTATATTCTTAAAAGTGATCTTAATTTCTGGTTACACTAACATCGCAGACGGTAGAGACAAAGGCACCTGAAAAATTTAATGAATACATTTGCCATCAAACCATCTCATTTCTAAAAGATTTCTTCCTTATAACCCTCCTGTAGGCTAGCAAGTATTTTGAAAAGCCCATTATATAAAGATGCCCACAGACCATGGATCACAAAGATTTTGCTTTCCTCTTGTCACTGTCAGGGGTTCCTACAGAGAAGGGTGGTGGTCTCGTCAACCGTAACAAACATGAAACAGTCTTGCTAGAAGGCCCGGTGTGGGCCACGTCATTCTATGGTACTAAGCAGCTATAGTTTAAAAATAAGCCAACCTCTCAGATCCTTGATTAATAAACCCCTACGAAGTTAGCATGTTAAGAACATAGTTGATATTGACACACTCCATAATTTAAAGTATCGAAGTTTCGGATGTGATTTAACCTGGAGAATACTGCCCAACTAGAACTTCAAAACGCTTAGGAAAAGAAAAGGCTAACATGTAGGTCAAAGGTCTACTTCACAGAAAACAAGGACTCACATTAAAAACCAGAATCCCAGCCAACCTAAGAATGCTGGGACCTGCTGGGGCCTGTCTGTACTCCCCATGTCTGAGAGTGTTTCCTAGCACTTCCTCGGCAAGCAGGATGCTATTTGCCCCTCGTGTATTTTCACAGAAGTCCATTTGCTTTCCTTCCCTGGCCTCTTTGCCATGGGCTATGTCCATCATCGGGCGCGATCTATGTGGCAGAAGTTAGTGCAACTCCCCGGGGACAAGCCTCTGAAAGCCAGATGGGTTATTTAACACCAAAGTTTTTCCCCTTTCTTACAAGAAGGACTTTCAGCGACCAAGCTTTCCTTTTTATCCCGGTAACAGTTTTTATATTCCAAAGAGCGTTTTTAACTTAGGCAATAAGAACTGGAAAGTCTTTGCATTTACCTTTCTTGATCTAGTTCTATATACTTTAACAACCCCTATAAAAAACAAGTTCGGTACTGATCACTGATGACTTATGGCGACAGCTGGATTTCAACAAAATTTGGTACAATTTTCAATACCCTTTAGTTGAAATAACACAAGATGCCAAAAAAGATAAAATGGAACATTGCTTTAAAAAAATCAACGTAAGCATAAAAAAGTCCTAGAATGCAAAAAAGGCCATGAACTAAAATATCAATGTGAGTGGACTGGCAAAGAAATTAAGGAGAAATTCTGAACATCAGCGCAAGCTGCAGGAGTGATTCTGCAGTTCTAACTGTAACATGTCCTTTCATGTCAGAAAGTATAAACCTCAACTGCTTTTATCATAGCAGATTCTAAAAAAGGTTCCTTAAAACCATGCAGTTTGGAGTTTGCTATTTTTTTCTTTTTGAAAAATACCATTTCTATGGGCAATGAAAAACTTTCAAAGTACATTTTACTAAGCAATTTTGAGCTTCTAAATGACTCGTCCACGGAAACACTTCAGCTATATGTTTAAAAAGCCCTGGACGGGCAGAACAAAGGAAATAAGGATGGTTTCCCTCATTAGGTTATTATTAGATCATTTCCACTGGATAATGAGCCCCAGATAAGGCAGTGTGGAAAGCTGCACAATAGTGAGCCCTGCCACGTACCTTTTAACAAACCCCTGCCCTCCTTTTTTTCTTCCTCACGGGTTTAAACCCCAATCTCTTTAACAGAATGAACAACACCATATACAAAGAGGCAGTCAGAATTTGTGTTATTTTCTTCTCTAAGTGAGAGCAATAAAGTCTAAGGAAAATAAACAAAGCGAAGTTTCCAGAGCCCTCCGGTTTTCAGGCGTGCGTATCTGGGTAGCCCCTCCTATCTATCACGGCCAATCCTGACACCTTTCTGGTGCAGAATGACAGGAATGCCCCGCACCACGGCCACTATTCTGGGGCAATAAAACACTCAGAAAAGCACTGGATACCCCCACTCTCATTCTGTGATGCCCCCAACCAGCTCCTCCAACGAGCATGAACACAAGGGAAGATTGCTTTGAACAAACCACGATCATATTCTAACCAAGATTTTTATTATGCTAAGTTCTAAAATCACTTCTCCAAATGGAGAGAGCGAGGGTCCTCAATCTTAATCTCTAACCTTCTTTGCGGCATTGACCTCTCCACCTTTAACAGACATTTGCATATTCTGTAACTGATACCAGAGATGAAAATATGAGTAAAGGCGATGACTGCCTATAACCATCAGGAATCAACAGGACTAAGTTATTATGGAACACTGGGTTTTCCTCAAAGCTGAGGTTCAGTTCATTGAACCGGTCTGATTTTAGTTTTTCTGTGTGTGTGAAAATGTTTACACTTCCTTACCTTAAATAAACTGCCAAACAAACTGTCATTTTCTGTATGCGACTCACCCTCCAAATTATGAATGCGGTTTCTTCTTTTCTGTGCTGGCTAGAACTCTGAGCCTATACTGTATGGAATGCAGGGGTAAAGGAAGGGCGATGCAAGCAACAACTCTGGAACGTGTGTTTAAAAAAAAATAACAGTTTGATTTCAGGTCAATTGCCTTTTGTACATAAAAGCGTGAATAAAACTAGTTTATGACAAACTGAGCAGATATTCTGGGAAACTGGTCAGTAAGCCAAACGTCGAAGCAGTTTCTTCTGGGAGGATTTTTACATGGACACATACTTACTCATACATACTCCACCTCCCCCCAACACACACAGGCACATACAACACCCCCACTTCACCATCTCAGTGCCCTCAGACTGGCCAGCAGCACTGGAAACACTCCCTACACCACCTGCCTCATTGACCCAAAGTCTCCAGGCACACTACGTCATTCATACTCATCCATTCAGCTAATTTGCACAGACTTTTTCAATGGTGTGTGATGGAAAACCTCCTCACACAATTCCAAAGTGTCTTCTAGAAATACTGAGGCTGATCCTGGGAGCAAGAAGGTATCAAATGAAAAGAAAGGCTTTCGCTTCCTCAATGTGAACCCTACGGTTGTCTACAAACAGTAACGTTTTGCTTTCCTCAGCTGAACTTAAGTTTCTAATCCTCCACTGGAGATACAAGAGAGACAGAGAAAAGATAAATAGAATTTTCTAGCAATCCTGCAGCAAAAGCAAAGGCTACTGAATTTCCCAGTCCATGAGGTTATTAACATCATGGGTCAAAAAAAAAAAAAAAAAACCATCATGGGTCATTAGCATCAGTGCATATAAAACAAAAATTCAATCCTTGTTTGGTTTACAATCTGGTATGGGCATGATGCATGGAAGCCTACCATAATAGAAGTGCTAAATGCTAAAGCTAGAAGGATCCAGAAAGATCACCTAGACCAAACATGGAAGCAAGAATGACGTAGTTCATAAGGCTTGGCAGTGGCACGTACCCACATATTACCAAATAAATCTGTCCAGTAAGTACCGTGAGAGTGTTAAAGTACAAATAGTGCTCAGAAATGAATTATCTAGGGAGGTTTGGGTGGCTCAGTAGGTTAAGTGTCTGCCTTCTGCTCAGGTCACAATCCCAGGGTCCTGGGATCGAGTCCCACATCAGGCTCCTTGCTTAGCAGGGAGTCTGCTTCTTCCTCTTCCTGCTGCTCACCCTTCTCCCTCTCTGCCTCTGACAAGTGATTAAAATCTTTAAAAAAATGAATTATCTGAAAATTTTTTTTTCTAGAGATGTTATTTTTGAACATTTATATACCTAGTTGTGTAATGCAATGTCTCGGTTAGTTAAAGAGCAAATCTGTGCTTCAGAATGTATACACGGTAAGCAACTACATTTTGGGTTTTTTTTGTAGTTTTCTCTAAGAGGCTCCCCTACTGGCACTATAATTTCGACTCGTTACAACACAGGAGGGCCTGACAGTTCTAAACCATTCTCCATTTTGAGGCATTCTTTGGCATTTTCATATTTTTATCCTTTAAAGTCATTGTTCAGGGTTTTCAGGATTGAGACAAGTGTAAAATAATTACAATAGTTGTTGGCATTAATCATTGTTGAATAATGTTATATATATTATACATAATATAAATATATTTATATATATACACATATATATAATGAATAAATATTAAGTTTTATTTTGATGTATGGGAACTAGAATTTTACAACTGGGTAGCAGAGTTTGTCATGGTCCTATCTTCTTCCTTAAGCTTGATTTTTTTAAAGATTTTATTTACTTATTTGACAGAAAGAGAGAGCACAAGCAGGGGGAGCAGCAGGTAGAGGCAGCAGGAGAAGCAGGCTCCCCATTGAGCAGGGAGCCTGATGTGGGGCTCCATCCCAGGACCCTGGGATCATGACCTGAGCCGAGGTAGACATTTAACTGACTGAGCCATCCAGTTGCCCCCTTAACCTTGATTTCTGAATAAAAAATTTGCTGTTTATGGCTGCTGCCTCTTCTTTTTCTAATCTTCTTGCTCAAAGTAGAGAGATGATAGAGGGATTATTGAGATATAAACAGTTGGTTCATGCCTCCTTCTCTCCACCTCTACAGAACTGAGCTCCTATCTTTGCCAGCAGCCCTTCTGTGTGTCCCACTGCTTTCACTTTCCAATGTCTGTCCCCACTCTTGCCAACACAGCGTCTTCTTGCTTCTGGGTTTCTTCTTTATGTTCCTTTTTCTTCCAGTCTTTCCCCTTAGTTTTTGTCTCATGTACAAACAGCCTGACTTTTACTGACAGTGACTTTTCTTTTTGCCAGTACATTAGTTAGATCTGAATTTTTTTTTTCCTATGCTTACCTGGTTACTGGGTTCTTGGAATTCTTTTTGTTGGAGATATATATATATATATATATGTACATATATATATATTTATATATATGTAAATTATATAAATTATATAGATGTATGTGTATATATACACATATACATATCTTTAGTATACTATGTCTATATTAAATTTATATATTGTTTGTTTCCTCCTGGGGAACAGGAACATTTAGGTAGTACTTCCTAATTTGGAACTACTTGAAAAAGCTGGACAATTGCAGTAATAATAGTAACCACATCACCACCACAGTGAGAGCGGTAACAATGAAAACAATCATTACAGTCCTTACTGTGTTGGTCAGAGTGATTTACCTGGATGATCTCAATTATATCTCACACCACCACTATGGGAATAGACAATAATCCCACCTGAGGGTAAGGAAATGCAGGTGTGAAGTCAGAGGCTGTGCTGAAGGCCCACTGACAGCAACAGCAGAGTTATTCAACAGGCAGTCTGACTCTAGAACCTACGCTGTTAACCAGAGAGCAAGATTTCACTGGGCCGTTAGTCTAGATCTACCATGTCTGCCAGAATCAAAGAAGGGATCACCGTACATTCTCTTTAAATCAGCATTAACACAGTGAGCACACATAACACATTTCAGTCTGAGTCATCTAGATTACTAGAATATTTCTTCTAGTGTTGTTAAATTCTAGTAGCTAAATCTCTAGTAGAATAACTAATTATTGCCCTTATATTTTAAAGGTGAGAAGATCTTGGGGAGAAAAAGCTAGGTAAAATACTCCCAAATCACTAAAATACATATAGCTTCTTCCAGGATTCTAAGAATTTTTAATAGCTCTAAAATGAGATTGATGTAAACAAAAATCACTGTTATTCATTAAGGATAAAAGAATTCAGAGAATTTTGAAAATAATTTAAGACATTATAGAAATTTTTATATTAAAGCAAGATATATTGAGAAGATACTGAAAGGCCAATGGACTCCCACAACTGGCTATACAAAATCATTTAATAATAGTGAAGCATTTTTCATAATGCACTTAATATTTGTGAAATACTTATATTTATATTAATATAAAATATTAATCAGATGTTATTTATCCAAATCTGGCCATAAGGAGTTTATAGCATATTATGTATCATTATCCATCATCACACTAGCATGTTTCAAGTTAATAGCATATAATTATCTGGCTTGATCTGTGGAAGTCGTATTATATCTAATAATCTAAAATTGAGTTAAATGCCATTATAGAAATATCCATATAAAATAATATCTTAAGCATGGAAAATGGGTTCTGAAATTCCACTGGAAAGACCATCTAACCAACGGCTGCACAAAAACACAAAAACATTTTAATGCAATATCCAATATGCCCAGATGCATTGAAATCTATGAGTAGAGAAGCAATGCTATATTTCATGCTGTGTGTGTCCTTACTTCATTAACATAAATAGCTTTTCCTTCTCCAAACTGTCTGTCTTTTCTCCTCCATTTCCATACTTCTTTCTATTCTAACATTATGCTTATACTCTGATAGGAATTGTTTCTGCTGTGCAAGCTTTCAATCTGAGAGGAAAGGAAGAATAAAAATAAATTTCAAGTGCATTATTTCTCAAAGTCTCTGAGATATAAGGCCAGTTTTTTCCCCCAGTCCTTCCAGGACTGACAAGTCAGCAAAATACAATAGTAATGTATTACAAAAGAAGAAGATGAAAAAAGAGAGTATAAGTCCCATTTCTTGAAATTATTATTTGATTTAACCAACATGAGTTTTACTATTGACATACTACATAAGTTTCTAAACATTTAACTTGAAATTTCTATACTTTGCTCTCTATGGAAAGGTAGCCAAGAGACTGAAGATGGGCTTGGGCCCAGCAATCACACACAATGAGGTAGCTCTTACTCTGATGTGCTTCACCTGTTTCCTTCTCATCTTCAGGACCCAAAGACCTTCTCCTCGAGGAGACGTGGAAGCTCAGTAGAGAATAGGACCTACCAGGGTGCCCTATGTACTTCTCTCATAGCACTCAGGAGACTGCCCTTCACAAATGAAAGCTCTACCAGCAAATGGACCTTGTTTGTCTTACGATTTGTTTCATTACAAGGCTTAGGACTATTACATGCATTAATAAAGTCTTTTCAGGGGCGCCTGGGTGGCTCAGTGGGTTAGGCCTCTGCCTTCGGCTCAGGCCCTGGTCTCAGGGACCTGGGATCGAGCCCCGCATCGGGCTCTCTGCTTGGCGTGGAGCCTGCTTCCTCCTCTCTCTATTTCTGCCTCTCTCCCTGCCTACTTGTGATCTCTATCTGCCAAATAAATAAATAAAATATTTTTTTAAAAAATAAAGTCTTTTCATCACTCTTCCTTTTATTCCTTTACTCAACTGATATTCAGTTGAGTTGTACATGCAGAAACCTAATTCTTTCCTAGGCAGCTTTAAAGTTCTGGAATCAGAGATCCAGTAACAGCCCTCTAATAACACATACTATCTGTTGTAAGACGGTTTTTAGTTTATAGCCACCAAATATATCAAACTTTATAAATCAGGTTTTCTTTAAGAGAGTCTAAGAGAGGGATGGGGGAGGGGCAGAGAGCAAGAGAGGAAATCTTAAGCAGGCTCCACACCTAGCACACTGTGCAATCAGTGCAGGGCTTGATCTCACCACTCTGAGATCATGACCCAAGCCGAAATCAAGAGCTGGGCACCTAACCAACTGAGCCGCCCTGGTGCCTGTATAATTGAGGTATTTTTATACCAAAGGCAAAACCAAATTTGAAAAGATTAATGGAACTGGTCCCATAAAATTTTAGTTTACTGAACAGGAAAAAAAAAAACACACCTAAAAATGATAAGCTGGAGATCTATCTATAAAATATTACAAAAGTTTAAGAATCTTAATAAATGAAATAAGACAAAGATAAATACTGCCATGAAAAGAAAAAATGATTTATCTTCTCAATTAAAAATGCATATGAAAACAATAAAATCTTGTACCTGCTAAAATGGCACTTTTTAAAAAGATATTATCCAATGTGTTCATGCTAATATGTAGCCCTTCCTTGTGTAAATATATAACAAATCTTTAAGAGTCTAAAACAGTTTACTTAGCAATTCACAGTTAAATTCATTCAAAGGAAGTAATTAAGAATGTAAACACTCATGGTATTGCTCTAGCTGTCTAATAAAAGGGAGAGTAGTTACATAAGATATACCTATCAAACTGCACAGTCATTAAAATGATGCTGTAGAATAGAATTTATTGATGTGGAAAGATGTTTACAATGTATTCACAATCTATTGTTTCCGAAAATAACAGGTTGCAATACTCTATTATACAATACGGTCCCATACTGCCCATCTAGAAGAACATATATCAAAGTAATAATAAATATATGAGATCTTAATTATTTTTGATTCTGTTTTCTAATTTACTTGCTATAACTATTTTAATGCAATGAAAAATAAGATTAAAGATATTAAAAAGATAAAAATACAAAAAGAACACCTTCAGTCAAAAAGCAGTGATAAGGGAATTAATTCAATTAGTGGCACTAGTAAGCAGTAGATTGTGATTGAAAGGATTTGCAGTAAATTAGGAGACTATTTAAATTAGGAGACCCACTTTCAGGTATTTTTCAGGCACATTTGCATGATAATGATCTGCTAATCACACTTATGTCTATGTATTCCTAAAAAGAGTACTGACAATGTTCAACTTTCAACTTTTCTTCTATCTGACTTGCATTTACATTATGTTTTGTCCACAGTTTAAAAATTAGAGCCCAAGAACTGGTTCTTAGAAGTAGTACCTCCAAGATGCATGGAGTGGTTGTCGATTTGATCTCTCCATCATTGGTAGGTCGTTTAGTTCACATCTATCACACAGTCTACTTGTATAGCTACGATAATTACACTGAAGACAACAGCATTATCAAAAGGCTGTCCAATGCCAACAGTTTGAGCACTTCTCACTCTCCAGCCTCTCACGTCATTGACTTTGGGTTTGTCATTCCTTTTTGAATGGACAGAGGCCAAAGCAGAAAACTTCAACTTCAGGGAGCATTTCAGAGCTTTTTGAAAAGAACTTCAGAGATGACTGGGTCTAACCCCTTGATCTCATAAATATGGAAACGGAGGCCCGGAGAATAAGTAAGTGACGAGCCAAACCAGAACCAGGTTATCTTGTCTCTCGGGCCAGTCTGCCTTCAGCCCCCATCTACTACTTCCACCCAACAACTGGGTTCTAGTCTAGAAAGTCACTGTTGGACTCCAGGGTTGTTGAAAAGAGTCAGCGTGTATACAGACCTTGCATCTGGTAGCTGTAGGGTGCCTGTCCGGGTTGAGGGGTACCGAAGCTTGTGCCGTAGCTGAGAAATCCTGTCTGTCCCGGTGACTGAGACTGTGACAATCCACCTTCGGTCTTGATGCCTGCCCACAATGCACCTAAATCAGTTAGTGATAGCTTATCTATCTGTTCGTCTCCAAAGCTGGTCAATACACAAAAACACTCCCACAGCTGTTGAGTCACAAATGCTTCCCAATGTCATCTCCGTTATCAAGGGTGTACAGGCATAGACTAGAATACCCGAAACCAGAACTTCCATTGAAAAAAACCAAAAACAAAAACAGAGGAGTATTACAGATTTGACTGATTATTCATTGTCCTTTCCTGTTTTTCTGGTTTACATTTTCTATAAATTTTAACTTCTATGCTATCATGTCTATACGTAGTTTTGTTTTATAAGAGATTAAAAGAGCATCTCTTGTAGTCAAGAGATGGCCTTAATTAAACTTTAACTAAATTATTCTAAAAGTCACTACGTTGATTAGTGTCAAAATTCTCTTTTCTGAAAAGAGATTAGTCTCTTGCCTTGCAGCATCCCACCCCCTGTCTTTTCCTTACTCTTTCTGCCCAAAGTTGATGTTAGCACACAACTCATTTTGAAGTCAGAATGGGCACAGAAGCAAGCAAGCCTAGGGGAAAACCTTCTCCCAAATACCCAGATCCTACCGGAAAGGAAGCACAAAGAAAGGAGATTATTAAAAAAATGAATCATTAAGAGTTGCACAGTGTTTTATAAACAAGTGAAGCTGACCAGGAGATTCCTTTTTGTCCTTGTAGTTTCAAGAATTTATTCCAATTTTACTGTTTTAAGTGTAGCCTAAAGTTCACTTTTCTTTCTCATCATGATAATATAAAAATAATGTGTTTTTGGCCCTCAACTACTTCCCGAAGCACCAGGCTGACATCCGAATTTCAGGACTTGGGGGTTGGCAGTAGGGCTGTGTAGGGTTCGGCCCTGGATTATAATTAAAGACAGTCATGAAAGTTCACAACTGTCCTTAATTTCCACAGAAGGAAGGGAGAAAAATTTCTGCCAAGCGAATTCACATGTTTGAATAATTTTACTTTGCACTTAAGATAAATGGTATCTTTGGGATCTAGAATACACAGTAGTCTCACTGTTTATTTCCATTTTAGGGGAATTTCATCAGTAGAATGAAATTAGGTAACTTTCCTAAGGCGGTGGAAGAATCTGACTCTTGGCCGAGAGAGCCTATTACAATTCCTGGATTACCTCTAAATAACCTCATAACGACCTTAACATTTAAGTCTTAACATAACCTTAACATTTTTTTTTAAAGTGTGTTTCTTTTTTTGTTTTTTTATTTTTTTTTTTTTCATGTGCAGGCAGTCCCAAACCAATGAATAACCCGTACTTATAAATGGTCCCTGGAAAAACACCTGCCTAAGGCAGGTGGTTTGATGGCTCTAGAAACTCCCTTCCTTTCCTTGTCACCAACAGGGATTTCCCCTTCTCTCTTTCCATTTGAGACTCTTATTAATCCTTTAGTCTTCCCTGGTACCATCTTTGGTTTCAGCCTGGAGGTTCAATCTTTGTGATAAAAACAGATAAGGAAGAGCAAGAAGAGGCAGAAAACACCCTTATCTGCACCCTTTCCAAAGGCTTCCACTGACAAGCCTGCGAACTCATCTTACTGTTAGGCTCCATATAGATCAAGAGAATAGTAGAGTTCTGCTTTCCCACTGATCTATTATTCACACCATGAGAAGATTTGCTTATCTTTTCTTACAGGGTCTAAGTAAAAAGTAAGGGGCACAAATCCTTGGAGAGAGTCTTCTTAGACCATCTGGACCTTGACTACCAGCCATTAAAAACCCAAATGTATGTGTTCCTCCTTCACAAGCAAGCAGAGGGGAGAATGTGGTCATATTTTTCAAAGCACTGGCCCAGAATACCTGGCCAGAAGCCCTGGGAGCATCTCTCTGTACTCAAGGCCCAGAAAGAGAAGAAAGTGATTGGGGAAAATACTAAGGACTCAGACAAGATTTGTAAGCACAGACAGCCCGGAGGCCAAAGCCCTTGACCAAAGTGCCATGCTCTTAACCATCTCCTGACCTATCACATTAAAATGCCCATCCTCTACTAGTTGTGATGGGAATCTCAGAACTTCTGCTCATCTTCCAGAGATGTTCCTCTCCTGGAACACTTACTGCAGACAACAAGGACATCTACTAATGGTTCAGAACGGGAACAGTCCCAGACCACACGCAAGAAAGAGGCAAAGAGCCCTACCATGACTCCATGGGGAGAAGAAAGAACAAGAGAGGAGCTGTGTGCATGACAGCCCAGGCCGTGACATGAATGAATGGCAGCTTCCCCGGGCTGCACTGGTAAGGCTACAGTCGTTTAGTACTGTTTGGGCCGGAAGATACATTTACACTTCAAATAATCAGCTTATCAATCCATTTTGAGAATAGAAATTGGCACCGCCTCAACTCACATTATAGAGTTGAAGGTATGCAATTCAAATCAGAGATCCTTTTCCCTCTTTTAAGGCAAGAATTGTTTAAAAGTAAACTACAGATAAATTTGATCTGTATCTGATATTATTTTCAAAAATCTTGAGTAAAAGTTATGGAAATAAAAGAATTCTAGCAAGTCCGTTTTTTGGTTGTTTCTAAAAACTGGCTTAAAAATACCTACCTAGAGAACTTTCTGTTCTGGATAGTTTTGAAGTGAAACTATCAAGAGTGAAGTCATATATAATTTATATTTTAATTTACATATATTTTCTAAGAAATTTATATATAGTTGATTGGTTGGGATGGAGCTAGAGAATAAAAAGGAATAAAGTAATTTGCCTTTCAATTATTAATGAAATGTTTAAATGCTCATTTCTTTCAATATACTGCTATAAACACAGAATTACTTATTCTACCTGTCTTTCCCCCCAAACTCTCATGTACTTTTTCTTGATCACTCGATTTTATTTTTCCTTAAGGGAATGTTAATAATTCGTATTTTTTCTATTCAAAGTACAATTTGCTTAAATTATCATTGTAATTCAATTGAAGAAAAGGTATCAGGAAATTCTAGGATTTCTTAAAATTAAACTTTGGGGTTTTACTGGATTTATTTTTAACTTACAGGTATTGATCCTTAACAACTGAGTTAAATTACACCAAGATAAAGATAATCTCCAGGTGGGAAGGAACAAATAGGGATGTGAGCTTTCCATGTCTCCTGCTTTGCCTCTTTCAAGGGCAGCCCAAGCTGTGATATATAGATCATTTTTCCTAATGGCTGATCCTGCTGAAATCTGAAAGCACTGCCTTCCTTTAGTTCAGAGCAAGGGCTTGTTGATTTCTGTTTGTACTTCCCTAATCATAGGTAGGCATCTGAGAAATAGGAAATGAATCTTTACCCCTAAAGACTCCATTCACTGAAGTTTTATCGCAAATATGCACCAAAATACTTTGGATTCCAGAACCAAGTGCTCAAGTGGCAAATTAAAAGTCGAGCTATGAATGGAAAAAAATGAGAGCAAGAGGGCTTATGACCCGGGCAATCTAGTTGCCACTCCTGACCTCAAGATAAGTAGCCACCACTTCTTACAAGGCTCCTTCAAAACAAGTGTATGAAGAATTCCGACACAAAAGGTGGTAACACTTTCTAAAGTGGCCCCAGATGACAGTCTTTGGGTACCACTCCTGTGAAACGTGCACACACACAGGCCTGCCCATTCCATCCCAGCTACTGAGGTAACAGGATTACTCACCATATGAGGAAATTCCATATGGCTGTCCCGGCTGTGGGTAGGTGGCGTACGCTGTCTGTTGCATTCCTGTGGTAAACTGTGTTTGCCCATATGCAGCCATAGTTTGTGAGGAAGGGGTAGGGAGAATATGTGGGTATGGTCTGCTATTTGTCAGAAATGACAGAAAATAGAAAGCCCATGCATTAGATGGAAACATGCAAGGTAACTGATTAACAACCATATTACAAATTGCAGTTAAAGACTATCTCCTTAAGTATAACTTTTGAATATAATATACAAAGTACTGAGATGCTTCAGTATCTCTTCTAGGTGATGCTCCAAATAAATCTGTGTAAACACACTGAAGTCTCTAGGAAATGAGCTTTAGTTTAAATTAAGACATAACATGTGGGCATAAAACATGACTTGAAATAAGGTAAAGGTTACTCAAAAAAGTCATTTATTAAGAGAAAATACATCTTACTTGGAAGGATAAATCTGTGGTGGGGAGAACTGGTGAGTTGGTCTTGGGCTGAAGCTACTGCTCCCAATTGCTGAAAAAAAAAAAAAAAGAAATGCACGATAATCACAGCAAAATCCAAAATACGTCGAAAGCATCGGTCTATTTTTGAACTACACGTAGAGACCATACGAAATTGCAGATATTCGGCCTGGAAAAAAAATGGCACTTTCATATGCTCAACCTAAGAGAAAGTTAAAAAATATTGAACGACCTATGAGAACTGATTAAGGGGTTCGAATGTTAAACTAACTCTTAGAAAGTAGTCCCTGTCATCTGAAATACCGGTCAGTGGCAGTTCAGGAGAACAAGGCGTCCTGGCTACTGTTCGGAAGGACCTGCTCAAAGGGGTGGGAGGAGGGTGAGTTTGCAGGGCTGGGCGGGACCCAAAGGTCTCCCAGCCTATTGTGCGCGCTTGGAACACACACACCTGAGAACGGATTACAGAGCACCACCCCCACCCACCTCCCAATCCCCCAACCCCCGACTCTCCGTCTAATCTGCTCTCAGGTGAGTACAAATAGGGCCAAGCCTCATTTGCCCGTACTGCTTAAGCAACATTTTTTAGTAAAAATGCATTCCTATAGCGCTCTTAAATTTCTCAGGTTGCAAACTAAGCCTGTTTTTTCTTGCACTGAGGCGGTGTTCCTGCACCTTTCAGTTAAATGTGCTCAACTTCAGTTAATTCCACTAAAAAGGTTTGTTTTTTTTTTTTAATTTAAAGACGTTATTCAAGCATTCAAGTAGAAGTTCATCTCTTTATAATCACATGGACTTTATTCAGTAGGTCTCAGAAAATGCACTAAACTCTATCAAACATTCTTTTACATCCATTCTGAACTAGAGCAAAAATCCATTTTTGTGAAGACATTAAAATGGTAGTTGTTTTATTTATTGTACATAGGAGCTATCTCTTTCATGTGCATATATATTACACACATTTACACTTTATATATTTATATATATACACACAGTATATATATATACACATATGTGTTTCTATGTATTACGTAGAATATACGTAAAATATATATTAAAACGATATATATATATATATATATACCATATCTATATATATATCCCCCCCCACCCCAGACTCTTCCTATCCTCTACCTATCCTCTACCTCTAGCTGAGAAGCATATTCTTTGGGTACAATTATAAGATATAATATGTTTATCTTTTCTTCCACTAATAATCCTGGTGTTCACAGGCTCTATTATTCAGTAACTATACTGTGTATTAAAATCCTTCCGTAAGGTTCCATGCACTCAAAGTTGTATACGTTTTTCATGACGTCACATCAGTACATTTATATTTCTCAAATTTAATTCTCCATTTGTGTTTGGGAGAAGAGTGATAGAGTTGGACCAGAATTGTAATCGATGAATAATTCTCTCCGTGTGAAGCAGGGAGGCCTAACCCAGGACAGTAGAGTTGCTCAAGATGAGCACAACTCTTACACATAGGCTGCCAGACATCCCCCATGTGGCTCTCAGTTTGGCAGAGCCAGGGTCTGCATTAAAGTGAAGGCAAGCCAACTCGGGTGGTACCCCTCCCCCACCCATCTGCGGGCCCACATTGAGACACTGCTCTGTACCAGGCACCAGGCAAGATGCCGCAGATGCAAACATGCAAAGACAAGTTCTCTCTGTCCCATGTGGGTAGGTTGACACACAAACAGTCGTGAGGGGATTAGTTAAATATTGTAATTTATAGAAGGGAGGGATTAGTGAGAGAATACTTGGACAACAAGGGCTACCACTTGCCCAGGTCATCCACGATGACAACCTTTTCCTGCTCTGCTTTGCTAAGCCTGGAAAGAGGCCAAGGGCAAAGGAGATTTACCCCGCAGAGTAGCTGGGGAGGATTAATACATTCCCTGGACAATCACAGTTAAAAATAAGTTAAAAAAATAAATAAATAAAACCAGAACAAAAACCCAGTGCAACGTGATGATGGAAGCCACAGAAATCCCTTTCATGCTTTTCCAGCTCTATCCCCGTTTTTTTGGTTTTGTTTTGTTTTTTTCAAATTGTGGGTTGGGACCCATGAAAACATCATAAACTCAACTTCACAGGTTATACTCAGCATTTTTTTTTAACAAACAAACAGAATAACAGAATGGTGCATATCGGAGTTGTTACAGAGGGTAAGTGGAGCTCCATGATGCCTTAAGAGCAAATGCATAGTTTAGGTGTGTACACATTAAAGAAAGATATTTGGGAGGCTGCTGAGTGTGGTAACTAAGCACAGGTTCTGGAGTCAGAATTTAATTTCAGCTGACACTGAGGTTCCAACTTCTTGGTTATCTTGGTCAAGTTGCCTGACCCTGCTAAGCCTTGCTGTGTTCCCCTGTATGATGACAAGAACACCACCTACCCCTCCCAGGATCATTTGAGGACTAAATGGGATCATTGACAAAGTGAACAGTGCAATGGGGAATGTTAATTAGCTCAGATCTCCAGAGTCCCATGATTTTTGCCCCAAATTTGCCCTCCCTTCTGCATTTTTAATTATACTCAATGGACAGCATCACCATCTGTCCAGCAAAATACTTAAAAGCAGGATTCTTTGTTCCTATTGTACATCTGGGGCATAAAAATGAAGTAACACACCCAAGCAAACAAATGGGAAAGCTGGTATTTGAACCCATGTCTGCCCGACTCTCTCCCTCAAACATACTAGCTCCTGACGTGCTACACAGAAACTAACACCCTCAAAATCATCTCCTTTCCCCTCTTCTATGTCATGAGTGTTGAGTCACCCATCCCAACTCCAGATACGGCCTGTCGAGCTGTCCTGAATACTCCACACCCACACCCCAGTCCTGGCTCAGGTTCTCATTAGTCTCAGCCCGGTTCCCTGTAGGCCACTTGTCACTCCCCATACACTCCTGCCACAGCCACCAAAGTGATCTTCCTTCAACAGAAACTTCAAGTCCATTCTCCAATTCGCCATGTCTCAACTGTGCTCACATTATCTCTAGGAAGAATTCCAAATTCCTTGGCAGAGTACACGAGGAGATGGAGGCATCCACCCTCTCCTGGGTTTAGTAACCTGTAGCCTCCTTGGGCTTGAGGATGGCCGGTCGGCGCTATGTATTTTCGTGTTTGGCTCGTGGCTCTTCCTACCACATCCTCTGCCTTGTAACACCTTCTTTCCCCTGCTTGACAAACACTTCCTCCTCTGCTGGGACTGAAACATCATTTTCTCTTGAGGATAATGTCTTCCTTCTCTTACTTTCTTGGAGTGTTGTAAACATTGGCAATGTAGCATTATAGTTAGCATGTGTAATGTAGAGATGTTAGTTTCCTCTGCTAATTGTGAACTTCTGGGGCCCAGGACCTCTTATTTACCTTTATTTTCACTCACCTGACAGGGCCTGGTATGTGGTAATTATCAATAAACGATACTTGTTTGATTACAGTATGAGATTTAGGTCATTAGCAAAGCAGATTTTTTTTTTAAACCCTGATGATATGAAGGATGGTTAAATTTTTTTAAGTCATATATAAACATATATAATAAACCCGATTTAGCTCTTTGGCAATATAATTAGGAATGAATAGTATTCCTTATAAAACACATGTGAGTAAGAACCTGTAATGCTGCCCAAGTATCTTGCTACTAATTACCTAACCACATGCCCCTAAAATGATTATTTAATGCCATAAAATAAGCTGTATCTTTTGGGATTTCCCTAAACCCAAACTCCTACAATTTTGTGTGGCCTAAAGTCAAGAATCTTCCATCTCATACCTCAAGTACTTCTCCTCCTAATTGCCTAAAACACCTTTTACTTTTTACGTAATAATTTAGGAATTCAGATTGATTTTCATTTCATGAGATCAGAATAACCAGAATAAACCCAGATCATTTGTCATTCTTCAAAGTAAATAAGATGGTTATTTTGGCACAGTAAATTCCAAATTACACTTTGGGAACACATGGGCAACTAATACCTCTCTCTCTGTTTTAGCACATTTGTTTCCTATTATTCCATTCTTTCCCTTCCTTCTAACATAGAAGCTAAAGAAATTCCCCAAATCTTGTGTAGGGAGGGGAGGCCCCAAGCTTGAGGAACTACTGAGAAAGTCAATAGAAATCCCCAAAATAGCAGGTCTTCAGTTTACTACTCGCATCTTGTGAATGTCAACATGACTCAGCTGGATAAGAAAGTCCAAAGATTAAATGTTTTGACTCTTGGGGCACCTGGGTGGCGCAGAGGATTAAGCCTCTGCCTTCAGCTCCGGTCATGATCCCAGGGTCCTGGGATCGAGCACTACATTGGCCCTTTGCTTAGCAGGGAGCCTGCTTCCCCCTCTCTCTCTGCCTGCCACTCTGCCTACTTGTGATCTCTGTTGAATAAATAAACAAAATCTAAAAAAAAAAAAAAAAAAAAATTTTTTTTCACTCTTCTCTTTCCATTTTATCATAAATTCGGCCAGTCTCCCTTCAGAATATGTCCTATACCTCACTGCTCTCCTTTACCCCTCTGTTCCAATTGCCACAGTGGTGGCCACCAGATGATGGCAGTCAGGACACCCCCCCCCCTTGGCTCTCCTTCCCACTCTTCTCCACTCCTTTCTCCTAGTGGAATCCTAACACATTTAGTCCTGCCTCAGTGGCTCTTCTAAGAAGGACATGAGCTAACACAGTCTTCTCTCTCCTGAGCCAGGGCAATATTGGTCGGTTTCTATTTACCCTCCTCTCTCTTCCCATGAAGCATTTTCCACACAAGTGATGATCTCTCAAAAGAAATACAGATTATGTCACAACTGCCTCCAACTCCAAGCCCCATTATCCTTCTGTTACATTTAAATGAACCCAAACTTACAAATAAACACTTGCCTACATAAACCCAAACTTATTCCCTCACTTCACTAAAATCCCTGCTCATATGATTTCCCCTCAGAGAGGTTGTCTTCCCTCTACAGGAGACCCCCAACCACTTTTCACTGTATTATTTGAGCTGCTTTGGGTTTTTGTTTTTTTGTGGTATTTTTTTGTAGCCTAGTTACTTACACTACCACTTACCTCTTTATTATCTGTCTCTCCCACAGAATGAAAGCTCCATGAAGGCAGGGACCTCATCTTCATCACTGCTCTATTCCCACTGCCTAGAACACCACCTCACATATAATAAGTGCCCTATGCAGAACTGTTGAATGGGTCAGACCCCAAAGTTACATCTTTTTAGGAACAATTAAAAGACAGAAGCCCTATTTGTCAGACGTGATATTTTTTTTCTCCTCTAGAAGCATTCCTGTTGCTATTTCTAATTTTCTTTTCTCTCTCTCTCTCTTTAAGATTTTGTCTATTTATTTGACAGAGAGAAAGATAGAGAGAGAGAGAGATCACAAGTAGGCAGACAGGGAGAGAGGGGGGAAGCAGGCTCCCTGCTGAGCAGAGAGCCCAATGTGGGGCTCCATCCCAGGACCCTGGGATCATGACCTGAGCCGAAGGTAGAGGCTTTAACCTATGGAGCCACAGGTATTTTCAAATACCCCCAGACATCAACATTGTATGATCAATATTATCAGCTGGCACTTCCTGTAATAAGTTAATAATAAACTTAAGCTTTGTGGAAATGGAAGAAACAGAAGGCAAAGACAGTTTGCAATTGCTAAACACATTATTTTCAATCCCAATTATTCTTAACATTTAGATCATTAAAATATTACTTTTCACTGGTAAACAATAAATGGGCAGAACATTAAATTTTAAAAACATAATAAACAACCTTGCAATTTTCAGTTCAGCAACATGCCTTTGAAAATCAGCTGCTTTCCTCTAGTCTCCCCAAACCAGGGTACCTGGTGATTTCCCTGGAAAAGAGGGAGTCTCATTGCCTCCTTAATGCTTTAAGAGCCTCACATTCCACAGAGGAGACAGCTACTACCAGTGTCAGAACAGCTCTGTTTCCTCTTTATTCTTGTTGCCTATTTCCTTGAGACATCCAGAATGGTTGGGATGTGCATTTTTAAGCCATCATGGAGAAGCAGCAGTAGTGACTACAGAAGTGAAGACCATTTCGGAATCAAATGCTTGGAGACTGGTTTCTCGTTCCCTTATAAACCCTAAAGCCTGGCCACAGTTTTTGCATCTTAACTCAAGGAAAGACAAAAAGAAAGAAGGAACAAAAAAATTAAGAGAAAAGCTTTATTTTTCCTATACCTGGACCTGATTCCCCAGCTCACTCTATCCCTCTCCACTGCGCAACATGGAGAGTCAATCTACCAAAAACAAGATCCCCTATAGCTCCAGTCTCTTCACCAAATGATCCTTTCACCTTCAGCTAAGCCTTTTTCCAAGGACCTGCTTCTCCTGCATGTCTTTTTCAAGTAGAGCCTCAGATTCCAGATATTACGGAGACCTGAAAAACATAACCCCATTGCTGCTTCTTCCAAATTGTTTTTTTTTTCTCTCTCTCATAAAACCCTTCCTTCTCTAAGGTCTATGACAATTCTTTAACATTTCATGAATGACCCACCTCCTACACACTGCCTTGCATTTATCAAAACCCTTATATTGAACTCTGTTCCCTAACAAGTCCCAATGTTATCTTGGGTTATGGGTCCAACCTTTCTCTCCTTCTGTCTAGGCCTCAACTCTGGCCTTCTACTCCAACCATCAAGCTCAAGACCACATTGTGGACCTTTCTTCCCCCGCCACATTCCACAGTCTCATACCACAACAGCATCAACCAATTCATTTGTTTACTGAACCAACATTTACTGACCAGCATCCACATGCTTAATTCCATGATGGCCACTGGGATAAGTGTGAACAAGCCAAACAAAATCTCTGTTCTCATAGTACTATGGTTTAGCAGGAGGAAAGACAATGAAAAGAAACTTTAAAAGTAGTGATGAAGGCTGAGGAAGGGAAGTATGGAGGACTAACTACAGAAGTATGGGATAAGTGGCCTCAGTGAGTTCTGAGACTAAGGAAAGAACATCCTCTTCTGCCGGAATTTTCTTTCCCTTATTCCCATCTAATCTGTTCTCCAAACTTATCATAGATGCAAGACCCCTGACATCCTAATCTTCTCTCAATTTGTTATCCCTTAACTTTTTTTTTCAATACTTATTCCAGGAGGTTATATGAATCATTATTTTAAACTCTTATCAATACCCTCAATTCTCTTACTTCCATATTCTTCCTGACCTGCAAAATCCTTAACCCTGGATCAAGAAGGGTGGTGGGGGGCTGGGTGAGCCTGGTGGTGGGTATTATGGAGGGCGCGTATTGCATGGAGCACTGGTGTGGTGCATAAACAATGAATTTTGAAACACTGAAAAAAATTAAATTAAATTAAAAAAAAAAAAGAACACACACACACACACACACACACACACACACACACACAGAAAATTATCTTTTGACCTGGGTAGCCAAACACTTGTAGAGAAAAATTGCTCTATGATAAAGGCTCCACACTCATAGTTCTACCCTTGTGTGGACTCTGACTCTACTGCCAGCCTTCCTTTGTATTCCAAGCAACCTCAGGCTTCCCAACTCCTCATGACATCTATTTCAAACTTCTCCATCTCTTCCAGCTCATAAGCCTAGCACTATCCTCACTTTGAGTTGCTTCAGAGGAAATAGTAGAAGCCTTCATTCACTCATTCATCTAGCAAATATCTAAGTGCCTAATATGCACCTCTTTCAGGTGTCAAGGATACAAATGAACAAAACAAGACAAATCTCTACCATCACATGCTTACATTTTAGTGAGTGTGAAACACCAACCATAAACCTAATACATGAGTAAATGATATGGATTATAAAAGGCTGTGTTATTGGTGTGTGGGGGGGGTAAGGTTGTATTTAGCACATCAGAGAGGCTGAAAGCCTACAGTGAGAGTTTTGCAACACTGAGTAGGGTGGTCGAGATGGGGGCTGAGAGTGCTTCATAGAGAAGGGGAGATGAGAGCACAGACCAGAAGGTGGAGAGGGAGTCAGGCAGGTATACAGAGAGGTGCTCCAGGCAGCAAAACTGCCACTGCAAAGGTCCTGACTGGGAATGTGTCTGGGATGTTGAAGGGAGGGAGGCAATAGGTCCAATGGGGCTTGTGGCTATCGAAAGGACTTAGCATTTACCCAGAGATAGGAGAGATATGTGGGAGCTACAGGAGGGTTTGAACAGAGGAATCAGGCAGGAATTCCCTGAACATATTGACTCCTCCTCCACTTCAAACTCATCTGCATTAATTCCCATCCCGTCATTCCTGAGGTTTTCATGGGAAAGTGATTCTTTTCTAAGGCGATCCACTTCTGTTTTGAATTTAAGCCATTGCTGTCCCAGCAGGGACCTCCCTGCATCAATTATCACCATTTTCTCTATACCTTTAACCCCTACCTCTATAAAATTTGTGTTGGCAGCCAAAACCTCCCTGACCTTCTAAATGTCATCCTCAACCCTAGGTCCCACTTTCTAATGGACTACCCGCTCTTCTCCTTTTACCACTTATGTGCTTGAAAGACATTTTTCTCCTCCCTTATTGGTGAAATCATCCATTTACTCAGTGCACTTTATGAACACATGTATCTGCTAGGAAATGTATTGAAGACAACAGAAATGGGGCATATGGGCAAGTGGGCATGAGGGAGAGTAAAGCACCACCCACTGAAACTGCTGTAGGCTAAATCCACTGATGTTTCTCATTTAGATTTTATTTTGCCGTAACTTGCCACTGCAGAAAAGTTGCAAAGATAGCAGAAAAACTTCCCAGATATCCTTAACCACAATCCTCTAAATGCTAACATCTTAGTATATTAGCTTTATTCTCTGTTCTCTTTTTCCCTATAGATGTGTATATGCATACCCATGTATATAGTTCACTCTTTTTGGAACTGCAGCTAAGATGTCCCTTTACAATTACTAGTAAGAACAAGGAATGCCTTTACTACAGGTTTTCAGTATCAGGAAAAATAGCGAAGCAGCACTATTATCTAGAGATACTTAAATTTACCTCTTTTAAGTATGTGACTTTAATCTTGCACTTCAAAATTACTACTTTTTAAACATAGGACTGTTACACAAATACACTGTGAAACATTTTTGAAAAAAGGCAGAAGGAATAAAATTCAAATTATATTCCATCATCCAGGGAAAGCCACCATTAATTTTTATACATATACACAAAGACACATAGGCATACACATAAATGTTTGAAAACCCATGGATTAGACTGAGCATATTACTCTTTGTAAATGCTTTTCACTTAATATAGTTAACATTTGCTCATGCCATTTATTTTTTTCCAAGCTATTTTTAATAGCTGTATACCAATCTATCCTACAGACAACATTTCCGTGAAACTCTTCCTGCCTTCACTCCCAACTCAACTCTCCTTCTTCTTGAAAAATTAAAACCCGTGTTTTAATTTTATGCCCTGCCTGTCTCTCTCTATTCGTTTTTCCTGGATTCTGTCTTCAGCTGTGCTGCATGTAGCCCACTACCTTCAACTCCCCGCACAGTTCCAAAATTTCCATTCCAGATCATTCCTGAGTTTCAACATCTTCAGGTGGATGTTACCTCCCCTTCAACATGTCTTTCCCTCTCAGTCATGCTCCTCTTGCATTCCATCACCTTAACCTGTCTCTCTGCCTCACATACCCCCTATACTCATTGGTTACTATGCCATAAATTAAGGTGTCTTTGCAATTGAGGTGTATTTGCAAATACACCTTAATCCACCATCTTTCCATAACACTGCCAGCACCTTATGTCAGGTCTTCATGATTTCTTGCCCAAACTAAAACAAATATACTGTACCTGATCCCTCTACTTCTGTTCTCCAGCCCCCTCCCTCCTGCTATGGTCAGGATTCTGTATGTGAATTGATCATGCAACTCCTTTCTTCTGACGCCTCCCACTGTACTCAGGATACAATGCAAACATCATGTAGGACACAAATGCCTCTTTAGACTCTACCCTGACCCTGTCTGGCATGCCATCACCACTCACGCTGTGCACACCTGGAATGCTGAACCATTGGCAATTCCAAATTCCATGCCTCTATGTCCTGGTCTCCTCCCATGGAATGTTCTATCTGTCCAACTTCTCCTTCCCCAGGTCTATGTATGCTTTATTCCTACTCCTATTTGAATGCTGAGAGCAGGCATCTCCTCCAGGAAATCTTTCCTGATCTCCCATCCCAACCCAGTCTCTGTTGGGTCCCTTCCTGGGGGACCCCTTCTTGGGGATCCCTGGCCTTCG
This sequence comes from Lontra canadensis, assembly GCF_010015895.1. Taxonomy (NCBI): domain Eukaryota; kingdom Metazoa; phylum Chordata; class Mammalia; order Carnivora; family Mustelidae; genus Lontra; species Lontra canadensis. The sequence continues at coordinate 17,195,710 of NW_022631031.1, read as the reverse complement.
CTCTGGAAAGAGCAAACCATAATATGATGGTCTGGTCATTTATTCACCCTACTAAGCCCCCAAACCAGGGCCATTCTCATATACCTATTCATCTGTAATAGCAGCAAGCACATTCTCTGGCATAAGTCAAATTCTAGTAAGTGTTTTATAAAAGAACTCATGGGTATAACACCCTTTTGTTATTTCCTTATTGTTTCCATCTGGTATCATTAGTATAAAAGTTAGGCATTCGTATTTCATGTTATATAATATGTATAATTCCTTTTAGTTGTGGTGTATATTAAATAAGAGACCCTGAGAGCTGGAGTAAGTCAATTACAAACTTTTGTAAAGTATAGCATTTCCATTCAAGAGGTTTGGTAAACACAGCAGAGGATAAGAAAAAGGTTAAAAATTTTAAGAATTACATATGATAGAAATATTTTTTTTATTGAAATAGTCCAAGCTGGGTGTGCCTGGGTGGCTCAATGGGTTAAGGCCTCTGCCTTCAGCTCAGGTCATGATTCCGGGGTCCTGGGATCGAGCCCCACATCAGGCTCTCCGCTCCTCGGGGAGCCTGCTTTCTCCTCTCTCTCTCTGCCCGCCTCTCTGCCCACTTGTGATCTCTGTCTCTCAAATAAATAAATAAAATCTTAAAAAAAAAAAAAATAGTCCAAGCTGGGTAATTTGGCAAATATATAATCACAACCTCACCATTACTTTATTACCACAATGACTTTCTTATCAGTAATTTCATTAGCAAAGACACAAAACTTGGGTATTTTGTTTGTTGGAGGCAAACTTTGTTAATGTGAAAGAGATAAAAATGAAAAAGACTGAAAGCTGCTTTATAAAGTTTAATATGGATTTATAGTTGACATGACAGTTACTTAGGAGGATGGTTCAATTAAATCTGCTTAAAGAGTCAGCAGAAGCCAAATTTTGCCCACCTAAACTTGCATAATTGGAAAAAATCATACAAATGAGGGAAGAAGGGCAGGAGTCATTAACATAACAAAGATAATTTAGTAGAAAGAAATATGAAAAACAAAACTCCTTTTGATTTTATCTCCTTTATAAGATATCAACATTTTCAGCAAATACTTTGTAACATTGGATAAAAACAAGAGAATTGCAGGTACAGGACTCTGAGTAAAGTTATTTACAATTTTATGCTACATACACACATGTTTATACACACATACATATACACATAGAGATATACTTGCATATATAAATAAACTAAGAAAAACTATGTTTTGAATTAATGTGAAAATCTAATATTTATTCCTTACCTGAACCTGAGAAATTGTCTAAAGACCCGTCTGTTGTTGTTGAAACTATTTCACTGCTGCTCATTGGCTCTGTTTTAACTACAAAAATAAACAACATATAGGATATATCCAATTAATAGTTATTTGTAAAGGCATGGTAGAGAAGTTATATTCAAAAGAGTTACAAGAAAATCATTTTAAAAAATAGTCTTTCAATATTTGAATGTAATTCAGATTAATACTTATAGAATTTTTTTAAAAACATACACATTAACTATTTAATCCCTAAGGAAACAACCCATTATAACAAGCTATCCTTTGAAAGAAACACTTTAAAAGTAGTTAAACTCATTACCTTACATATTAATTGAATTGCTTATTTACAAATAATTTATCTCTTAAAATTTACATGATGAGGATGTGAGAGTGTTTCCTTGGTTATGTAGCCATTTAGCCAAACAGAGCCCAAAGGGTAGAATAAAAAGACTTGGAGTAGGAAATAATGCTGGTAGGTTTTCACCATGCTTAAGGACAGGCACAGGCACAGACATGCATGTGTGTGTGTGTGTGTGTGCGCACCCACACACTCATACATGCACACAAACACACACTCTCTTGGTTATCCAATATGGCTAAAGAACATAGTGCTCAGTTTAATGGGTAATTATTACCACTCAGCCAAACCTGGCTGCCAACATGTCAATATCTGATGTACACTTAGTACAAAACCATGCTAAGTGTAAATGAGGCAGAAATTAACTTTTTCATTCCAAAATAAAACAAACAGCAGATAGTTTGTGGAAAACATTTTGATCTTTAGTAAATTCCTTTGTGGCTATACAATAAAAAATTTAGATTTATGTTGCAGGTTTATGATAGCAACCCAACCCATTGATATAGTGATGGTATTATTGACCCTATTAAGCAAATAAGCCAGACCACAGAACATTTGCCTTTTTCCCTAGATTTAGTTTTATTTTGTTTTAATGAAGAGATAGCATTATTGCTTTCCTTAGAAACAACTGGTGGTGTGCTATCATTGGAATCTGTGCCCCACTTTGTAGACATTACACATTCCCACTAACGGGGTTTCAGAAAAAAATGCAGTAATACCTCAGAGGCTACTTAAAAATCAGTAACATGTTTTCTAAAACAAGGTCCTACACCAAGAGAATATTTGGGGTGGATTCTCATGAGTACGTACATTCTGAAATGGGAAAGAATGATGGAGAAAATGCAGCTTTTTCCTTCTCTCAGCATTGCCAATCTCTAACAAACATCAAGCAAAGAACATTCACCCTCCTTGACCTGTGAATCTTCTACTAATGCATAATGAGTTTTCAAACAGACATTATAAATAGTTGCAGCAGATAGTCACTTCCAAAAAATTAATTATTTAGACTGCTTCTAAACAAAGTTGAAAAATAAAGCCAGTGAGCCTACTGGGAATCACTCCAACTGATTGTTTTAATGGAGACCAGACAATAGTGTAACTGTTGTTAAAAGTCTTAGTTGATGCTAATAAATTCTGACATAAGCCTATATTTCCCTTTTCTCTTCACACCTCCAGGCAATCAAATGACCTTGCTCTTCATAATCATTACACTGCCATAGATTATGGAAAGCAGGTCCTCTGGTGAACAGCTCCAAATTATCCTACCCAGTTATCCACATCCTATCTACCCTTCCTGAAAGAACTCATACAGTGCCCTGTACGTATAAGGCAATAGCTCTATTTTACACTCTGTACTAGTCAGATTACCACAGGGATCTGAACTCAGAATCGAATACCATATACCTATCAAAGATGAGAACCAGACCCAAGGAGAAGAGGTCATATAAAGTGCCTACTATTGTCAGACTACAGACATTATGATTAATTATTTTAAATAATTCTCCAAGTAGGTCTCAGAGCACAACTCACAAACTCCTTAGTTGGTTGGGTACTGCCTTCTTGTTTCACATGCAAAAATGGAAACCAAAGGTATTAGGAAAATTGCCCAACATCACAAGTGGCAGAAATAGAAACTGATTTTGGATGTTTTCAAATCCAAGGTTTGAAGAAATGACAATACTTAGCACTGCCCAATAATCAGCACTATTCTACAGCAGAGCAAGGAAACTGAGGCACAGTGCCACACGCTGTGGATGTAGAAGGAAGTAAAACCCCAGCAGTCCACACCCTCCTCTAGAGTGTTAACACTTCCAGGATAGTGCACTCAAAGGAAGATCTCAAGTAGAAGCTCCACGTCTACTTGCCTGAGAAAATGGTGAAGAAATTTTCTAGTTGTACAAGATGTTAGCCCAGGTTACTTCTAAGTCTACCAAATCTCAGATCTATGATTCTGTAGATTGGACTATAAAATTACTTGGTGAAAGCTTGACTATGCCAAAACCACTCTTACTCTTGTACTCCAAAGACTTACCCTAGCTATTCTCCATATTATTAGCTTGATCAAATATAGCTTCCAGTCCCAGGAGACATATTCAATTATACTTGAAATTCCATTAAAAATAGGAAGGAAAGAAAGAGGATACTTTTTCTTTTAGGCCCCAAGTACATTGCCTTTTGCCATTGTTCAAATATACCTATCTATTCTCTAAGGAATAAAGATTCCATTTCCTAATGAATCCAATTTTTTAAAAGGCTCTGTTGAAGAGGATACACATAAAATAACTACCAGGATATTCATGATTTTTATCAGGTACTGGAATTGAATACTTTGATCACCAGGGACCTGATGCTAAAGAGCCTGGAGATTTATTGTGATGTAAAATAGTTTGACTGAAAGCTAGATGAGAAGGGACCACTTCCCCTGTTGTTGCCAAGCATACACCCACCAGTAAGTAAAAAAGACAAGACTAATCTCCAGCCACCAAACTACCAATCCTCACAAGCACTATCACATTTATAAATATGCTATAGATGATGTCATAGAGCACCTCTCCAAGGCTTTGAGTTTAAAACACCACATCCTGAACTTTTTTTTTTTCCCAGTCTTAGAGATTCAAGGTACTGTTATATCTGAGAACAATGATCCCATCTAAGCCACCTATCTGAAAAGGAAAATCTATGAAGCATCTATTCTCTTCTAAATAACTATATATTTCTAAGGGTCCTTGGTTGGCTCAGTTAAGCAGCCGACTCTTGGTTTCAGTTCAGGTCATGATCTCAGAGTCCTGGGATCAAGCCCCAAGTCAGGCTTAACACTCAGCAAGGAATCTGTTTGAGGATTCTCTCCCTCTCCCTCTGACCCTCCAAACATCTGTGCACACACTCTTTCTTTCGCTTGTTCTAAAATAAGTAAATAAATCTTTAAAAATAAACAAATAAATAAGTATACAATTATTTTATCTCTACTGTACTTTTTCTCTCATTGCAAGATTTCAGTCTATTAGAAAACAGAACTTTTATTCTCTTCTGCCCTCACTCAAGAGTCTCTCTTTACCATTCCAAGTCTTCAATCTTCCATATGATACTTTAAGCACCTACTCATCTCTAAAAAATATTCAGAAACTCTCCTTTACCTCTTCAGTCTCCACAACCCCCACCCCAGCTCTTTTGCTCAGCCATGTACTGTAGGCCCACACTATACAGGGTAACCTGCTACTCTCCAGGGGTGCCACAAACTCCCATCCATCTACGCCTTGGAGACTTGGTTCCAGAGTCAAAGACTCCAGTTATCTGCTATATGCCTTTATAAAAGTTATTTGGTCTCCAACCTTAATTATCTCACTTACAAAATTTTTTAAATGATAGCTAGATTATAGGAATGCAGGAAGGATTCATAAAAATGTATACCAAGTACCCGGTATAAGGTAGGAGTGGAAACTGTATTTATCATCATCATTAGTAGTGGCAGGATTCTGCTACACTGAATGCCTTTCTCCTGGGGAGTAGTACCAGGGAGCAATAGCAAATACAGATTGTTAAAAGCACCAGCTTCAGAATTATCAACTGAGTTTCAATCTAGCTTTGCTATTCACAGTACAAACCTGGAAAAGTTACTCAATTTCTGTGTGTCTCAGCTTCCTCATCTGTTAAATGGGGGTAACCTACTCATGCAAGGATAAGAAAAAGAGAAATGCTTAGAAATCACGGAGTACTGTCCAGTGGTTTACAAATCATTAACCCAGTCCAAAGGCCCTACTTATATAGTCATTGTATCATCAGTTAAGAGAAATCAAAGTTTTATGGGATGAAATCTACTATAAACTTTAAAGTTAAGCTTATCCTTTGGAAAGTAAATTAAAGATAAAGTCAAGCGACTTACCTAAGATCCAACATGAGGCCATTTTACTCAGGATGGCCAAAATCAAATCAAGATAACTTGAATGTAATATAAGAATGTAGAATTAATTGTGATTATATAAGAAAACTTACACGGTAATCCCCCTTCCTCTGTGGAGGCTATGTTCCAAGTCCCCCAGTAGATGCCAAAAGCATGGATAGCACCAAATCTTACACATACTATGCTTTTTCCTATACATATGAACCTATGATAAAGTTTAATTTATAAATTAGGCACAGTAAGATTAACAAAATAGAAAAATTATAATATACTATAATAAAAGTTATGTGAATATGGTCTCTCAAAATATTTTATTTTACTGAACTCACCCTCCTTCTGATGATGCGAGATGATCAAATGCCTACAGGATGAGGTGAAGTGGGGAAAAGGACATAGGCATGAGACAAAGTGTTAGGCCATTAGTGACCTTCTGATGATAGGTTAGAAGGATTGTCTACTTCTAGACAACAGTTGGTAGAACCAAGGAAAGCAAAACTGCAGATAAGGGAGTACTACTGTACTTCCATCACTACAATCTGTGTAGACAGTATCTGAAGAAATAGGCTAGCAGGAGGATCATGATGTACATGGCAATGGACATTGAGGTTTCTGGAAGAAAACATGGGCTTCTCTCTCTAGTACTATTTAGGGGGAATATACTGTAACTGGCTCATGGAAAAGATAAGTTGGTATTCCTTGACCAAGAATTTAAGTGGAGACATCTATCAGACCATTGGAGCTTGGTGACATTGCTATCAAGATCATCCAACGAACCCATTACAGCATGATTCTGTGCTCGTCAAGCAAATTCTGGTTCTACTTTGAATGTTGTAGCTATATAAATAGTCTCCAGAAAGACGATGGGTTGATTAGAGGAGTCACATGTTAAATCCATTTGGTTAATTTTTTTACCATAAATTAAGAGTGCAGTTAAAGGGAATTCACTACCAAAGGATAGCTTTGCCTGCTGGAGTAGGAGGCAGCCTTTGTGTTATGAAGAATCTGCCAAGGATTACACAGTGAAGACATGATCCCAGGTGAGCAGCAGATCCTCCCCCAGCAATATCTAAGCTAATTTTGTAACTTTTTTTTTTTTTTTCCACACTGTAATAGCATAGCTTATCTTCGCTTGGCATACACTTGGTCTTCCTTTCTATTTTGTTTCCCATTATAATGATCGAGAGCATCAAAAACCCAGTTCATTACACCTCTACTAACCTCTGACTCCTTCATCTCTTATATTTTAAGGAGACTGGCCTTCATTCCCTTTTCTTATTAAATGATTCAGCGACACCACTGCCTACAATTGTATGACCTCCAAGAAACGCCACCTTTTACTTCTTGCATTTGCTCACTTATACTGGAGTTGCTCCTCAGAACATTGTGTCTTTCCAACTTCACTGGCCCTGTCTGCAACCCAGAGCTTCCACCTTAGAGTCCCGGGTCATCTTGTTTTTCCAGGCATCTCTGTTGCCAGCTCTAATCCTAGCATTGGCAAGCCCTTGCTGTTCACTCTTCAACTGCTATTCTGGATGGTTGAGCATGGGAGAGGAGGCCACAATAGGCACGCTGACCAAATTTGTTAAATTTATGCTTTCCATGTTCTTGTGAGACATCTTGTTACTCGACAATCTCCCTTTTACATTTTTTGTGCCTGAGACAGTTTCTGTGGATTCTTTTCCACTTTCCTCAAGCCCCAATCCTCACACCTCATTCCCCATTCTCTTTGGCGCATGCCCTAACCAACTATCTTATAAAGAATGTTGAAGCTACATTAAATCTTTCAGTGATCTTCCTGCAACATCTCCCAGTTTCCTACTGGTTAATCTCAATGGAGGTTTCCTTTCCTGTAAGAGGATTTGACCTCTTAAACCTTTATTCTTAGTGCCACTGCCATATCTCCTTTGCAACAAAACTTCATTATTTGATCTCCCAGAATCCTCAATAATTCCATCTCAAAGGCTACTTCCCTTCTACTGACAAAGACAGGTCTCAGGTATCACCTTGTGCCTCTCAGAATGGCTAGAATCAAAGACAAATAACAAGTATTGGCAAGGATATGGAGAAAAAGGGAACCCTCATGCACTGTTCGTAGGGATGTAAATTGGTATAGCCACTGTGGAAAACAGTATGGGCGTTCCTCAAAAAGTTAAAAATAGAACTACCATATGGTCCAGTAATTCCACATGTGGGTATTTATGCAAAGGAAACAAAAACACTAATTTGAAAAGATATATGGTACCCTTATGATTATTGCAGCATTATTTATAATAGTCAAGATATGGAAGCAACCCAAGTGTCCATGGATAGATGAATACAGGAGATGTGATATGTGTGTATACAGACATATATATACATGTGTACATACATACATATCTAACATATATACATATTTACTCATGTGCAGGTTCTTGTAAAGTTTCTCTTTTATAGGACACATGGAATTACGTTGTTCTGAACAAAGTAGTCTCTGGAGAAGACATATTAACATAAAATAGTGTCTACCATTAGAATTCTGTTTATTAAAAGAGGACCCTGCTTGGAGCCTTCAAAAGAGAGGTAAATTACATGGATTTGAATAATAACGCATGGGGCACAACCGCTCTAAGGCAAATATTAGCTACTGCTATACATAAGCCTTAAAAGAACCCTTTTAAAAGCTATACTGCATAAGACTATGCTGTATAGATAATATAAACATGTGGGACAACACACACACACATTACTCAGCTGTTAAAAAAAAAAAAAAAAAAGCTGAGATCTTGCCATTTCGACGACATGGATGGACCCATAGTATTATGCTAAGTGAAATAATTCAGACATAGAAAGACAAATACCATATGATTTCACTTATATGTGGAATCTAAAAAGCAAAACAAAGGAACAAACAAACAAAAAGCTGAAACAGAGCTGTAAATGCAGAGAACAAATTATGGCTGCCAGAGGGGAGGGAGGCAGGGGCAGGTACAAAATGAATGAAGGTGATTAGGTAATAAACGCTTTCCATTGTGGAATAAATGAGTCAAAGCAATAAAAAGCCCAGCACAGGGAATACAGTCAATGGTACTGTAATCAAGCTGTATGGTGACAGATGGTAGCAACACCTGTGGTGAGCATAGCATAACATGGAGACTTGTCAAATCACTATGTTGTACACCTGAAACTCACTGTAACATTTTGTGTCATGTATACGCTAATTTAAAGAGCAGGTTTCCCTAAATTTTTAAGTCTTCCTTCAACCATGATACTTTTCGCCCTTCTTTCATCACCGAGTTTCCTAAAAATTTGCCTTGAAATCTAGAACATCTATTCTTTCTTTAGTCTTTTCCATCATCCCTTTATAGCTGCTATTTTACTAAAAGGACTTTCCTAATTGCCCACATCATACTTTTCCCAGTTCTGGTTTTCCTTAATTCTTATACAGAATGGGCCTTCCTCTGATTCTCTTATCATTGACCAATACAACACGGCGACATTTTCCCCCACCCCCTTAGATCTATCTCCTTCTCTGGATTTTCTTCCCTCTGCTTATTCTGTGGTTTTTTAATTCTATGCTATTCTTACCTGTCTGAATGTTTCTCTAGTCCTTCCTTGCCAGAGGTTTAAAAAATCATCTTTAGGGGCGCCTGGGTGGCTCAGTGTGTTAAAGCCTCTGCCTTCGGCTCAGGTTGTGGGATCGAGCCCCGCATCGGGCTCCCTGCTCGGCGGGGAGCCTGCTTCCCCCCCCTCCCCCCCGCCCCCTTTGCCTGCCTCTCTGCCTGCTTGTGATCTCTGTCAAATAAATAAATAAAATCTTTTAAAAAAAATTATCTTTATGTGAGGACTCCCAAATCTCTATCGATCAGCGCATCTTTTTCACAGGAATCAATCCCCACATCCCACTTACACAAGGCTCTTGCCTGGATCGGTGTGGAACTCAACCTACTCAAACATAAAATCTTCATTTTATTCCTCTGTAATGGTCATGTCACTTAGACGGAAAGTTTCCTTTTCGCCCCATGTCCTCCCAGATCCCCTCTCCTCATACCCTACTGCCAGGTCTACAATTTCTACCACTGTAATCTTTCCCAACCATCTTTTTTCTAACTTCACAGCCACTATCCCAATTACTTTATATCTCTTCTCTTGTAAAAGTTGGCAATTGGCCGTTCCACTTTAAGCAGAAGCCGATCTCTCTCCATAGCTTAGATTTGAGTGAGTCACTAGTTGCTCTGAGGTTTTCAGCTCTCCATGTTCTCCTGAATTAAGCTATCAAGTTACATCCCTTGATCATGTTTTAAAGCCCCCTTATACACTGTAACACCAAGATGGTTTTTTGTTTTTTGTTTTTTTTTGCTTTACTTCCTATTTGTGTAATAACTAGTAACTTACAAGAACACAAAAGTACTACAAAATACACGGTCACATCTAATTGTCCTAACTTTTCTTTGTGAAACTATTATCCCATTTTGCAGATCATGAAACATGACTGTATATGTTCAATATTTAAACCAAACTGGCCTACTGAGATGCTTAATACATCCCCAAACCCATGGTTTTGCTAATGCCTTTCCCTTTAACAAAATTTCCATCTGACTAAATCCCACAGTTTCTTCAAGGTTCAAAGTTGCAACTGTTTTGCTAAGTCTTGCTTGATCTACTACTCAAGACTGATTTTCCTTTTCTTGAGGTACTAAATCTGAGTTTGTACCTCCTTTAGAAAATACATCCTATTCTACCTCATTTTACATTTCAGTCTTATCCATTTTAATACATTATAAATTTCTTTACGGTAGGAACTACTTCTTTTTATATCCCTACGGAACTTAGCAAAACACCTGACACATAGTTGAAACTCAATATTCATTGAGAGAATAAGGTAAAAATGTACAACTGACTTACATCTGACTTTATACTGCTAGGCACATTGCACAGAGCAATTAACAATAATACTATATATGCTCAAAAGTAAGATGACATTTTATTCCTCCCAAATTATCATCAGCAATATATGTGCAGGTTCTTGTAAAACCTCTCTCCTAAGACACATTGTTACATTATTTTGAACAAAATAATGGAGAAGACACATTAACATAAAATAGTGTCTACCATTGGAATATTTGTTTGTTAAAAGAGGAACGGGCCTGGATCCTTCAAAAGTGAGGTAAATTACATGGCTTTAATGATAATGCATGGGAAGGGCGCCAGGGTGGCTCAGTTGGTTAGGTGGCTGCCTTCAGCTCAGGTCACGATCCCAGGGTCCTGGGATCAAGTCCCGGATCAGGCTCCTTGCTCAGCGGAGAGCCTGCTTCTCCTTTTCCCTCTGCCTGCTGCTCTGCCTACTTGTGCTCTCTATCTCTGTCAAATAAATAAATAAAATCTTTAAAAAATAATAATAATAATGCATGGGGCATGACCATTCAAAGGCAAATATTAGCTACTGCTAATATACAGACCTTAAAAAGAACTTTTAAAAGCTACACTGCACAAGACTATGTTGTTTAGATAACAAATATAAACTTGTGGGACAAAATAAAAACATAACCACCATAATATTACGTTACTGTTTGGATTCAATGACAATATCACTCATGGATTTAATGAGTACTCATTCTCAAACCCTGAGGCAGAAGTGCAATGTAGGTTTTTGAAAATTGTGTCAAATGATGGAAGTGGCATCAAGGGATACCAAACGCCTACGTGAAGAGAATGAATAAAATGAAGAATGAATAAAATGATGACATGAAATAAGAAAGTGGAAAACAGCAATATTCCTAAATTTATACATTTTATGTGACACTTTTTAAAGACATAGTATTAAATTAATAAATATTGTCAGCAGCCACTTAGCCATTTTTTATCTAAAAATGTGTATGTCCATGAAGCAAATGTGTTGCTTTGGGTAGTTCCCATTTAGAAAACGAGGCATTCCTTAATAAGCGCTTGTTGGCCCTGGCGCAGGATTATTATCCCTCCAAAATTTTATAGTTCGAGCCACCCATGCTCTTTTGCCTAAAAGAGGGTAGAAAAATATCAGTTTTTCAAAATGTCACACCTTATACAACCCTATGAAAAACCAAGCAACATGTAGAGACTACAGATAGAACCTGAGTGTATACAGGGCCCGTAAGAACGGTCAATTTCAGAACCTGTTATTCACAGAAGTGTAGCACGTGCAGTCTACTGGAGCAGCACCGTGCAATGGCTTCTGCAGAGTTGACCCTTTTTAGTAAAAGAAATGCCTCATGGTAAATGATGACCGCTCCTTTGAAAGGTCTCTTGAGATTTCACTGTCCTTTTCTGGGACTCTCCTACTTGCCACTCGAGCTCAGATCCCTGACCCATAAAATCTGGGCAGACGACATGAGCCTCTGTAGGACTGTTCACCTCTCCCCCATTCCAGGCTTTCCTTGAAATTGCTGCAGATTAATACCTAAAACACTTTCACCCTATCAAGCCCTTGCTCAAAGTATTGCGTGGCTTCTCTACTGGCTCCAGGATGAAGTCCAAATTCCTCAGTCTAATATTCAGAGTCCTCCACAGTTTGGCTCCAGCTGGTCCTTCCACCCTTATCTACTATCAATTCCTTCTTCAGCTAAACTACTCTCCTCACAGTCTCCCAAACTATCCTACCTTTGTTCAGATTGGTCCCTCATTTCTAATGCATTCCATCTCTTCTCAGCCTATTCAAATTCTACCCATTTCCCAACACTCAGCTCAGATTCCATCTTCTTCTTGAAGCCTGGCCAGACCTCAGCAAGCTGAAGAGCTCTTTTTCCAAATTCTGAGAGCACTTTTGTTTGGATCAGTGGCTTCTAACCTTCTTGAGAATGAAGCCCTCTTTCTAACACCGAAATATTTTGGAACACGAATGACAGACTACTTTTAATCTGCTGATAGAGAAATCGCATAATGACAAAAAACCTACTGTGAATGTTCAGACATGAGAACGTGTATTTTAATGAAGATAACAGAATGTCCCCCTGTGAAAAAGAGTTAAACATACATGTGGCCTGTTAATTTCCTCATCCTACAGACAAAGCTTTTTACACAAAAGCATTTGCAGAACTCAATACTAGCTCTACAGCTCCCAGGGATCTCTCAGCCACACATGGAAAATTCCACCTTCATAACTCAACTGACATTAAGTGGGAGCTTTGAATTTGGTCTCAATTTTCAAAAAGTCTCACCTCCCCCAACCAGACTGTGACTTCCTTAAGGCAGCAGTCGTGTCATATACTTTTTTGTATTACTGTTAGATTCTGGAATAGTTCTTTGTACAAAAATAAGACAAAACAAAACAAAACAATAAATATTGTTTTTTGTTAATGTTTCCCTCCTAAGACACGTTAAGTATTGTAGGTTCACTTTTTTCACCAATATTTTATTATAACATTTTTCATACATATAGAAAAGTTAAGGGGTACCTGGGTGGCTTAGTCAGCTAAGCATCTGTCCCAGGATCCCAAAATCCAGCCCCATGTCCTCCTCCTCCCTGCTGGGCAGGAAGTCTGGTTCTCCCTATCCCCCTGCTCTTGTTCTCTCACTCACTCACTCTATCAAATAAATAAGAAAAATCTTAAAAAAAAAAAAAAAAGCATATGGTGAATAGCCATAAACCAACCACCTAAATCTCATAATTAACATTACCATATTTACTTTTCCCTAACTATTTCTTACAAAACCAACTTATTTTTTACGCATTTCAAAATAAGTTACATAAACAATATATAGTCCCTCAACACTTCACCATTTACATAATCAACTAGAATTCATGTGTGTTTCTGATTCTTCTTTCTGTTAATTAAGATGTATACATAACTCAGTATACAAACTTTAAATGTGTCATGTAATGACTTTTAACAGATACCTACAGTTTCGATTTCTAACTATTTTGATATAACTAGTTTGTTATAATAATGGAAGCATGACACAATAGTATGAAAAGGTTGCTCTAATATTAAAAATTAAAGTAGTAATATTCTCATTTTATGATATAGGTGATATTTAACTAGAATTTTAGAACGGAAAAGGAATAATTTAAATTGAAGTTTATGTTTATTGAGCACCTACTATAATGTTGAGCATTGTGTTAAGTATTTTATAAGCAGTAGTTCTTTTGTTCCTCATGGTGAATTTATGAAATATTTATTACAACAGTCACATTTTAAAAGATGAGGAAACTGCAGCTTAAAGGTATCTAAACACTAGCCTAAGGTCACATAGCTAGTTTCAATTTTTTTTTTTTTTTTTTTTGGATTGCCATCTTCCATGAAAACTTTAAGAAGTGAAAACTCAAACATTTTCTAACTAGGGCTTTAACATCCTTAACCATTGCTCTGATGGAAATCTGAACAATCAGCAAACCGAACAGCCATAGGAAAAGTCCCAGAATACCAGGGCACTGAATAAAACTGTATCAGTGTATGTTGCAAATTAGCGGATGGTAAAATAAACTAGTATATGAAGATTGGAAGCAGATGAGCTGGCTCAGACTCAGAACCTCAATCATATCAATCTGGAAAAATGGTTTACTTGCCTAAAACATAATCAACCTACCAAATTTACATCTCAGATCATGCTTTTCCCCCATGTTTTCCCATTCTTCACCAATTTGCAGGAGTACCCAGTACCCTACCCTTATTATGTATTAACTGAGCAAGTACTTGCTGAGCAGCCCAGATACTCAGGGTACCTGTAACAGCCGTTAGACAGTGTGAAGGACCTCAGAGGAAGAGAAAATATCCCTCCTTCCATGGAGACACAGTAGCCAGTCCCAGCAGATTTTTAAAATATAATATTTCTAACTACTTAATAACAGCTTCTGTTTTTTGAGTGTGTAGTAGATGCTAGGAAGTATGCTTAGTATTTTATTTTACTTTTTATTTTTTTCTTTTAAGACTTATTTGAGAGAGAAAAAGAGCAGGAGGAGGACAGGGAGGGAGAGACTCCCTGCGGAGCACTGAGCTCAACGCAGGGCTCTATCCCAGATCACGACCTGAGCTGAAACCAACAGTCAGACGCTCCACTGACCGCATCACCCAGGCACCACGATGCTCAGGATCTTAAATAGACATTGCCATAATACCACGATAACACTGCAACCTCCATTTCATACTGGAGAAAAAACAAGGTTCAGAGATCATAGATGATGATGATCCCGGTAATAATAATAATAACCAATGACTATTAATCACTTCCTAGGAGTCACATTGTTTTCAAAGTGCCTTTTTTTTTTTTTTTTTTTAAGATTTTTTTTTTTTATTTATTTATTTGACAGAGAGAGATCACAAGTAGGCAGAGAGGCAGGCAGAGAGAGAGGAAGGGAAGCAGGCTCCCCGCCGAGCAGAGAGCCCGACGCGGGACTCGATCCCAGGACCCCGAGATCATGACCCGAGCCGAAGGCAGCGGCTTAACCCACTGAGCCACCCAGGCGCCCCTCAAAGTGCTTTATACCAATTCATGTAACCATCCTTGCAACCCTACAGGTAGGTGCTATTTTTATCTTCATTTTACAGACCAGGAAGCAGAGGCAGAGGACTTAAGTAATCATTCAGCACCACACTAGATAACTGGTATATGGCGGAGCCCCTCTCAAAACCCACATGTTACATTGTTAGTAAATAGCTAACCTGCAATTTTTTTTTTAGCCAGGGTTAGTCTGACTGCAAAATCCACATTCTCCCCATCATGCAATACTGTCTTTCTGTATTTTTAATATTATGCCTTCTCCATTTTCTTTAAGGCAAACATCGGATGTAAATTTGTACTGAAATAACGTGTAAGTTAAGTACATGATTTCAGACAAAAATGTCCTCATAGCTTTTCACCTGGAATCTTTTCTCACCACCCACCATCCCTTGAATACAGCTGCAGAGGACCACTGGAGTCAATATTTGAAACACAGACTCTACCATCTCACTCTCCTGGTTGTGGGCCTCTAGGTTGTTCAGCTCCCACAGGATTGAATCCAAACTCCTGAACTTCGTACATAAGGCCTTTCTTCATCTGCTTTGGGCCACTGTCTTAGCCCCGTTGTTTTTGACTCTGCACATGTCCCTCTCCAAACATCACACACACACACATGCACACACACACATACACACACACACACACAATACCCCCGAGATTAGGGTTATCTTTGCCATGGCTCTGCAATTCATGTTCTTTCTTCCTTTCTGGCTTGACACCCAGTGTTTTTCCACTTCTTTTTCAAGACCCATTTTAAGTATTACCTGTGTGCAGAAACCATCCTCAATCACCCCAGTCATAATTAGGTCCCCACCTCTCTGCATAATATAGCCCTTGTTATAAAGTATAGTGGTCATCTGATTATAGGTCTGCAAATCACAGTAGACCGTAAACTTCTCCTTGGCAATTTGATATCCGGTACATTTCTAGACACAAATCACCACGTATTCCTTGAATGAATGAACAATGCAATGCTGAATATACAGTGTGATACATATTCTATTTTTATAGATACATACATGCAGACTTTCTCACTATAGTATGTCCATATCCTTATTCTTGAAATTTTTCGTCTTTTAGAATGTTCACCTCCACTCACGACTCCTTACCACCCTTGTAAGGATACTAACCCTAAGTGTACTAACTACCTGATCTTTATATAATTCAGTCATGTCTTGGCCTGTGGGGAAGTTACTTCATTATTCCTAAATACTATGACGTCCAATAGGAGTAGTTTCCATGAGTAAATGAATTAATTAGTACAGGTCAAAGGCAAGTCAGTTATGTAGGTCAAGTTCAAACTCAGCAGCCACGTTGACTGTGGATGTCGTCTGGGAGGATGACCTATATAACGATAATAGAAATTGGTCTGTGAAGTCATCCTTTTCAAAATTTTAAAAACAGGCTTTAGATACTCACTGGAGCTGTTCATGCCTTTAGATAAAATGAATGGTTCTCTTCTCTTGTAATCACTTGCCTGCATTGTTTGCTTAGTCATCTAGGGCATTCATTCAACAAATATTTGTTGACTGCTTAATCGTTGCCAGGACTTCCGCTAGACGCTGAGGACACAGCAGTGAACAGGTCTATCCTTGCCTTTAGGGAACCTAGAGACTCTACTACGCGAAACACATACAAACAGAGGTTGCCCTTCCTTCACTGAAGCATAGGCTTAGATGGGGTAACATAACAATTTCTTAAGGCAGATACATTATGTCAGTAAGAGCCAAGTTATTTGGCTATGGGGGAATCCACGTTTAGAGTGTAAAGAAGGTGGGTTTTGAAATCATTCTCACATGAGAATCTCTTCTCCAAAACAGTTACTATGCTGTGTAAACTCTTTTAAAATGAGGTACATAAAATGCGGATAAAATACGGTATGCAGAGGGTAGAATGATGTGCTCCATAAACAGTAAGAACTTCGTCGATTCATTTCATAGCCCTTAGCTTGTTAATGAGTATTCTTTCCACTCACAATTGCCCTGAACAGTAACAGAGGCAGTGATAAAATAGGTAAGCATATTAGATTTTGATTCATTGTATATAAAAGAAAAGTTTCCAATTTACCTTAAAGGGTGTACAGAAACATATCACCTTGGGATGTGTTTGGTAGAGTTCATCTACCGAGATATTGTAGGCATGAAGTGAAATTTTAAAAGCCAGCCAAACCAACAAATTACTGTAAACATAACAAGATTTCACTTGTAAAAGGGGCCCTAAAACTTAAGTCCTCAGCACAAATCCTTGATTATTTAGCAGTCGCTGAAGACAGCAATGCGTCAAATAACTTTGCCTACCCAAAGAATGGAAAATTTGTAATTATGTATTTTTTCCTATTGTATTGTATATTTGGAGCCAAAAATGGAAAATGAGTCACTCTTGGACTTTACTCCAAGTCAGCAAAGTGGACACACAGAGACACACCTCTTTAGCTCTATACAGTTCACTCCTGGGTGTCCTTGGCCATCGTAACAAATTAGGAATTACTTAAGGCAAAGAACCCATGAGTGAAGGATTAAGAATTAGCCAAATACTAGCACTCACTAAAGTTTCACACATCTCCCTGGAGGGAACCAGAAATGCTTCCCAGAAGACAGGACGTTCTAAAGAAGAGATTTCTGATCATACCAAACTTCTGGCCAGCCAGGGAAGGGAGGTCAGAGAAATGGGATTCTCTGAACTAATAGGCATTGGGAGTTAGGTGTAGACAGTTTCCAGAGAGTCATGAGTTTATCTAGAAGCCTAGCTCTGGCTCTCGAGACACTGTGAGCCTAGTTTCAGGCAATAAGCACTGGAGTTCCTATTCTTACTACGAAAGCTATTTATAATAAATTCTAGTATCAGCCCACCTGCAAGGCCCTACGCACCTACCACCCCTTTATCCTCGGAATTCACTTCCTACACCACCTGTTCGTTTCCCTCCACTCACACTGTCTGCACGGCAACTTGTCGCTCCTAGACAACAGCACGCATGCTCCCAAACCCTGGCTTTGGGAACTGCTGTTTCTATGGGGCCCCCAAAAAATGCTACTGAAGCTGCTTCTCTGAGTTCTACTTGGGCAATACAACCTGGTTCTCTAAGTCAAGGGAAATGTGACCAAATTTATCACCCTCCCACCCAAACTTTCTGACATAGAAAACTGTGACCCTGAGCAGTAGCAAAACTAGAACTGCTTTTTTAAATTTCACAGTAACACTGCTCCAATCCAAATGTGCATATAATAATGACTATTATAATGAAAAGCAGAGAGGACTTCCCATCTCTGTTTGATCCCAGAGAAGCCTAACAGAGAGAGATGGCTGATGGAATTATAATTAAGTCTAAGGCTTTGAAAACTAGTAAGAGACAATCCCTTAAAACTCAACCTATTGATACAATATGTTATGCACGGGTGACACCAGGAAGAAATCTCATACGCTCATGCACGTGAGAACTTAAAGACCAGAGTATAACTGCCCTGGGGACGTGTCCTCATAATGAAGTCATTCCATCATCAAAACCTCTGCCATAGGTCCTTTTACAGCTCTGGCGTTTGCTAGGGAATGGTGTTCTTCAGTTACGAAGGCATCCATGTGGCAGTGAAGGCACCAGTTTTTAGTATAAAAGTATCAGAAAAGATATTGTTAGGTGATGGGAATCACACGTTCTCTCCAAAGGTGAATACGGTGATTTTTTTTTTTTTAAAGATTTTATTTATTTGAGAGAGACAGAACACAAGTGGGAGGAAAGGGACAGAAGGAGAAGCAGACCCCCCACCGAGTGGGAAGCCCGACATGGGGCTCGAACCCGGGACCCTGGGATCATAACCCGAGCTGAAGGCAGACGCTTAACTAACTGAGCCATCCAGGTGCCCCAAATATGGTGATTTTAAAACCCAGGGTCTGAACTCAGAACTTGACTCAAATACTAAATCAGATATCAGTGGTGCCAATTACAAAGTCTGTGCCTTTAAACTTGGCATTGAAGTTTCTAAGACTCAATTTTCAGTGCGTAAAAAAACAGCAATAGTACTGTTGAACTGCCTATTTTTTAGACACGGTATGGGAGTTAATAGTTACAGAGCATTTAGTAAATTCCAAGTGTGCTCCTGGTTTTACTTATCCTCCTTACAGCCAGCCTGGGATAAGTTCTGCTATTACCCCCATTTTACAGATGAGGAGACTGAGTCTAACAGAAGCTAACACAGCTAGTAAATTGAGGAGCTGGGATTCAGATCCAGCCTCTTAACCATTATGCTGGTTGATCAGGAATTTTCTGACGATTAATGAAATAAATCATGGAGAATGGTCAGCATTATGACTAACAGTAAGTTATTTATGAACAGTAGCCATTATTATTAATTAGTAACAGGCATGTGAAAACTCTTCTTATACACAATATATAGGCAAATATCGAATCCAAAAAATATTTCCTTTATCCTTTCATGGCCTTTGCTTAAGAACAATTTATAAGAGACCAATTATGTGGCTACAGGCAAACTTAAAAGATGTCAGTTAGAAAACCTTTTACTCACAATGTCCTCTAATCTTCCAGAAAGTAAATCATGTGCAGAATGTAAACAATAATAAAATTAGATTATCATGTTTCTATCGACAACAGAATATTTGACCACAAATATACAAATATAGCCTTTAAAAAGCAGCCTGAAACCATAATTTTATACACATTCACTCCAGTTTACATATTTCTTGTAAATAAGGTTTTCTCAAAAATACTCTAGTTGGATATAACTGTATTTTACTAAATTCACATTACAGTGAGAAAAACAAATCCAGATAATTTGTTAGTGTCCTAAGCTTTGTAGAAATGATAAAACAACTTTAAAATAGCTTCTGATAATATAAATTTGTACAATTGAATTAACCTATCATCTTAAAATATGCAATACAAAATTAAATAAATTTTAAAACGCAGAAAATTTAGCCACCTAATTCAAGATTGTATCTCTTATCATCTTGGAAATCTGATATACCAATCCAAAATTACTATTTGAATTACCATCAGAATTCCTGAAACCCTATTTGTAGTGAGGATTCCAACTACATCTGGTTTTATGTCACTTAAATGCAAATTCATCTGCTGGAAGACAAGTTTAAGCTTCTTTCTGAGTTTGAATCTAAATTTACAATAGAGAAAATGCAGAATTAGAGCTCTTAGTTCCATTTGCTCACACCTCTTTTTTGCCCTTTCCCACTCCTCATCCCTAGACAACCAAAAACAAACACTCAAACTAGCAATATATGAACTGACCAATCTTAGGCTCCCATAGACATAAGACAACCAGAAAAAAACAAAGATGGAAAGAATCACTGCTTTTCAAACAAGGCCTTAATCAGGTACGTAAATAAAAATCCTTTCACTGTTATAACACTGAGTCCTTCCGTAGGAAGGTTTCCCAACTACTTCTCACACTTACACAACACAGACATCAACACACAGACTCTACCGAACACAGGCTTGAACATAAATCCGCACATTAGAAATCCTCTCAGATTCAGCGCTTTAATATGGATCTAGGGAAGCAACACCAGCAAGAACCGTAGGTCTTAAAAATTATGATTTTACAATCTCTCTAATAAGAAGTTTCTATTCTTTCCTGTCTTGGAAGACTAAATACCTCCCCTCAAAATAGGCAAAACAGTTAAAAGAAAGCCACAATTGCTGTTTTCATAACTACCCATTAGTCTCCTCCAAAGCAAGCCTTAAGTGTTTAATAGTAACTAAAATATTTATTAATTCATTTGGAAACATATCACTTCTACCAGTGCTTTTTTCATTGCAATGCAAACATTCATGCATGCTACTATTTTGTATTTTTACCTATCTATGCTTTCTATCTCAAAGAATTTATAAAGTGTGTGAAACCAACAGTTAACTACAATAACGATTCACAGAGAGGTTAGACTAGAATATAAAACACGAGTGGCTGAAATTTTTGAAATATGAAACATTCAAACAACTATTCTAACTGAAGAACATTTCCTCTAGGAAATAAAAAAGCACAGTATTGGAGACTGGAGCTCAGGGTCTTTCTGTCTTTATCCCTTAGATGAACCATGAAAATAGGCACTAGTCTGTGAATACAGAACCTACAAACATTGAGTCTTATGATAATTTGGCAGCCGTCTTAAGAAGAAACTTAATATTCTCCGCCTCTCCATTCCATTCCCTTCTTGTTTGTTCTTCAGATGAAGTTATGGTTTTTGATACAGGAGATTTTCATGTTTTCTTAGACTCATTATAGGGACAAGTGGTGGCAGGAAGTAAAAAAATGGCTGAGAGAGAGAGAAGACAACCTATAGAAACCTGGGCAAAGCCAACAACTATGTAAACTAAATGGAAGTTTTGTTGACCTCGTTAAAGAAGCTCATTTCAACGAAGCTGAAGTAGAGTCAACTAAATATAAATCATGGCCAGGCGCCTGGGTGGCTCAGTGGGTTAAGCCTCTGCCCTTGGCTCAGGTCATGATCTCAGGGTCCTGGGATCGAGGCCCGCATCGGGTTCTCTGCTCAGCAGAGGCAGCCTGCCTCCCTGCCTACTTGTGATCTCTCTGTCAAATAAATAAATAAAATCTTTTAAAAAATATATAAATCATGGCATATGTAGCTAGAGATACTTGTTATGGAGTTAGGGGAGATGACGGCTATTTCAAACACGCTCCTAAATTTTAATGAATTTCTTGTTTTGCATTCTAATTCATGGGTGAACCGTGTTGGTTTTGAAATCAATAAGATTTTCAAAGAAGTACGAGGAAAATCCATAATGACTATATCCCAGGGAGGCTTGCCAGACACTCTAAGTTCACTAATTTTAAGCTTCACTCCTCTAGTGGTGACTGAGGGCAGTGAAATAAACACATTAAGGAACATGTAAGCAGCATGATGAATTGATTCACAAACTTAATAATAACACAGAACTTTCTTATATAATTTGCATCTAAAAAGGCATGTAATGTGGATCATGAAGGAAATTTGGATCCATATTTCTAAACTATGTACTAAAATAAAACTGGGTATCCCCAACGTCTTGACCAAATTTCCCTTTACCCTTTGGATAATTTATATTGATATCTTCTAACTTCCCTCTCTACCATTACCCTTGCAAAGTACACCCAGGAATGATGGCTACGAACAAAGCAAGATGAGTAACTGCATTTGTCTGAAAAATTCATTCCCAAGACCTGAGATCATTTTTTTTGATAAGTAAGTAGTTTCTAACTATTTGCCAGATTGCCTGGCTGAGCGGATTCCACAGTTATCTAAAATATTGTATTCTTTTGAACTATTTTGGTTATGCAAAAATTGTATAAGATACATATTCTTGAATATGGACCTGACAACAAGCCATTAAATGTAAACTTTTAGAAATAATCCAACCACTTCACATGCCTTTAAAAAACAAGCCACACATCATTCACACAAGGCCTTCCTAGGGGGCAGTCCCCAACACATAGTCTATTTCAATATTATGTGGTCCTTATTCTGTAGGAGACGATTTGCCAGGAAATGATGACAGAATGAAACTGCCTTATCCCCATTTCATTTCTTCATACGTAAATCAACTATTACTATTTTGTAATTACTGCTACTCCTATATATTATGGTTCCATGCAAAATGTATGCTTAGTGTAAAAATGATTTAACCAGTCTTCTTTATTTTTAAGTTCCTTTAAATGATTTTCTTCTTTGGACTTCTCAGCGAGGAGAAGGACTACAGAAGGTTTGCACCCATGGCCCCTTCAACCCTCCTGTCAGCAGCTACCTGTGTGAGAACACTGGCGTGGGGCCCATCAGCCTAGGGAGCTGCACACGCCCCCGACACAGGGCAGCAGCCAGGCTTCTACCTGAAGCCAGATTCCAAACGAAAGAATAAAGGACTCCTTGATTTTTTTTATTGGCTCTATAAAATCTACTTAGATACCAGAACTGCTTTCCTAAAAACCATTCCAATTTCTTTTTGATCACCTATCAAAATGGAAAGAGTTTCATATGAAAAGCCACCTTATCCAGAGATTTTTTTTTTTTTTTTTTTTTGCTGGATCAGCGAAGTTTCTACTTTGGTAGAAAATGACAGTGACCATTTTTCATAAACACTGGTAATGAATGTAGTTACTCAAAGAGTCAAAACAGACTATTTACATGTTAAAAATAATCACTGTCAGTATAAAAATGAAGATGTCTAATATCAGAAACAACTTACTTTGTATTTTTCCTATTATCTGAAATTTCATAATATTACTAATTTCAAAAGGCCTCACCAGTACACATTGGAATATCACAAACAATTACATGGCATTTAGTTTTGTTTATTTTTTAAGAACTGTGATACAAGATCACCAAGGTGATGGGAAAATGATGGTTAAGGGTTTTGTTTATGGATAGGAGTCTAACATGGATAATTCCTTGAACTTCTAGTGAAACTTATGCTCTGAGGCTTAGTAAGGAGTATACACAAGTATCTGTGAAGAAATTTTTCAATAGGCTAAATTAGAAATAAATACAATATAATATGTAACATATCTTTCCATATGCTGAAGTTCTAAAATTACACATAGTACCTAAAGAAATGTGCATAACAGCTAACAATACATAAGGATAGCCTTGCTTACGTGTTTAGACTTAGGAGTGTATGGACTAAAATAGATATCTGCATAAAATTTACATATTCATATGTATCATTATACAAGATAATTGTAACAGTACTATGTTTAATGTATACTATTCAATCTTTAAGAAAGTAAATAAATTTCATGTATCTCCCAAATAAGGCTGTATGTTTGTAAACAAGTTTGTTTTCTTTTACTTATTTATATTTTCATGGTCATAGCCACAAGAACATCAAGCACACAATTTTATTGGTATTTAGAAACAATCCAGTCCAATGTTACAGTTAAGCAAATTTTACTGTATTTAGTAACAAGAGAGAAAGTAAAATAAAGGAAATATTTCCAAATTTTCATTGCTCATAGAGTAAAACAATGCAAATTGATACTGTGCTCTGGAGAATGATCAACAAGGAGCTAAAAAACACTCAAAGGTTAGAAATGTTGTGCACACATGC
Source organism: Lontra canadensis (assembly GCF_010015895.1). NCBI lineage: Eukaryota > Metazoa > Chordata > Mammalia > Carnivora > Mustelidae > Lontra > Lontra canadensis. Next base: position 17,171,654 of record NW_022631031.1, on the reverse strand, counting down.
GTATCATATGTATAGATACATACACACACACTTGTGCCAAATAAAACCAGCCTGTGTTAAAATAATTTAGTCCTCTGCACCTCCTGAGGATGAATACCGATTCACAAGTTAAATTACGTAAAGGGGAACTAGAACGGCAGCTTCATGGGTTTGACAACTGAAATCATAACCACCTAATAACAAAGCATATACTGACAAAGAAACAAGGCGCAAGGTAAACAGGGAGAAGGCAGACACTCACCTTCGGTGCCATTGGGAGTCATGGAATTACTATTTCTATGAGAGTTATCGAGTTTGGGACCACTGGGGGGTTCACTACTACCACTCAGACGGCTATGCGGGCTGGTTAGATCCTGCATTTCCATAGACCTAAAGACAAGAAGCCTTCCGTGTGACAGATGTACCAAATTCATAACACTACTATTTAATGTGCTAACGACTTGACACCTCTGAAACCCATGCACACAAAAGTCCCTTTGTATCTATTTTCTTGGACTCCAGATAGTTCATCTTACATTTTAACTTCAGTCATGCTTTCATAACATGTGGTGCTCAAAGGTGTCATTTGCCTTACATATCCAACCAAACATTCACATGGCACTTTGAAAATCTTTTTATTTTCTTACCCAGCTCATCAAATCACAATGAGACAATTGCATCTATTTTAATTTTCAAAGGAAAAAAAAAAATGTAGTCATACTTTTCTTTTTCTATTGAAAAAAAAAGAAGCATTATTTTTGTAAAAGATAAATACGTAAACAGGTATAATAGGAAAAAAATCACTTTTCTATGGAATCTGTTCCATCTAATAAATTAGCACTAGGTACTCTCTTACAATTTACCACCCAATTGTAATTTAATGGGTCTCCAAACCAAATAAAACACTTGAAGCTTATAGTGTAGTGACAGGGAAAGAGATAGTCCTGATGCATGTGTTTACTCTGGCAAACTGCTTAATTGTTCCTCTGTTTCCCTTGAAACAAATGCAGCATTAAAACATTATGATGTCGGCTCACTTGTTTGCTTTGTGGATTACATACAGCGTGCCCAATTGAAAAGGGATAAGGCCAACATACAGTGAGTCCCTACGAGTATTAGCACTTGGAATACCTCAGCTGTCACTTATTCAGGGAAACAACAATTCTACTTCAATGCTGCAATTTTGCATTCTTACTATTTTATAAAAATAGTTAAATTTTCCCCCATCAAAGTTCTCAGGCTCAGTAGTTACTTACTCTATAAGGTTATGGTATAGAAACCACTCCTCATGGTCACAGTTGCAGGATTAGCCATTTATATTTAATATTCTATTAATAGAAAGGAGGGGGCTTATTTCAAGTGACTCAAAACACACCTAGATACCCTTCTGCAATTTTTTTTTAAATCTAAGTCCCGTTCGCTTTATTTAAAACTTCTGTGTTTTTCTTTAAAAAAAAAAAGGGTGGTATTAATGTTCCACTGAAGTGAAAACAGTTTCTGCCCCCCCAACCAGATCAATAAAAGCTAGTTATTTTAATTTAAAGGCTGCACTTCAACTTACTGTAAATAGTTTTTAAAACAGCTTATTATGAACCATGTAACTTCTAAAGTGAGTTTTTACTTGCCCAAATCTTCTAAATCCAAACTAGAAATGGCTTACAATCCAACTTTTCTCTCCTAATTCACATTACACATTCACAGTTTACCTAACACCAGAAACTATAGCCCATAATCATTTTCAAACCCAGGCTCCTATTCCCTTTCTACATACTTAAAATTTTTTACAAGCGCACACACACACAAATTGTTAAGTAATTTCCAACAGAGGCTGTTGCTATTAATAGAAATAATGAAGAAATACTAGACAAAAATAGATATGGGTCACAGAAAGGTAATCTCCAAAAATGTCAAATATCCTTACCTGCAACTTGAGGAAACAGCAACATCTGAACTGGTTTGAGATGTTTGCACCTGTGATCAGGGGTAAGAAATTAGAAGCTGTTGTTAACTCTGCTTCACTGTCAGCTCTTAATTATACAGAGCACATGGCTGAAAACGACAATGCTCTCTTTTAACCAAAAGAGAAAAAGGAGGATACTGCAGCAGTGAAAGGCATATTGTCTTTAAGTTGAGGTCTCCACTGTTGTTTCCTCCTGCAGGTCTACCCTCCTCCTTCCCTTGTCAGGGGGGAAGGCAGCCAAATGACGGGATAGTGATTCATCACTGGCCTATGACAGCTGCAAACGGGATTACCCCTCCCCCAATCAACATGCAAAGCAGCCTTGCCCAGGCAGCTTGGAAAAGGTGCTTGGGGGGGGGGGAGAAAAAATAGCTATTAGCAAAATGAGTGTGTTTCACAGCAGTTCAAGAATTAATCCTCCAGCATCCTCAGAAGATCTTTCATCTTCTGCTATCACCAGCTGAGAGTTCCCGCCCACCCTTTTGACTCCTGACAGTTTCTTATCCTTATCATGATGGCTTTCTCCTACATTTACTATTTGCCATTTAACATTTACTGAAACGGCTTCTGGGCGACTTGCGGGTGATGCTGGACTGACCAAAATTGGCAAAGGCAAGTTTTCAGACCCCAAAATCACATCATGGAGCGATGTGCTCATTTACTCATGCAAGTTTGAGAGGAAAAAAAAAAAAAAATCAGTGAATGCTTATTTGACATTGCCTGCTGAAACAGAAAAAGCAGTTAGCTTTCCGCTTAATTTTCTGTCCTTCAAACCAACAAAGAGAATGGATGGCTTAATAATCAAGTCAATGTCCCAGTTAGCCAGCGTTTTGGTGCCTTTTGTCTCCAGATAAATCAACTAAGTTAAAGTGCAGGCTTTGCTAGTCCCTGCCCTTCCTCCAGAGGCAGCGCAAGCTACCAGCAGGTGAGAAGCTCAGGTGAGGGTGGGCTGCTGGTTTGCAAGCTCGGGCTAACGCCTCCCAGGAAAGAGCATTCTGAAAAATGCTTAAAATGGCTCAGAACTCCAAATCTTTGATGTGCATTTTCATTCAACCTGAACTGACATCAATTAGGGCTACAGAACAAAGATGAGAACCGAAGCATCTCAAATGGCATCAAAGTGATCCAACCGAGTATCTGCTATTGAGTCCTGTTATTTTTTAATTATGATTTATGAAATTAAGAAATTCTACCTTTCTGGCAAGAACAGCTCATTGTTAGAGTCTAAATATCTTGGTGGAAGGCTCTGTGAAATTTCTAGGTCTGTGTTTTTAGAATATGTGTAGGACTAAAAATAATTAAGAGACGCCTGAGTATTAAGTGAAAATGCAATTTTAATGCCTGTGGATATGTCATTTTGTGATAGCAGGCGTCCGCAGTTTTTGCTTAATGTTCTCACGCAAGATTAAATGTTTTCCTTTAGAAACTACAGCAACCTACCTCAAGGATAAATTTCCTTTTTTTCCCCCTTTTCCTGCTTTTATACACCTGGAATAAATTATAGGTGAGAACTAACTCAGTTTTAAGAACTCTCTTGGCCCAATTATGGGAAAGAGTATGTAAAACGCACTTTCTGTTAAACGTTAAAATGCATTTCTATTTTAACATTGGCTAGATAGTAGAATGTTGGAAATATAATTTTAGTTTCATTGTATACTTTGAAAGTTTGATTATACTTATATTTGTGGCTTAGCCTATCATTAATTAAACCTCAAAGTCAAACTTAAAATGAACTTCAAAATAAGGTCTTCAGTCAAACTTCAAAATAAAGCTTAAAAAAAAAATAAGAATTATTCTAACACGTTTTCTCACTGAAAAAAATGCATTTGCACAACAACATTTTTTTTTAACACTGGCCTCAATCTCTACTGTACTTACATACACTACAATTTTTGAAAGCCCATATCCATGATCTTCATTTCATTAAGTATACTTCAGATATATTCTTTTGTGTCTCAAGGATTATTTAAACCATGTGTTGTGTGTTACTGTATTTAAAAATGACTCTTTAATCAAAATAACTTTAAAACAACTAATCCTCACTTAGGCTGGTCAGCTGAATCCACATCGTGGTCCAGGAAAAATAAATCTACTCTCAAGAATGCGAATGCAGACAACAATTAGACACAGATGTGAGCAAAATTAGTTACAGTTTACAAAATGCTACACTTCACATGCTTTTAGTTTTTTATGTGTAGTACAAGATTACAGTCCAGTAAGGAAACATACTCTTAATAATGACTTATCTGAAAAGAACACCTATTTCTGATTGGTGCTGATTTTCTCTTATGTTTGACACGATGTTTGGAAGTCTCTGTGTTTTAAAGGTCTAAAAGCAAAAGGTGTTTCAAAAATCATTAACTAGGCATATTCCGAGAAAAAAAATTATTTCATGGTTTTCAGAAAAATCCCATTAGACATTCAGTAAGCTCACATTTTCTGCTTCACATCCATAAACTTAATATGTTTCTTGTATTCTTCTAATCTGGTATTTTTAATTCAAATGTTCCTATGAGTACAAAAATATTTCCCATAACATCACAAATAGTCCTCTTCTATTACAATGGAGTCACTTCATTTTAATGCTTTTTAAAACTCTTTGTATAGAATACCCACAGCAACATACTGAGAATTGCAAAAATACAAAGAGGGGGGGAAAAAAAAGATAGTAGAATTTAAATTCAAGAATTCTAAACTAGTAACTTTGACTTCTGATTAGTTAATGAGGTCTTTTAAGTTTGCCTTTTTTCTAATTAAATTTCTAATTCTTCACAGATGGAACTTTTGTTGATGTTCAATTTGTCTCTCTCATTTTGTTAAACCTCACATAGTACTTCGCCAATCCATTGAATAGCCACATTAAATCTGTTAATACCATGCTCTTCAACCCCAGAAATTATTTCCAGAAGGCAAACTTGCTTTGAGAGATCATCAAACAAGACTTAAGGTACACATTTTATCACATTTTCCCTACCACAGAGCTCAGGATGCCGAGCAAAATTCATGACTTTTGCACTGTTTATTATACTTTGCTAAATTACAAATCAAAAGCATCTGACAGAAGATCATGTATGAAGCCAAAAAGTTAATAATGTTCTGTGAAAAGTAAACTGTAAATGGAAAGAGATTCTAAATCTCAGCAGCACAGAGCAAATAAAATGTAGGTACTTGTCTAAATTATGGGTTTTCCATAGGCTTTTTTGCTTGCTAGAAGCAATTTTTATAAAATGACTATAATTTAAAACTTTTTTCCCCCCAAAACTAAAAAGAAATTTTCAAAGTGAAAGTACTGAACTTATCTAAATAAATAGAGTTGGCAGGCAAGCTGGTTTTGCCCAACCACAGATCAACCTGAGGACTCCCAAATTTGAAAGACAATGGCAATTTTCTAATCAGAATGTATTTATAAGACTGAGCCTTAGGCATAAATCTGCTTTTTAATTAGAATATATTCCTCCTAAAATTTTCTCCTCAACCAGTATTTCTTACTATGGTGTCAATGCTGTAATAAAAACCTGAACCTAAAATCGAAATGAAGTTCTAGGAAGAGGTAGATGTCTTTTAAATGCTAACACTTATTTCCTTCTTTATCAAAGACTCTCTAAAATGAATGCTCCAATACTATTACTGATTTCAACGTAAGATGCTGTATTTCAAACTTTCTCGTTTGAAGAAAATGACAAAAATCGAGTCCCCGTGAAAACAAAAACAAGCATTTAAACAACACTGGTGCCACTATAGTTTTAAAAGATTTGTTTTCAAAATTAGCATTCATTCAAAATGTTGAATGAAATACTTTTGCTATCTGATTAAATGGAAGGGATTTTATTCTCGCTGCAAGTGTTTCTGCTTTTCCCAATGTATTCTAATATGAATTTTCGCATTCAAGTGGAAATTTTCTTTTGAGAAAATCATTTATCATGTCTACGAAACTCACATAGCAGTTGACTTCCTTTTGGCACTCTAAAACTGAACAGTGGCTCAATTAAGCTTCTCTGTCTGTCACCGCGAAGAATTTTCAGGATTGAAAACCCATGGCTGTTTGCTCATTTACTGAACACTCTGGGCCTTAGGAGAACTCAAGCAGCAAGAAAGTCAAATATCAAATATTTGATAATGCAAAAAAAATGACTATTCATGAATACATGTCCTCAAACCTCCAAACTGTGGGCGAAAAAACTCACAGAAGCCTAAAACAAAACCTACTCTGAAAGACACATTAAAAAAAAAACACACACAAAAAAAAAACCACAAAAAACACCCAAACCCCATAAAACTACACTTTGGGCTTAACTGCTGACTTTTTGTACCCCTTGTCATTTTAAGAAATGCAACATAAAAACACTTGTCTAAATTCAATGACAGGTCTGAATTTATTGAATTCCTGCAAAAGCTACTTAAATGTGTTCAAAAACTCCTCCCAAGAAATATAAGCCCACGAGTCATTAGCAATATACTGATTTTAAATGACAAATACTTTAAATGGTCATTCAAAAGTTTAAGAATCTTGTTTTTAAATTTCCAGGTCCATTCAAGTCATATAAAGTGTCAATAATTGAAAAGTACATTAATTTAGCAAATGTTTATTATTTCACCTTTTGAAGATCAATCTGTTTAATATAATGTTTGGGAAAATTGTTTATTGAAGCCAAATTGTGATATCAATTGATTTTTGTTACCTGTTGTCCTTCCAAAATGTTAATTCCTTCCTCGTTTTCTCCTATCAACCAAAGGTGCAGAGGAAAAGTTATCTGTGTTGCAATGCACATTATTTACACGCCTTTATTGCTTTATTCAATATCACAACAATATTGGAGGTCTGTGCAATTCAGGAGAGATATGAAGTAATCTCCCTACAAGAATATAGCCCTGTGTTATATTTATATCGATCACAACAACAGTAATTGCTAACAATTAATTTGTAATTATCTCTTAATGATGCTAATCGCTCAGCTAATTTGCGGGTTAAGAACTATACTTTTATGATGGCACCCTGTGGCTGGTCAAGCACTACGTACAAAGTGTCATAACCGTGCCCGTGCCCTAATGTTTTTATTTTAAAACAAATCCAAACAATACTAAAAGCGCTCCTGTTATCTTGGGCTCTGCCCACAGGACAGCTGTTGTCAGTCGCTACAATTTTTCAAACAGTCAGCTCGTACTTACAGCGCTTACATCCGCTGCATCCACCAGTTTAATGGGCTCCTTCGAATTTTCTGGTTTAGCAGACCTCCATTCCTTATGCAGTTTGGCTCCTGGGTAAGGACGCGTGAGGGCTTTTAGGCGCTCCCAGCGGAGCCCGGCGCTGCTGGGAGCGGGGCGCCTCGGGAGGGGGAAGCCCGGCCGCGGGGACAGCCGCCTGGCCGCTGCTGCAGGCTGGGGCTGCCGAGCGACTGAGCGAAAACGCGTTCCCCAGAAAGCAAACCGCCACAGTGGACGGCAACAGGAAGGCTTAAAGTCGGAAGTGGCACTGGAGAGTTTCTACCTCGCCCCAAACTCGGAGCCATCAGCTCCCACCGTTCTGTTTAGGAACCGCTTTGAGCCCTGCGCTCTTTCCCCACCAAACAGCAGCAGCAGATAGCATCTGAGAACCCTAGACAAAGAAACAGCAGAATCTCATCCCTCGATTTGTTTGCGCAGCCTTGTAGGTCTGCCCGTGGAGCCTCGGGGCTTTTTTTGTTTTTGCAACGCAAACCACAGCTATTCTCTTGTTCTAACCTTATTGGTTTAAATGCAACAATTGAAAGGAGCCCTGCTCCGTCTGACTCAACCTTGCTGCTTAAAAAAAAATTTATTATGTAAATGAACGCGCCCCATGCTATCTGAATAAACAGCTGTGAGAGTAAGTTCTCTGAGACACTGTCAACACATATCTCCTGCTACAGCAGCTACCAATTACGAGCTTTGGGGAGTAGTTACACGTTATCTTTTATACTTTTCCAAAACTTTTTTCAGGCCCTGAAACTTGGGGAGTCAAGTCTTTTCATTTTTTTTTTTTCCCCCGAATGTACCAACTAGCAGGTCTGGGAAAAATTTTTAAAAAGGGAGAGAGAGCGCGCGAGAGAATGGCCATTTATATATTAAGTAGGTAAAGAGAGAAAACAAGCAAACGTGTAAACTATTATCAGTTTAACAACGAAAGCCCGGATGATGGTTCTGCAGTGATTTCTAGAATAGCTAGTTTTACAGGAACAATTTTTTTTTTGGGGGGGGGGATATGAACCAGATAATATTTCGGTGTTAATATTTTAGTCATTTTTGGGAAAAGATTTATTTTATCTAGAACTTTTTCTTTACACTTTGTTCTCTTAAAAATTTTTTAACTAAATTCACAGTCTATATATAATCCATAACACTTATCTAGAGAATCGAGCTATTCATATTAGGACGAAATTACAGCTTCAGTTTAAAATGCTTACTTACTATCATATTTTAGGCAAATAATAACTGCGGTTATTAGCTCGATGACAACTGTTATATTGATTTCAAATATTTAAGGAAGGTATCACTGATGTGCCTATTATATTTTAATTTGCCAGCTCCATACCAAAGTTCAAAGGCAAATGTTTATTTTCATACTACTCACTTATCATAACCAGTCTTGTACTCTAAATCAAAATCCTTAAACCCATTGGATTTTCTTTCAAACTATTTCACCATTACTGAAAATACTATTTTATGTATTCGATCATTTTATTCATAATAAAAAGCATCTTTTTTTTTTTAAGGCTCTTGCTTTGGTATGAAAGAACATTTTTAAAAATCACAGTAAATTCTTATGATTTTATGATACCTTTCCAGATCATGAACTAATAAAACCCACACACACAGTCTTACCTTTTCTTTGCTAATTTGTAAATGAAAGCACCATTCCCATGCAACCAAAACAAAAAGCTTCAAATGAACAAAATTCAGTATGGACTTTCTCCCTCTCTCCCCCCTGAAAGCATGCCAATCTAAATTCCTCAGAAGAGAAAGCTTTGTCAAAACTAAGAGTCAGCTTAAACTGCAAACTCACCTAGGATTTCATTTTGTATGGTACCAGCAAGGAATCATGGGTGAGTCATCTGCCATGTTTGGGAAGCTGGGTCAAAAATCAGTTGATTGCTATTGGATCCGTTCATATATGCAGCAGAAATAGAATTACATTACCACCTACAGCACTTTCTCAAACAGAAGTATCAGTTATTCAATATACTAAAGTATATATGCAGAAAATAAAATACAGCGCATAATGGAGGTTTCTAGTGCTGTGAAATGTAATGTAATGTTACATTACTTTAATCTGTGATGTCAGGCACCCGCATAGTAACTGCTTTTGCTATCATATTTATGTCTAAGATTCATAAAATAAAAATCTGAGGTGCTGGTTGGTTCAACCCTGTTTGAAACCCTATGTTAAGCTATTGTACCCACGCTTCCCATAGTTTGAAACTTATTCTAGGTACGAAAGGCTAAAATATTACTTTTCTGATCCACGAGAGATTGTATTTGCAAATCCAGGAGACACAAACTCTATGAAGTTAGAACAGCAGGAATATCATGTAAAGCATCTGATTTTTATATATAAATTACTTGCCTATATTATAATCAAATTTATCATATTACATTAGTTTTTATATTGAAATTCAATTATTTTTATTTATATAGCCAAACAAGATACCATTAAAGAAATGATGCATGTAATTATGGGGAAAATTATGAAAAGCATGATGAAGGTAATATGACCACTAATATGATTCAGGTCATGCTTTATAATTATGTAACAAAGAGCTTAGTCATTGGCTAAAAGAAATATCCATGTGCATATACACCAATTCTAAATGGTTTCCTTTTCCTAAAACAAAATTAGATGGATTAAAAACAATCACATGCTTATCCATAAATTTTGTCTGGTTACTACTCCTGATTATCAAATAGGCAATAACCACCATACAACTTACACCAAAAATAAGTTATTCTCTGATAAATAGCCAATATGTAAGCCATTGCTAATAGGATCCAGTTTGTAGTATACTGCTGTCTTCCTATTTCTAAATTTTCACTAACTATAATTATATAACTTATCCGTGTATTTTAAGGACAAAGGTGTCCCTTAAATAAAGTCATACACATTACAACAGCAATTAGAAACATTTGCTGAAAATGTACCGGAAGTAAAGACAGGTAATAGTAGAAAGCATTACCTCCTGGTATTTCCTGAAGAAATTTCAGCACAAACATATGAATAGGAGTATAGAGATTTCTAATATGCCTTTTCCTCACTAAAGCAAAAAACAAATATATAATTTTATCAGGAAAAGGAAAACACTTGAAATAGGCAACTGAAACAAAGTGTTTGAATATGTCAAAGAGATAGTGTCTTTCATCCACTGTATCTCCAAACAGGTTTTATCTTATACAACAAGCTGTTGCCTAGATATGTGCCTGGTTATAGAGAAGTCCGCAATTTTGAGAGAAATTGTTAGTGCTTTCCAATTAACAGAATTTTAAATAAAGGCATGATTGCAAAAATAAACAAATGTCCATAATTTTAAAAGTCTAGGGCAGATATAAGGAATTTATTAGAACAATCAAAGAGGTAACTTTGAACTTTTTTAACACTACATAAGTAAACAGTTGATTAATCAAATAAAATATAAGAAAAGAACACAGAAAACAAATGATTAAATGCAAATGTTCCTTTCCTTTATTCCTTCTAGTAACAATAATAAAGATTGTAATTGTGGAGTTCTCAATAAAAAATGTACTCAGAAGTTATTTCTCTTCTATTTGTAGGTACCTTTTAATATTTTTACAATTAAGCATGCACACTATTACTTGGCCTGATGTCAACCATCTCTTACCTCTGTTTCTACCATTCTTAGCAGATTATTGCTCATGAATAATGGTATAGTAAGTTGCAAAAACATAATTAGCATGTAAAGGACAGCATTTTCTCTTCAAAAGCAAAATCCTAATTATTCTTTCTTCCATATCGGTAGAATCAGTAATATCTGATCAATAAGATCAACGTTTTGCAATTCTCACGGTTTGAAGTGGAATAGCAGATAGAGTATTCCAAAATATTGCACTTCTGGTCCCCCTGCTTCCAAAGGACTCTCTCTTCTCGTGGTTCATGCCATGGCATTACATTTCTGGCTTTTTTATGGAACAATTAAAGCAGTGGATGGCTGACATTAAGATCTCTGCTGGCATTTGGAGTGGTCACTTTCATGACCTCCTCTTTCCCCACTGGCACGAGACCTACAATGAGGGCCCTGCTCCTAGTAGCCTTCTGCTGAAACACAACCAAGGAAAACATCCTCTATTTATTTTAAGAATGATATTAAGTCTGCCAAACTGAATGTCTACCAGTATTTTGCTAAATGTTTTCCATTCAAACTCCAACATGAATAGCTTTTAACAGTAAATTTTAGGAGGCAATTACTAGCTATTCACTGTACCATGGAAAATTATTTTAATAAATATTATAGTCTTTATACCAACACAATTTGGAAATATAATCTATTTCCTGGCCCTCTAATAAGTACACTGGTTATTACATATGAATAATAACATTTATTGAGGTAGGGTGGGAAACTTACCATGTGTAGTAATGACTGCCTATAGGATTTTTTTTTACAAAATTATTATTCTAACAGAAACTTTGAGGAGCACTTATCAAAACAAATAACGATAACAAAGGCAGTGGTAGATTTTTAAGAAAAGAGAATGGGATGATAGAGGTACTTTATCTAATAAAAAATATGACAGATGCCAGATTTTCTATTTTAAAAGCAACGGATTTTCCAAAATGGCAAACGTAGTTACTTTTTCTCCCTTCTGCCAAAAATATGTAAATAATTGTCTTGGAAGCCTATGCTTAATCTCAGCCATAAGCTCTTTTGCTTTCTCACACTTTAAAATGGATTTCTGTTGACGTGAGGTAACCTCGAAAACCCAGATTTGTCTCCTCTTCAAACTTTTTATTCTCAAAGCCATGGACAAAACCAATCTTGTCAGCACCTCCCAACACTTGTAAGAGGATCTGGAAATTTGTTTTGTGTTTTCTAGGTTTCATGACAGCTGAGTTCACAGTTTTTAAATTCTTCAGAAATGATGACTATCTCATGGAACAGGGAAGGAAATTCATATTTATTGAGTGCTTACTATATGCCAGGCATTGTACAAGGCGTTTTACATACATTCTTCATTTACATGACAATTTATCTGTAGGAATCCTGAGTTCTAAAAAATATGTCCCCTCCCCCTAACTATTTGTTCAAGAATGTGCCTCTTTTTTCTGACACAATCGAAGTTACCACTAAACAGTAGAATGGAGCACTGGAACATCAATGTGTCCTGGGCTGTATCTTCCTTTTGGAGTAAGAGGACACCCACTAAAGTTAATAAATCCAGAAAGGTGTGTAACATGTTGAAATGATATATAATGAAACGGTATATTCACTACAGAATAGGCACAATCACTATATAATATAGGATTATTCACAGACATATATTGTAAGTTAGTGTGCAGGTTCGAGAATAAAAAATACATTAAATGATCAATAGGGATAAAAACTTAATGAGTCCTTAAACCTGAAATGGTCAAATCAGAGATACATTTTTTCTCATTATTTATCAAAAAAAGGTGAGTTATCTTTCTAAAATAAGGATTATTTTTCTTCATAATAAAAAAGAGACAATAAGGGTCTGAGTCTACCACAAGCAAATTATATGGACAACTTGTTTTGCAGTTCTACCCATTTCTTCCCTTTTGTATTCTTAATTTCAGTTATCCAACGTGATATGCTTTGATCTTAATAGCTATTACATCATAAACACTTGATTCGTTCATGAGGAAATAATTACATTCAAAATGTACTCCAAGTGTCCTTATGCATTTGGAGGGATAGTTTAAGTATCCAGAATCAAGAAGCTCTCTTATTATTACAAAGGAATTGCCAGGAAGGGACAAAATAAAAAACCCCAACTTAATAACCTAGAGAAATTTTTTCCTCCTTCAAGCAGCATTAACTTTTTCCCCCTCCAGTCTCCCAAATCGGAAAAAAAGAGTAACCTCTCAAGCTGTTTTAGACAGAAGGTCAGAATTCAAAGGATCGGTAACCTAATCCACGGTGTGCGGCAATCACACTGCTATTGGAAACACAACCAGAAGAACCCTTTTTCTAGATGTTTTTATGAAGCAATGTCAATAGGTATACAATCTGGAGGTTTCTCTCTACTGTAAAGATTCATACCTGCAGGTGATCAAGTTGCCTTGGGTCCTTGAGTTTTGCTTTAGAATGCTGTTGAGTTAGGGAAAATTAGATTTTGCATTATATGCTAAGGAAAACAACAGCTCCACTTTGAACACTCAAAGAGGGCACCTTTCCAGGACCAAAATGGAAATAAAGATGAAAGTTTTCTAGTCTTTAGACGTTCATAAATAATCAGAATTCTTACTTCAGATGGTTTAATATTGGGAGCATTATACTGATTTTTAAAAATCTATAGCTCGTATTCTTTCCAAAAAAAAAAAAAATGGACATCTGAGAGCGTCCACAGTTTCTTTCAAGGACTCAGTTTTAACATCATCAGAGATCTGGTTTACCTGAATTACAGAGTAAAACAAAGTCAAGATCTGGGGTTTTCTGAATTAGCATATTTTAAATACGTATGATTCTTAAAAACAATACCCCGGTTGATAGGGAGTTATAGACTGGTGGCTCGTTTCTTTAATCAATACAAGGAAAAACAACTAGTTTACCAAGAGGTCAGAGAGCCAGTAGGGGAGACCTCTACTGCGCGGTTATCATTGACAAGCTCTGCTGAAAGATCCGCAAAACTCCCATTAGCTCTGGCCTCCTGGGAGAGCTGTTCACTTTCCTTCCTGCCCTTGCCTGAGAGCACAGATCTTCCTCACCAGCAGAGAGTGGATGAGAGGGGTAAGGAGGAGGCAAAGGAGGGACAGAACAAAAACAAAGCAAAAAACAAGAAGTTACTCAAGACAATAATCAGAAAACCAGTTCAAGGATCTGAGCTTTTTTTTTAAAAGAACGAGTGTCGATGACTTAGAAATTCTAAAGGAAAAATATCATGTTTTTAGACATGCAGATTTTATATGTTTTAAGTTTACAGTACCCTTACTGGTATATATGTCTCTTTTGGGAGGCATTTCATTTGATAAATATAAAAATGAAAAAATGTATATAAAAGTCCTAACTCACCACAAATAAATGCTTTCATGACTAAAAATCAAAGACCATTTAAAAGAATGACCCACATCACTAAGATCTTTATTTACAGTTTTCTAAAATCATGTCTATTCCCAACCAATGAATGGCTTATTTTGAAAAATAAATAAATAAATAAATAAATAAGATATTTTAAAGGAGATATTTCACATTAAGACATTCTTGAAGCAGCATATACCACATCTTTCTATACTTTTGGATTTTGTGTCTATCACTGTTCAAAGTTTAAATGCTGTCCTTTTCCTTAAATTTGTGGAACTACCAAAATTTAGCTATAATCATTAGACTAAAAAAAAAAAAAATGCAATAGAGGGTCAAGTTCTAAAGCTGGCCTTAGCATAGGTTTTCTCTGTGCCCTTTGTTATTTGTTATCACAATATGAAGACTCTATTTATAATCTGTAACAGGCTACCTATAAAGCGGATGCAAGAATTGGGGCACCTGGGTGGCTCAGTTGTTAAGCATCTGCCTTTGGCTCAGGTCATGATCCCAGGGTCCTGGGATGGAGCCCAGCACTGGGGAATCTGCTTCTTCCTCTCCCTTAGCCCCTCCCCCCAGCTCATGGGTTCCTTTTCTCTCAAATAGATAAATAAAATATTTAAAAAAAATGTTTACTGCAAAGGTAAATCTCTCATATATAGTAAAAAAGCAACAGAAGACTGATTTTCAAATCAGTTTAATTAAGCAAGTGTAGAATGAGTGCCCAGTCAGGACATGGCAAGTTTCTAACATTAGCACAGCTTGGTACACATGGTAGGTGCTCAGTAAACGTTATGTAAATTAATTAATGCATGCACACTTGGCTACTTGACAGAATGGGACCCTGGTTTGTGAAAGAAAAGTTATTTCCCTGAATTTCTTTTGCTTCTATGTTTTTATATTCCTTACACATTGTTGTATTTGTCTTCCATTGGAAACTCTAAAGGGGACCGGCTAAGACATTATCATCATAGGGAAGTTAATCTCATTCTCATGTTCAAAACATATTTAAAACACTTTATACAACCAGATTGAATAATTGAAACTGTGCCAGGAATTTGCCATCCTGACAACAGGAAATAACCAAATTCTAAGGAAATCAAAAAATTAGAAGAGACCTGAAATCACTGTACCCACATGGTCTATGTTTTTCAGTGGGACAAGAAAACGAAATAAAAAGTTAAGCTTCATTTAAAAAGAAGCTGTCATCGGCATATTTAGTTTTACGTATCATATTCCTTCCAAAGAACTCTTTACTCCAAAGCAGTTGATATTTCCCTTTTGAATTCTTAAAGGAAAAATGCAGGAAATTTAATAAAATAGTTTAAGGGGATACACAATAGAATGAAAATATCTTTAAAGAAACCCTACATCCTCACGTTTCAGAAATACTTCATTATAGAAACAGCCACAACCTCATCATTTCAATATTCTGCAGCTTGGAGACTATGCAGAAATTTAACTAACCAAGTTAGTGGGTCTGTCAGCCTGTCAGTCACTCCACAAATATTTATCATGCATCTAGTATGTTCCAGGTACTGTGGGCACTAGGAGATGAAGCAGTAAATGAGCAGACAGAATTCTCACTTATCATGTGTGCCTAAAAGTATGTAAATAAAAGACAACCAATTGGACACTCACATTTATTTTTGCTTTTTTCTACAAACCCCACTAAAACAATAGTAAGTGGATTTTTTAAATGGATTTTTTTTAAAGCACAAAGCCCAAAGAAAGAAGAGGGCAGTTATCGAGAAAATGGTAAAATAAATAAATAAATAAATAAATAAATAAATAAGAAGTAAAAAAACAGACCATTAGTAACTGGCTTAGCAGATCCGAGAAAGCTGCATCCAAAGTCGGCAGAGAGGAAAGCTGAAAAGCAATCCAATTTACACCAACAAAGCCCCTGACATCTCAGGAATTGGCGGTACCCAGTACTTTTGGAAGTAGAAATAAAAAGAAATACAAAAAAAGGAGGACAAATCAGTGTAAGAAGCAGTTAGAATCACTCTTAGATGCCACTCCACATAGTTAGACAAACAATATGTTCAGGGTGGGGCACAAAACCAAAAACAGGTGGATTCTGTTTGCAGAATCCTGAATGCTGGGACACACTGAATTCTGGGACAACTGCCCCTGTTTCCTCCCAGACCTTTCTCCATTCTAATTCCTAGAATAATGGCAGCTCTATCTAGGTTATCCAGGTAGTAGATAAGAAGAGTCTTCACTAAGAATTCTAACTAGCCCAAGAGGAAAGACTTTAGATACTTACACATGGAGGTCTCTCAAAGAAAAGACCCAGCCCACTGCCCTACCCTAAAAACCATGGCCTATCAGTCCCCAGACAATAGTCAATTCTAAGGTACTTCATTTGTACATATGAGCCAATAGTCAAGGGTTATCTGTGTCTGAGGAAACCCTCTTGCAAGAAATGTAGAAACAAAATGAACAGAGAAAAGCAATTTGAGGAAACAGAGGTCAGGCAAAAGCTAGAAAAACAAAAACAAAAAAAATCTCATTAACATCTACAGAGAAATAAAATAGTAAACAAGATAGGAAAGTAACAAGAATGATTTTTTTTAAAAGAGAAAAACATCTAAAAACAAGAAAGAGCCCTTAAAAATAAAAGGTAGAACAGCAGAAATTCAATAAGTTTTGAAAAAATAAAATTGAGGAAATTTTACAGAGAATAGAGCAAAAGACATGGAAAATACAAGAGAAGAACAGAAAATACAATAAGAAAATGAAGAAATATAAGAAAAATATGGTGGTCCAACAACAAAATAACTGGAGTTCCAGAAGGAAAGCAGAGAAAATGAAGGGTAAAATTTAAATAAATAATTCTAAAATGTTCCAAAGGGCATTAGTTTTCAGATGGAAAGAGCTCAATGAATACTCAACAAAATAGATTAAAAAAAAAAAAAAAGGGTAATGGACATTGTTGGGAAGTTTCAAAACCCTTGGCAAAAGGGTAGCCCCTAAAGTATCCAAAGAGAAAAAAACATATCCACAGATAAAACAGATCACATGACTTCAGACTTCTTAATTGAAACCTATATTTCTAGAAGGTAATAGAACAATGGTGTCAAATTTCTTAAGGAAAATAAATTCTCAACTTAGAATTTTATATCTTAAAAAACAATAACAAGTAGAAGTATTTAAGATATTTAAATCAAGTTGAGGATATCTGCAGACATGTCAGGTTTACACTTGATCTTAGCCAAAAGGCCAAGAAGCAAAGACATGTCAGGTTTAAAAAGGTTATTTCCAAAATATCTTTTTTCAGGGAGCTAACAGAAGATATGTCCTATAGAAATTTGAGAGCAAACCTCCTTCATGAAATAATTCAACCAAACAGGAAAGAGAAGAATCTAATCACTAGTGTTCATAATAAAGAGAATTTCTAGGATGATAGCTCTGCACCAGGTGGCTGTCCAAACGAAAAGAGGTCAGAAAACACCAGAAAAGTTTTTGAGATGAAAAGACTGATGGAATAGTTGATACATCTGAACATACGGAAAGAAGAGTTAAGCAATCAGGGGAGGGTATGAAATTGAATTATCAAAAGAAATTGTAGAATGCTATGTGCAGCTGCTATAAAGAGCATACATATAGAAGGAGTGACACAAATGCCCAAATCAGGAAATATCCATATTGGAAGGATGGCAGGACTGACAGTTTTTGTGTGTATGTGTTGGGGTAGGAGTGAGATGAAAGAGGAACAAATATTCATCTTCCATAGTGGCAAATTAATAAGTAACACCTAAAAATGGGGGAAAAAAATCAACAAGGGAAAATATAGCAAGATTCAGCTGAAAAGTTAGCAGTGGTTTTATCTGGGAAAGGCAAAGAAAGATTAAGGTTAGGTAGGAGAATCTCCGTTCCACAATAATTTTTATGGGCTTGTTTGACTTTCAAATTGATGTGCATATAATTGTAATTAAAATAAAAACAAAAAAACACATTTTCTGCTGTATATACTACTTGTTGACAAGTACTAAAAAATATTTCAGATAAAATTTAGTAGAGAGGGTTATAGGGAAAGGAGTGGGTGCTGTGTTTACTTGTCAAGGAAAGCCTCTTTGAGGAGGTGCACTTGAGGCATAGATAATAAAAAGGTAGTAGACCACAAGAGCTATTAAGAGAAGAACAAAGCCAGTAGAAGAAAGGAAATAATAAAGATTAGAACAAAAATAGAGACTAAAAAAGCCCAATAGAACACATAAATGAAACCAGGAGCTAGTTCTTTGAAAAAGATAAAACAAAATTGATAAAACTTTAACCAGACTTACCCAAAAAAAAGGAGACAGAGGACTCAAAAAATAAAATCAGAAATGAAGAGGAAATAAAAACCAACACCACAGAAACACAGGTGTTTATAAGAGAATATTATGAAAAATTATATGCCAACAAATTGGACAGCCTAGAAAATATGGATAAATTCCTAGAAACATAACCTTTCAAAACTGAATAAGGAAGAACTAGAAAATTTGAACAGACCAATTACCAGTGACAAAATTGAATCAGTGATTAAAAAAAACTTCCAATGAACACAAGTCCAGGGCCAGATGGCTCACAGGTCAGTTCTACCAAACATTGAGAGAAGAGTTAATACCTATTCTTCTCAAGCCAACCCAAAAAATAAAAATGGAAGGAGAGCGCTCAAATTCATTCCACAAGGCCAGCACTATATTCTGCTACCCAAACCAGATAAAGACAATACCAAAAAAAAAAAAAAAAAGAATTCCAGGCTAGTATATCTGATTAACATAGACACAAAAATCCTCAACAAAATGTCAGCAAACCAAATCTAAAAATACATTAAAAAAAACCATTCACCATCATCAAGTGGGGTTCATTCCTGGGATATAAGTTTGGTTCAATATTCACAAATCAATGTGATACATCACATTAACAACAGAATGGATAAAACAACATATGATCACCTTAATACATGCAGAAAAAGCATTTGACAAAATACAACATCCATTCATGATAAAAACTCTCAAGAAACTAGGTTTAGAGGGAACATACCTCAACATAATAATGGCTATGTGTGAAAATCCCACAGCTAACATAAGACTCAATGGTGAAAAACTGAGAGCTTTTCCTTTGAGATCAGGAACAAGAAAAGGATGTTCGCTCTCATCATTTTTATTCAACATAGTACTGAAAGTCCTAACGACACTCATCAGAAAAGAAAAAGTAATAAAAGACATCCAAACTGTTAAGGAAGAGTAAAATGTTCACTTTTACAGATGATATTATACTATGTATAGAAAATCCTAAAGATGCCACCAAAAAACTACTAAAACTGATAAATGAATTCAGTAAAGTCACAGGATACAAAGTTAATATATACAAGTCTGTGCATTTCTAAATACTGATAATGAAGTAGCAGAAAGAGAAATTAAGAAAATAGTCCCATTTACACTTGCACAAAAAAAAAGTGATAAAATACCTAGGAATGAACTTAACCAGGAAGGTAGAACACCTGTACTCCAAAAATTGTAACACATTGATGAAAAGAGTAGATGACAGATACAAATAGAAAAATAATCCATGCTCATGAATTAAGGGAACAAATATTGTTAAAATGTCCATTCTACTTAAAGCAACCTACAGAGTTAATGCAATCCCTATGAACATACCAACAGCATTATTTTTGTAGAACTAGAAAAAATAATCCTAGAATTTGCAGAATGCTGAATCAGGAATCACAATTCCTGGTTGCAAGTTCTACTACAAAGCTGTACTAATTAAAACAGTATGGTACTGGCACAAGAATAAACACATAGATCAATGGAACAGAATAAAGAACCCAGAAAGAAATCCATTATTATATAACCAATTAATCTATAACAAAGGAGGCAAGAATATGCAATGGAGAAAAGATGGTCTCTTCAGTAGATGTTGGGGAAATTGGACAGCTGCAGGCAAAAGAATGAAATTGGACCACTTTCTTACACCATATACAAAAATAAACTCAAAAGTGGGTTAAGGACCTATATGTGAGACCTGAAACCATAAAAATTCGAGAAGAGAGCACAGGTAATAATTTCTCTGACATTGGCTATAGCAATATTTTTCTAGATAGGTCTCCCCAGGCAAGGGAAACAAACACAAAAATAAACTCTTGGGACTATGTTAAAATAAAGAGCATCTGCACAGTGAAGAAAACCATCAACAAAACAAAAAGACAACTTACTAAATAGGAGAGAGCATTTGCAAATGATTTTTCCAAAGAAGACATAAAGGTTGCTAACAAACATATGAAATGATGCTCAATATCCCTAATCGCCAGGGAAATGCAAATCAAAATCACAATGAGATGTCACCTCACACCTGTCAGAATGGCTGAACTAAAAAACACAGGAAACAAGTGTTGGCAAGGATGTGGAAAAAGGGGAACCCTCATGCACTGTTGGTGGGAATGCAAACTGGTGCAGCCACTGTGGAAAACAGTATGGAAGTTCCTCAAAAAATTAAAAATAGAATTAGCTTGATCCAGTAATCCCACTACTGAGTATTTACCCAAAGAAAATAAAACAAATACACTAATTCAAAAATATACAACCACCCCTATGTTTACTGCAAATTTATTTACAGTAGGCAAACTGGAAGCAGCCTATGTGCCCACTGATAGATGCATTATATATATATATACACATATATATATATATATACATATATATATATGTGTATATATATATATATAATATATAGATATATCTCACACATCTTTTTTTTTTAAGATTTTATTTATTTATTTGACAGAGATCACAAGTAGGCAGAGAGGCAGGCAGAGGGAGAGGAGGAAGCAGCTCCCTCTGAGCAGAGAGCCTGATGCCGGGCTCAATCCCAGGACCCTGGGATCATGACCCA
The DNA here is from genome assembly GCF_010015895.1 of Lontra canadensis. Taxonomy (NCBI): domain Eukaryota; kingdom Metazoa; phylum Chordata; class Mammalia; order Carnivora; family Mustelidae; genus Lontra; species Lontra canadensis. Next base: position 17,150,612 of record NW_022631031.1, on the reverse strand, counting down.
AGTCGAAGACAGAGGCTTTATCCCACTGAGCCACCCAGGTGCCCCTCATACATCTCCTATATATATAAAATATATACATAAATATGTACATATATATCACATCTTCTTTATCCATTTATCTGTATATACATAGATATTCATATTTATACATATACAGTATTACTCAACCATAGAAGAATGAAATCTTCCCATTTGCAACAACATGGGAACCTAGAGGGTATTATGCTAAGTGAAATAATTCATCAGAGAACAACAAATACCATATGATTTCAACTCATATGTGGAAATTAAGAGCAGGAACAAACAAATTAAAGAGAGACAACCCCGACTCTTGAATATAAAGAGCAAACTAGTTACCAGTAACAGGGATGGGTGAAATAGATAAAGCGGATTCAGAGTACACTAACATGAGGAGCACCGATAGCAATGTATAGAATTGTTGAATCATTATACTATACAACTGAAACTAACATAACATTGTGTGTTAATGATAGCTGAACAAAAATAAAGTGAAATAGAACGAATTTTAAAACTCAAGAAGAAAAAGAGGTGATAGACTTGTAAAAATTTGAGAGGGAGGGGATGCGGTCTACTGAAAAGGAACAGCAAGTTCAAAGGGAACAAGCTTGGCAAGCAGACGGGAAGAAAAAAGAATTGTGGAGGATAGTGGTGAACAAGACGGAAAGAACAGGATCCAGGCTGGTTGTGGAGCATGGGGTACTGTAGGCCAGTTAAAGAGCTGAGATTTTATTCTTAGTACAATATAAAGTTACTAGCGATCCTTTTTGTTTGTTTTGTGTTGTTTTATTTTATAATTTATTTTTGATCAGAACAATGATGCTGTCTGATTTACATTTAAGAACGATCCCTCTGGCTGCCATGTGGAGGATGGCCAACAGGAAAGCAAGAACAGAGGCAGGGAGGCAAATGGGCTGAGCAGTAGTCTAGGTAAGAAGTGGGGGTAATCTAGACTAGGGTTTTATCTGGGGAGATGATGACATATAGTCAGATTTAGGGCATATTTTTGAATTAGACCCAACAGGACTGGCAGATTGGATGTGGGTTTGAGGCAAAGAAAGAAATTAAAGATGACTCCAGTCTCTCCGCATAAACAATAAACATCGCTGATTTGACTTTCATCTCCATTCATTTCTTCTTTCTGCTTTCTTGCTCATACAATAACATGACATAAACACAAAGAGTCTGAATAATTACAATCTAAATAACTGAAAGTTAACTAAAAGTCTTTTCATTACTATCTAGTCAAACTATCTAACACATCCCCTCCCCACCCACTTACACGTCACCAGTCTCCTTTGTCACCCCGGTATGCTATGCTCAATCCTGTCGCTACATATTTGTCCATGTTTCTGCATACTCTCCAGCGTGATATAAATGTCTTTATTTCTCTTTTCTTTTCAGCCTACCTCTCATCTGCTGCTGGCTTCTATCTCAACATGGTAGGCTGTTACTTTGGTGGCTCCCACCTAACCATGCCTCTCAAAAAGACTAATTCTGGGCTTGGCAAATGGAACATTAATAAGGATGATGCAAGCAGAGAATTGTGCTTGCTCCCTGGGGCTTATCCTTGAGGGGCGCTTGCTCTTTAGACGTAGCCACCATTAAGTAAGTCCAAGGTAGCCATGTGGTAGACCAGAAGTCCCAGTCTACTAATCATCCCACCAAAGCCATCTTGGATATTCTAGCTCCATCCACTTTTCTTCTTCTTCTTCTTTTTTTAAATAAGTGTAATCTTAATCTTCTTTGCCTATTTCACCCATCCCCCACCCCTCTGGTAACCATCAGTTTGTTCTCTATAGATAAGTCTATTTTTTGGGTCTCTTTTACCTTTTGTTCATTTGTTTTGTTTCTTAAATTCCACATGAGTGAAATCATATTTTTCTTTCTCTAATTGACTCCTTTCACTTAGCATTATGCATTCTAATCCAGCCATATTGTTGCAAATGGCCACATTTATTTCTATGGTTGACTAATATTCCACTGTGTTATATACATCAATATTCATTCATCTACCAATGAACATGTGGGCTTCCTTCCATAACTCAGCTATGGTAAATAATTTTGCAAATAAACATAGCAGTGCCTATATCATTTTGAATTCGTGTTTTTGTATTCTTTAGGTAAATAGCCCGTAGTGGAATTATTAGATCATACGGTAACTCCATTTCTAATTTTTTGAGGAACCTCCATACTGTTTCCCACAGTGGTAACACCAGTTTGCATTTCTATCAACAGTGCATGAGGCTCCTTTTTCTCCTCATCCTTGTCATCACTTGTTTCTTTTGTTTTCTATTTTAGCTATTTTGACAGGTGTGAGGTGATATCTCATAGTTTTGACTTGCATTTCCCTGATTATTAGTGATGTTGAGCATCTTTTCATATGTCTGTTGGCCTTCTATATGTCTTCTTTGGAGAAGTGTCTGTTCAAGTCTTCTGCCCATTTTCAAATGGGATTATTTGTTTTTTGGGTATTGAGTTGTATAAGTTCTTTATATATTCTGGATATTATTCCTTTATCAGAATGTCATTTGCAAATATCTTCTCCCATTTGGTAGGTTGTCTTATAGTTTTATTGATAGTTTCTTTTGCAGAAGCTTTTTATTTTGATCTAGACACAATCGTTTATTTTGGCTTTTGTTTCCTTTGCCTGAAGAGACATATCTAGAACAATGTTGCTACAGTCAATGTCAAAGAGATTACTGCCTGTGATCTATTCTTGAATTTTTACCATTTCAGGTATCATGTTTAGGTGTTTCATCTATCTTGAGTTTATTTTTGTATACGGGGTAAGAACATAGTCCAGTTTCATTCTTTTGCATGTTGCTGTCCAGTTTTTCCAACACCATCTGTGGAAGAGACTGTCTTTTCCCCACTGCATATTCTTGCCTCTTTTGTCATAGATTAAGCGACCATATAACTGTGGGTTTTTTATGGGTTCTCCTTTCTGTTCCATTGATTTATGTGTCTGGTTTTGTGCCATTAGCATACTGTTTTGATTATTATAGCGTTGTAGTACATCTTGAAATCTCAGATTGCTATACCTCCAGCTTTGTTCATTTCTGAGATTGCTTTGGCTATTCAGGGTCTTTTGTGGTTTCATACCAATTTTAGGACTATTTGTTCTAGTTCTGTGAAAAATGTTGTTGATATTTTAACAGTAATTGAGAGAGATTACAAGCAGTACCAACAGAAGGGCTACCAATTTGAACCTAGTCAGTCCACTGTATCATGAGCAGTCCACAGTATCATGATGGTCTGTAATATAGCAATAAATACCCATCACCACACTGAAGTTCCTCTTGCAAAGGTTACCAGTCATACACAGATTGCCAAAAGTAATGCACACATTTTTGTCTTTATCTTAGCTGTCTCGATTGTAGCATCTTTTTTATGGTAAAATATACATAACATAAAATTTGTGATTTTCACTATTTTCAGGTGTACAATTCAGTGGAATTAATTACATTAGCAGTGTTGTACAACCATTACCACCAACCATCTCCAGGATATTTTCATTTTCCCAAACTGAAACTGTACCAATGAAATACTTATTCTCCATTTCTCCCTTCCCCCCAGGCCCTGACAACCACCATTTCACTTTCTATTTCTATGAGTTAGACTTTTCTAGGCATCTCTTATAAGTGGAATCATGAAATAATTTTCTTTTTACATGATGAGTGTTGAATCTTAACTTAGTCTTGATTATAACTTCTCACATTGCCGCACATTTCCTCCTTGAAATGTTCTCCCCGAGGTCTTGCTCCATGACTCCCTTTTGGCACTTTGCGCCTCATTTTTTTTTTTTTTAAGATTTTATTTATTTATTTGATAGACATAGATCACAAGTACACAGAGAGGCAGGCAGGGGGAGTGGTGTGGGGGAAGCAGGCTCCCCACTGAGCAGAGAGCTCAATGCGGGGCTCTATCCTAGGACCCTTAGACCATGACCTGAGCCAAAGGCAGAGGCTTAACTCACTGAGCCACTCGGGCAACCCTCCCCCTCGTTTGTTTCATTCTTTCATCTTGGGTCGATTTTTGAAGGCTGGTCTTTCTCTACTGACTCCAGTTCCTCTTAGAGTCCATGTTCTCTCCGGCAAAATGCTGGTGACCTCATTCTCTTCTATGCTTCAATTAGTATGTATAAGTGCATTGATAACGCAAGCACTGTCTCTGATAACACGGAGTTATTTTTAGAGACCTGAAATAGGCCCTGATAAATTTTCCCTTCTCAGCAATTATGTTTTCCTTCATCTCCCCAAAGCCTTTCTCCCATTAAGATTACTTTGAGGCTAGGGAGGATGGAAGATATGATGTCCCCTTAGGACAAGAAGGGAAAGAGAAAAGCCTTCCAGTTCTGGGCACTGGTTGTTAGAAATGGAAATTTATGCAATTAATTAAGTCTAATCAGACTTAAAAAGAGGTGGCTCCAAGAAGGGGGACCAAACCTAAAACATGGACTCAGGTTTGAATTTTAGAATGTGGAACTAGGTCCCATGCCTCAACTAAAATCATCAAATGATCAATAAACAAGAACCAGTAACCTTGCCTGGCATTCCCTTAGGACCTGGTAAGATTATCATAATTCTAGGAATTTACAAAAATCCATTTAAAAAAATAAAGATGTGTGTAGGGATTATATTTTGCAATGAAAACATAAAATGTTAAGAAATGGATGAAGAAACTAGAAATTTTTACTATCAATACTTTAAAGTTTGAAGGCAGGTGAGATGATGCATTTTATAATCATTAGGCTGCTCTTTATACTCTTTGTTGACTTTTTAGATTTTGGAAACCTTTACCACATCTTAAAATCATAGAACAGAGACCATAATTTGAAGTGGCTAAGGGAATTTGATTAATTAAGTGCACTTAATGTTTAAAGAAGATTCAATTGGTTAAATCTGTGAGTTAATTAAACCAAACAAATAAGTGAAAGTAATTTTTCTTATTTTGTGACAAATAACCAGATTTAAAAGTAAAATAAGGTCGGTAAGCTTTGGGATAAACCACCATATTAAAACACAAGGGACTATGTAAATTCCTTTTTACATACAAAAGCCTTCCTCAGGCATGAAAACCCACCCAAGTATGGCAGATTGAAGGCAGCCAAGAATTCCTGTGTCTTCAATGGCGACATGAAAGTGCTAAGAAACTTGATGAGCTAAGTAGAGGCTTTTGTGACAATAAGGAGGTCACAGATGGGTGACTGAGCCTGGAGGCCACTATGAGAACGAAGAACTTGAAGAGAAGGAACCAGCATGATACTGGACAGGAGGACCACATGGGCCAGCCATGCCTGGGCCCTCTACCAGGCAGGGTTCATGGCAATTAAGTGGACAAGGACATCTTTGTACGGGCTGTAGACAACACCCATCACAGCTTGCATATGAGAGATGCAATAGCTACATCTTCCCCAAGAACAGGATGGCATAAGTGCACCCCCAGGCACAGATCACCCCAGGGAGAAGCAAAGATGTGCCAGAGAATCCAAACTATTTACTGGGACTGAAAGGACCTGGAAGGACCACCTGTTTACCTAAGAGATTTATGAAGTTGAAATAGACACATTTAAGGATCTTTGCTGCTGTTGTTGTTAGTTTTTGTTTTGCAATCAAGTTATGGAAGGATGCAATCAGTTACGGAAGATAACATCAACTTTGAATTCACATCTGAGTCATGGGTAAACTATTAATAGCACTGCCCCTAGCAGAGGACATCTTCTAAGCTCCAAACTCAATCTACCCACAGTACTGCCCACACTGCCAGATGTCTTCATAAAATATACACTTCATCATATCTCTTATTGCAAAATTCTTCATAAATTTTAAGGTGAAGTTCAAACTTACCAGTTTATCCCAGCAGCCATGTATGGTCTGGCACAAGCCACCTTCTCCAGCTGGGGGTCCTCACTTGCTGCATACACCTGCTTCCTTCTATCCATTCTGAGACATGAGTAGGTCCCAAACCTGAACTTCAGGTTCACAACTCTGTGTTGTTTCCTGTGCCTGGAATTTCTAGGCCCTACCATCTCTCAGAATTCAGCTCAGCCCATCACCCTGGCCATCCTTTTCTCATAATCCTACCCCTCTTCCGTGTAATGAGCTAACTTTCCCATAAACGTTCCAAAAGCAATATGCACCAAGGTAAACTCATATTCTTAGCCTGAAAACTTCTCTACTTCTCTAATTGGGGATGCAAAAAATAGAGTTTGTTACATGGAATATAAAGGGTTTTTGACTCCTCCTTCTCCATATTCAAATCTAATGCCAGGTTCAGCTCAGGCCTCCTCTACTTAGCCACCTAATTCTCCTTGTGTCTTGCCCTAATTCTATAGCTCAGACAGCCTCTCAGAGGATGGTCCTCTTCAATTCACACTGAAACCAGCATGAACTTCATAGGCAAGGATTCTGATAATTTCACTGTGAGGCTTCAAGTTCTTTACCAGCTAACAACACTCCATTATCAAAGATTAAAGACCAAACCCATAGAACAGCATGAGAAGCCCTCCATGCTCTAGATGTCATCCACCTTTCCAGTTTGCACCCCAGGACCACCTGTTGCCCTTTATGCTCTAGCTCTCAACTCTCTGTAGTTTCCTTGGACACAGGTGCTTTTCCTCAAGACACCCTTATTCATGCTGTCCCTGCCATTGGAAATGTCTTTGAAACTTTCAGTTAGATACCAAAGTAAAAGAAAGCAAATTAGGGCCATAGTATACCTCCAGATAAATTTCAGCAGGAACAAAAACAGAAGGAAAGAGCTGTTTGTGCATTAACCATCAACCCCACTTTACCCCCAGTCTACAAGATTGTTCCATCTTCTCCATGCCGATGTGATATGAAACTTCCCTTAACTTCTTGTGCTATGGTACACTTGCCTGGTTGTTGGGTACAAAATGTGGGAGAAAGAGAGAAGAGAGAGGGTCAGTTTGAGGCCTGGGACGAGGCACACCCGAATAATGACTTGCGAGCAACTGGACTGACAGGTTTGGATTTTTGGAAAGACAGCAAAAAACTGGAATTCATGTTTATCAAGGATAAGGTAAAGATCTTTTATTAAATTTTACCTTATGGTATCATCTCTAGAGCCAAGGTTCTACACTTGTGAGTACCAACTGTGCAGACACATATGAATACTTTGGTTGTAAAACTGCTTTGAATATTTCCTCCATTCTGGTTTTCTTAGAAGAATGCAAAGATACCCCAACAACCCCCTCCCCCACACACACAGACTCACACTTGTACATACACACGTGCCCCCACTGCACGTGCTCTGGTGTGCAGACACCATTTACAACTGTCTCCCTCCATGTGTCCCTTGGGGATTTAATGGTATTTTAGTTAACAGGTTGAATCTAGGCTCTTATAACATAAAAAGCACTTTGTATACACAACATGGGCACCGATCCAGAGTAATGCCTTTAAAGCCTGGGGCACTTTAAAATTTGTTTTACATCAGGCTAATCATGTCATGAATCTGCATTTTCATTATACATCACAACGATCCTTATTTTTACTAATGACATTCAAGATGAGAAGAAACAGAATGCATATATTAAGACTACCATCAGATCTTCCATTTGTTAGAGTAAAACTAGACATCTTAGTAGAAGCACAGATGAATTACATAATATTTATGAAGGGATCTTATAATAAAAATGAAGAAATCAAAACCAGATGAAAGTAGATAAAAGCTTAATTTTCATAATTAAAATTATATTATATTGAATTGAAGTAGTACTTATACAGTGGAAACAAATTACTGTGTAGAATATTGAATTACTTTGCATTTCAAGTTGCTAAAATATACACAAATTTGTTACATAAAAAAAAAATATTTCAAGGTTCCCTACCTCAACAGACATAAATTAAATTAAAAAGATCAAGTATCCCAACTATCCCAATGGTTAAAGTCATATCAGAGGTAAAGTATCTACCTTAAATTTTAAATATATTAAATTTAATTTTATATTCACTTCACATGTATTTCAGCACACAGTATTATTTTATGCTCGGAAGATTCTTTTTAATTCTTTAAAGTTGCAATTTATGATGTTGAATCATGATATTATGCACCTGAAACTAATATAACATTGTATGTTAATTATACTTCCATTTAAAAAATTCACTGTATCTCAGAGATAGCAAGTACAATTTTAAGTGTTTTCCACATTCACAATCTCTAGATCTTTAAGAAATGCATCCAATTTCCCAACCTCACTAAGAGATGAGCTTAGAATCCTTATGATACACTATCTGACATGGTAATTGGTTCTTTTCATGTTGCTTACATTATCAGTCTGCATAGATTTTAAATCGGTATGTCTGTTCTCCATCAAAACATTTTTGGGAAGGTTTATTTAAAGAGCTTAACCTTTCCATGTAGATTTCTTCTTTTCTAAGCTTTGTAAGATTCAGAGTGTGGCTGATTATCCTCCCCCAGATCCCACTGCCCATTCACAATGAGATTTCTCATCTTTTAGGACTAACTTCAGGTGGGACCTAAGGTGGGTTTCCCTCTCTGACCAAAGCCAGGCTGGGGCCCCTCCCTGGGATTTCATTTGTTTCCACAAATATCTAGGTCAGGAATATTTCACCATGCTGTTCTGGTAGATAATTTATCTCCTCTCCTAGAATAGAAGTTTCCTGAAAGTGACAACTATGTTCTGCTTTTACTTCCTCAAGGTCCTCGCATAGTCCTCTTTGCTTGGTAAGTGTCTGCTGATGAACAAAGACATGAAAGAATCAATAAAAATACCAGCATCCATCTTTTCCCACTAGTATCATTCTTCACACAGTGCTTTTGTGTCTTAGAAAGGTGAAGGGCAGAATCAGCATTGAACCCTTCTCTCAGGCAATGACAATTCTCCTGGAGGGAGAAATGCAACTTACTCTTGAATCCAAGTTTTGAGCATCAAGGCCCATTGACAATAGTGCTTTGATCAGATCATTAATAGTCCTCAGAATGACATGCTCACTGATGCAGTAATTTTTAAGTAGGCACTATATACCTCTATACCAAACTGTGGCAAATACACCCTCATAGATTTAAAATATTAAAATACAATGCAAAAGTTCTTTCTAACTTAGTAACTGAAGAATGAAGTGAATAGCTTTCTAGATGTAATGTTAGCACTTGATTTTTTTTTTTTAAAGATTGCATTTATTTATTTATTTGAGGGAGAGAACATGAGTGGGGAGAGGGGCAGAGGGAGAGGGAGAAGCAGACTCCACACTGATCAGGGAGCCTGACGCTGGGATCATGACCTGAGCTGAAGGCAGGTGCTTAACTGACTGAACAACCAGGTGCCCCAGCACTTGATTTCTAATATAGAAGTAAATTAAGAATTATTTAACTAAAGTGAGTGATGAGAAACATATTCAGGAGCATCTATGATGCTCAAATGGATGAGGCCAGGCCTCAGTATGACCAAATACCTTCCAACCCTAAAAGAATAACTGTGGATCTCACACTAGCCATCATAGGAAACAGGAAAAATTTAGGTACAGAGGAAGACAAGAGCTTAGAAAATAAGCAGGAAAAACATTACACCTACTAAAATAGCTACTGATTAAATAGCAAAATCTGGAGTTTTTATATGCTGTCTAAAAAATTCATAGAGCATTTCCCCCCATATAGTCTCACTGACATCCCACAACAATCCTGAGATTAGAAAGATCAGGAATAATTTGAATCTCCCTGATGGCCAGTGATGAACATTTTTTCATGTGTCTGATAGCCATTTGCATGTCTTCATTGGAGAAGTGTCTGTTCATGTCTTCTGCCCATTTTTTGACATGATTATCTGTTTTGTGAGTGTTGAGTTTGAGAAGTTCTTTATATATCCTGGATATCAACCTTTTTCTGCACTGTCATTTGCAAATATCTTCTCCCATTTCGTGGGTTGCCTCTTTGTTTTGAGATACCACCTCAAACCAGTTAGAATGGCCAAAATTAGCAAGACAGGAAACAACGTGTGTTGGAGAGGATGTGGAGAAAGGGGAACCCTCTTACACTGTTGGTGGGAATGCAAGCTGGTGCAGCCACTTTGGAGAACAGTGTGGAGATTCCTTAAGAAATTAAAAAATAGAGCTTCCCTATGACACTGCAATTGCACTATTGGGTATTTACCCCAAAGATACAGATGTAGTGAAAAGAAGGGCCATCTGTAACCCAATGTTTATAGCAGCAATGGCCACAGTTGCCAAACTGTGGAAAGAACCAAGATACCCTTCAATGGACAAATGGATAAGGAAGATGTGGTTCATATACACTATGGAGTATTATGCTTCCATCAGAAAGCATGAATACCCAACTTTTGGATCAACATGGATGGGACTGGAAGAGATTATCCTGAGTGAAATAAGTCAAGCAGAGAGAATCAATTATCATATGGTTTCACTTATTTGTGGAGCATAACAAATAACATGGAGGACACAGGGAGATGGAGAGGAGAAGGGAGTTGAGGAAAATTGGAAGTGTAGATGAACCATGAGAGACTATGGGTTCTGAAAAACAATCTGAGGGTTTTGAAGGGGCGGGGGGGTGGGAGGTTGGGAGGGGCCAGGTGGTGGTTATTATGGAGGGCACGTATTGCATGTAGAACTGGGTGTGGTGCATAAACAATGAATTGTGTTACACTGAAAAGAAATAAATTTTTTAAAAAAGAAAGAAAGATCAGGAATATAACTGTTCTACAGATGAGGAAACTGAGGATCAGGGAGGATAAGGACAATGTGATAGTGTCAGAAGTGAAACTTAACCCAAAGGCTTTACTTTTAATCCAGTCTCTTCAAAATGTAGCACTATAACTTTTCCTTAATTTTCCTTCACTTAAAAAGAAATGCTTCTAAGTGACTATAGTGGAGCTGGAATTTAGAAAATTTTGAAGCTCAGCTATAATTGAATAATATCTATCTAGGTCATACTTAGCTGTGTATTTTACTTCTGATTGCATAAATATTCATAGAGAAACACCTACGAGGAATATTCAAAGTACGAACAGTGTGGTTCTCATTAACACTAATAGAGATCAAGTGGATAAATTCCCATTTGATGCTTTGAAAATCTATCCCTAACTTTTCACCATTTAGGTGGCTATGAAGTACACTGCTACTTGTTTTTGTTTTGCAGTAAAAAATATGCTTAACTGTATTACTTTCACATCACTTAGAAAGATGTTTCTATTTTTCAGTGATGCTAATTCTCTCAATTAGGTCAAACTATCCAGTCATAACTTTTTACCACCTTCTGAATTTCTGAACCTCACAAATCTAGAAACTCCCATGCATCTAAGATTAGCACTGTCTCCAAGACACAGGTCAACAGCTATGAGATGTCTGGAAAACCAAAATTCCTTCAGGAACCAGTATGTGTGAAAGAAAAGTGGATAGGGGGCCCCACAGTATGATAGAAACTCTCTTGAATGGGTCACTTGCTGTTCAGCTCTAATGGGTTGTCAAGCAGGAATATGCTTTCACAATTACTGGATGTTCTAAGTTTTGAGGAAAGCCAGAAATCTGTATGTTTTCATTTGAAAGTTATGATCTTTGAATGTTATAATTAAAGAGATCTGCCTGGGTGGCTCCATGGGCTGTGTCTGTCTTTGGCTCAGGTCATGATCCCAGGGTCCTGGGATGGAGTCCCACATTGGGCTCCTTGCTTAGTGCAGAGACTTCTTCTTCTCCCTCTCCCTGCCACTTCCCCTGTTTGTGTTCTCACTCCCGGTCTTTGTCAAATAAATAAAATCTTTAAAATAAATAAATAAATATTATAATTAAAGATAATTTTTAAAACAGTATATTGACCAGCATTGTTTAGAACAAACAGTATTTGTGGTCCATGAGTTTACAATTGCCGATTTGAGTTTCCTATTCTAACAAGGAGAATGGTTGATACAAAGTCACTAAGCTTCATACCATTGGTTCAGATTTCAGTAGGAAGACTGTTTTCCTCCACTGGTTACAATCCAATTCTTAGATAAATTTAGAAAAAAATAGGATGGTATCAACATAATTCGAATGCTAGGGAGCTACAGAATGAATATGAAGGAAGATATTGCTTGCTTTAAGGAAGAAGCCAAGGATAAAAAAATTTTTAAAAGGAAGATATGTAACCTTCTTCTATTTCATGATAATCTGATATAAGAATTCAAAATATAACTGTAAACAGAAATTTTCATTCTAAATCAGACTATTTAGTATCATCTTCCTAATGGCTTTGTGAAATGATTCTTAACATGGAACTTATTGGATAGATGGGGCTTAGTTCAATTCATGTCAACAAATATCTTATAATCCCTTGTGTGGGCAAGATTTTGCCGCGTGCTGAGAACACAGATAAATGCGGGATGATCCCCGTCCTTGTAGAGCTCATGATCTCTGAGGCAAGCAAAACACATAATGTGATAGATTTATTTCAAGGCTGCTAGGGAGGTAGGAAAATATTTGGGGGCAATAGAGGAGAGGAAGAATCATGGTCAGCAACTACTTAATGCAGGTGATGTTAGAACTTAAATATTGAAGAATGAATGGAAGTTCTTCAGGTAAACTAGGAAAGACAAATGAAAGAGCATTTGCAAAGGGATGCAAGCCAGAAATAACATGGCATCTTCACCAATGTAGAGTAAGCCATTGACAACATTTAAGAAAAGAAAATATTGCAATCTATTTTAGATAGATAACCTCGTAGGCTGTAAAGGATAGAATAAAGTGAGATAAATAAGGGGTTGACACACCTCTTATGAGACTATAATTGTGGTCCACTTGAGTCATAAGAACTTAAAAAAAAAGAGATAAGAAACTTTGAAAGAAAAGGGAAAGATGTGAAAAAGATTGGAAAGGTAAGTTGTTGCAACTACAGGATTTATATAGTGGTAGAGCTGAGGAGAAGTAATGTCAATAATTCACAAATTTCTGCCTTTAGGTCAGAGTGTAGATAGTGGTAGTGTCCAAAAAGACCAAGAATAAAGAAGAGAAACAGGTTTCAGGGAAGGTAATGCTCTAACTTAGAGATGCCTATGGGATATTCAAGTGGAGATTTTCAGTAGTCTGAATCTTGGAGATAAGATGTGAGCTGAAAATATACCTTACAAGGTTCTTAGAAAGTAGGTGGTGGTTAAAGCATGAGAGTAGTAGAGAACATTTAGGGTGAGTGTATAAGGAGAACAGAGGCTGAACATAGGAGCCTAGGTCAACACCATAACTTAATACAGACAAGAAATCAACAGAAAAGCACAAGACCTGATAAAATATGTGATGAGACTTCAAGAAGGGAATAAGCAGTACTGTACAACTAGCACATGCCAATAACTGCTAAACATGTACACACTGTTATAACCCCTCACAGTTAGTTATCATTGTATGGTACACATCTTGGAGTCAAGAAAGCTAAGCTACCCCCCAAAAGTAAAGTCTTGTTCTGGGTCCACTCTGGAATTAAAACACCTGCAATTCAAAACTAGTCCTGCCATATTTCAAAGTCTGAATAATTTTACTTCATCATGATGCCAGGGATCCTCAAAGTCATACAGCAATGTGATCAAGTAAGTCAAGGACTGAAAAGTGTCCCTAGAATTTATAATAGGAAGTTCACTGGGAATTACAGCTAGAAACTCTATATTTCTGGAATGATTGGCAAGTCAGGAAATGGAGTTAGCAAATGCTAAATGTTAACAAATGTAAAGAACCTTGGCTATGATGATAAGAAAACGAAAGCAGAGGTAGGCATGGGTTGGATTGTCTATGAAGGATTTTCAAGATATTCATTATAATGATGGCTAATCTATAGTTTAACACAGAGACAGAAAGAAAGCAGATGAATCTTTCTGGAACTATGACTCTACTGATCATCTCCAGCTACCTACAGTCTCAGCTACTAAGGAATAGGAACTAGAGAGGATGATAATACTATTCAGTTTTCTAATTAATACCACATCAAACAAACAAACACAGAGCTCCTTAGATACCCTATGATGCTGAAGCTCTATCACACATTTGGAAAGCAGAAGTGAGCAAGTCTTTCTTGGCACAGTAACTCAGATCAGAGAAAGTATATTTTAATAAGCATGAGAATCATAGTCAAAATCAGCTTGGCAATGAATTGAATTATATGCCAAGTCTTATGCAGACTGGTCCTGGTTATCAAACATCATGCTGGCAACTTCACAGCATCCAGCTAGTTCCAAGGGATTTGGGAAGCCAGCCAGTTCCGACACACAAGTCCTTCTGTTGACTAAAACACGTAGAGTACTCTTCTGGGCTCCTCTCACCCCTCCGCACTAGGATGACTGCCAATCTTCTTCATCTCAGGATTCTACCAAGACAATCAAGCAACAAACACAACGCCCAAAAAACAAAAAAAGAAAAAAGAGAGAGAGAAAAACAACAAAATCTCTCCTATCTTCCCTGCCCCTTTTTATGGGGGAAAAAAATTTCTGCCAGGAAACTCTCATGATCTTTTCATTATTTTTATTCTAACAGCATTTACCATTGGTATACAGGGCTTACTTGTTTATCATTTTCATTAGTATTTTAATATATTATAAATATTTTAAAATACAACAAACTGTATTTAATTCTATTGTTAAATCTCTGCTTTAGAGTAAAGAATGTCAGGATATGTGTTCTCCCTTCTGTTAATTATTAACAATAGTTAAAGAAAAAAACAGTTCCACATTATACAGGTTAGATGAGACACTAAATGCATCAAAAATTCCCTTTAATGGGATGTCTGAATGACTCAGTCTGTTGGGCATCTGCCTTCAGCTTGGGTCATGGTCCCAGGACCCTGGGATTGAGCCCCACATCAGGGTCCTGTGCAGGGAACCTGCTTCTCCTTCTGCCTGCTATTCCTCATGCTTGTGTCAAATCAATCAATCAGTCAATCAAGCAAAGAAAGAAAGAGAGAGAGAGAGAGAAAGGAATAGAGAGGGAGGGAGGGTGGGAGGGAGAGAGAGGAAGGAAGGAAGGAAGGAAGGAAGGAAGGAAGGAAGGAAGGGAGGAAATCCTCTTTAATGAAACATATTAAACACTCTGAATATAATCAGGAGCACTTGGCAAGATTTTCAGAAAGTGAATTGGCCGAGCAGGTTGTATATTCCTTAAGCAGCTTTTATCAAAGAGGGTCAATCTAGAATTTTTACATTCTCTTACTAGGCTTGGCATTCCCCCTTCAATTTTATTGAAGTATAATTGACAATTATTTTTTAATATTTAAGATGTTTGATTTGATATTTTTACATAACTTTGCATTGTGAACAATCAAGCTAATTAAGATATCAATCATCTCATAGTCACTTTTTTTTTTTTTGGTGAAAACACTTAAGATCTATCCTCTTAGCAAAGTTCAAGTATATCATACAGTATTGCTAACTATAGCCACATTGCTGTACATTACATCTCCAGAAATTATCCATCTTGAATAACAAATTATACATTTATAACAGAAATATGAATTTTAGGTTTTTTTTCTATTTCTGTAAAGAATGCCATTGGAATTTTGAAAGGGGCTGCACTGGATCCACAGATTGCTTTGATTAGTACGGACATTTTAATAATTTTAATTATTTCAATCCATGAAAATGGGATGTCTTTATATTTATATGTGTCTCCTTTGATTGCCTTCATCAATGTTTTATAATTTTCAGTGTACAAGTCTTCCACTTTTTTCACTAACTTTATTCCTAAGTAGCTTATTATTTTTGTTGCTATTGTGAATGGATGGTTTTTTTAATTTCTTTTTTAGACAGCTTGTTGTTTGTGTACAGAAATGCAACCAATTTTTGCCCGTTGATTTTATATCCTCAACTTCACTGAATTTATTAGCTATAGCAGTTTTTTGGTGGAGTCTTTAGGGTTTTCTACATATAATGTCATGTCATCTACAAACAGATGCAATGTAAAGTTAGGTTGTTTACTTCAGTCATTCTTCTTTTTTAATGTAGGCATTTCCTTCTTAGTATTGCTTTTTGTTGTTGTTGTTCCATCACACACAATTTTTGGTATGTTATGTTTTTGTTTTCTTTGTCTTGAGACACTTTTTAAATTCCCTTTTAATATCTTCTTTGACCCAATGGTTGTTTAAGAATGTGTTTAGTTTCCATTTATTTGTGAATTCTCCCATTTTGTGTTAGCGATTTCTACTTTCATTCCATTGTAGTCAGAAAAGATACTTGGAATGATTTTGACCTTATTAAAATTTTTAAGATTTGTTTTATGACAACATATGATCTATCCTGGAGAATGTTTTGTGTGTGCTTGAGAACAATAACAATCTTCAGCTGTTAGCTGGAACATTTTCTATGTTTGTTAGGTCCATTTTTTCAATAGTGTTGGTCAGATCAGATGTTGGGCTTTGCAAGTAGAAAAATCAACATTATGAAAAAGTCCTCAAACAAAAGATACTATCACCTGGAAAAAAATTGACCCCCAAATATTTGATATTCCATGTATAAATGACAGATGCACATTAAAATCTTTTTGGAAGTCAACTTTAGTACAGGATTCTAATCAATTGGTCTCCATTCCTTATAGGGCTTTTGGGCTCCACCAGACTTCTCTATAATGTAATGCCAACAGTTCAGTTTGAAAACTTGAAGATCTGTAGGCCAATATTAAATTCTCTGCATTTTTCAATCTATCCCTCTATTTACTTCTATATTTCACATACATCTTTTCCCTAGTTGATGCTTAAGATGCTTAATTTTTTGTAGCATTATTTAATGTATCCTTTGATGTTGTTGAATTTATCAGATGCCATTTATTTTTTGTATATAGTGATATTTTCATAGATTTTTCTCCTTCAAATATTTTGCTGTAGTGGCTTATATGTTGATAGACTTCCTTATGTTAAAACATTCTTAAATTCCTGGAAAACTCTGACTTGGGAATTGGGTATACTGCTTTTATTTTTATTTTATTTTTTTATACATTAATAAATTAATGTATTTTAATACATTAAATGAATACATTTAATACATTTAAGTGAACTTTTAATATAAAATTAGTTTTATATTACTAAATATAAATAATATATAAATAATAATATAAAATTAATATAAAATTAAAATTATATAAAATAAAAGTATTAAACCTTTAATATATTACTAGGATTTCCTAATCAAATTCCTTTCAACATTTAGAAATCTTGCATTTTAGGCAAAATTGGTCAACTTGTCCTTTTTAAAATTTAGGTTTTGATATTAATGATAAACCATTTCATAAAATGAATATGAAAAATCACTATTTTTGCTATGATATGAAATATTTTAAAGTTATAGGAAGTATTCTTTTTTTTTAAAGACAGCGACACTTAGTCTGGTGCCTTTTTGAATTTTTTTTCTGTGCCAGTTAATTTTTTTTTTTTTTAGATTTTATTTATTTATTTAAGAGAGAGAGGGAGCATGAGAGAAAGAGACATCAAGGTGGAGTGGTAGAGGGAGAAGCAGACTCCCCCACTGAGCAGGGAGCCAGATGTGGGACTTGATCCCAGGACCCTGGGATCATGACCTGAGCCAAGGCAGATGCTTAAGTGACTGAGCCACCCAGGCACCCTGTGCCAAGTTCTCTTTCCTCTTCTTCTTGGACTCCAATAGCATAAGTGCTAGGTGTTTTGAATTTTTTTCATAAATCCCTGAGGCTCTGTTGTTTTTTTCTACTATTTTTCCTTCCTATTTTTCACATTGGATTATATTAATCTATTTCAAGTTCATCTTTTTTTCCTCTGTCACCTCTATTCTGCTATTGAGACAATACAGTAAACTTTCAAATTTTAGATACAGTTCTTTTCAGTTTAAAGATTTCTATCTTTTTTTAAATAGTTGCTGTTACATAGTTGAGAACTTTTATCTTTGCATTCATTTCAATGGTCTTTACCTTATGTAGCACAGTTATAATTTCTTCTCTAAAATCTTTGACTATTCCAATCTCAACTTAGAGTTGGTATTTATTTATTTATTTTTGGTGAGAAATAATCACATTTTCCTTATTCTTCGTATGTCAGGTAATTTTGGATTCTGCCTTGGACATTTTGATTACTATGTTGTGAAACTTTGGATCCTGGGTGACTGTTGACTTCTTTGTTTTAGGAGACAATGAATCCAGTTAGTTTCAGACTGCAAGTTCTATCTTACATTCTGTGGGTGTTGGTCCCAATGTCAGTTTAGGTTTCAAAGATTATGCTATGTTGTCATATAATAGTGCAATTCTTAAAGCCTTTGCTATGTTCTTTTTGGTCTGGTTCTAGGGATGCAGAGCTCAGGTTTGAGCCTAGAATGTTTTCAGTTCATGCACAAAATTAGGGAGTCCCCTTTTCCAGATTTCCCCTTTCTCAGATTCAACCACACTATACCACTCAGGGGTCTCTTTTATATACCCTCTGGCTGGAAAGATAGTTTATCTCTGAATGACAGCTACAGCTCCTTGACTGGGGGCCTACCCATGAATCAAAGCAGAGATATTAAAGCAAGAAAAAAAATGGGGATTTCCCCACACTTTTCAGACTGTCAGCGTCTGTTTTTCTACTTCTTCTGGACAGAAAGATGATTTCTCTGAGTTTTGGTTGTCTGCATCTTCACCACTGGAGCTGCAATCAAGAGAGGGAGAGATGAAAAAACAGGAAGAAAAACATCCTGAAGATTTTACCTCCATACTCTTTGGCATTGTTTTGTTTTGTTTTGTTTCGTTTTGTTTTGTTTCTGGCTTTATGGCCAGAAAGATGCGATTTTTCTCTGTTCTTGCTTCCTGTATCTTTGCAGCTATGGAATCATTATGAGATGATCACTCTCAAATCAAAACCATGAGGAAAAAAGAGAGAGAAAGAGAGAAAATGGGACTCACACCCATATAATTTGCTTCTTAAGTTTTGACCTACTCTTTCCATCTTTTTGCTTTTATTTAATACTTTTCAGAGTTCTAAATGGCTGCTCTTTCTGTTTTATCCAGGGTTTCCTTTGAAATCAATGAGACAGATAGGTTAGAGTGGGCTTACTCCATCTTGGTTGTCCTTGGAAGTACTAATGCCTTTTAAAATACAGTACTTTATTTATCTTTCTAATCTGCTTTATGGTTTTTGGTATTTCAGGGTTTTAGTTCTTTCTTGAGTCAATATTTTTAGTTCATATTTTGCTAGAAAATCGTTTATTTCTCCTAAAGTTTCAAAAGTGTTGCTGTATACTTACCAAAAACAAACAAAAAAATGTTTTCTTATGTCTATCTCTTCCATATATGTGGTTACATCTCTTCATTGTTAATGTGGCATATCTGTTTCAACTCCTGTTCCAAAAAATCAAGCATAGCAAAACTTTCTCTATTTTATTAGTCTTTTCAAAGTGTAAACTTCCAATTTATTCTTTTTATTTTTTTAGCTTTTGTCTTTATTATTAATATCATCCCAATATCTTTTGTTTATATTGTTAGTTTCTCATTACTGCAATAAAATAATTTATTTTCAAACTTTCTTCAAAATAAAATTATTTAAGCTATAAATTTTCCTCTGGAACATTAGTATATGTGTATTAACGTATTACACAGGTTTTGCTATGAGGTGTTCTAGTATGGTGGGTAAGAGTGTACATTTCTTGAATTGCAACTCTTGTCTCTTCTCGTATTCACCAGAGCAAGTTACTTAATTTCTTTATGCCCCAGTCTCTTCTGCCAAATGGGAATAATAATATACATAACTGCTAAGACTGAGATTTTCCAAGTTAAAAGGCTTGCACTGAGTAAGTATTCAGTAATCGTTGTTACTTCTACTTTCTGAATAATTTTTACTTTTGATTTTATTTCTTGTTTGGGTTGTTTAAAAGTGGATTCTTAATTTCTAATACTTAAGAGATTTTTGGTCTACTTATAATTATTTATGTCTGTGTTTATTGGATAATGACCAGATATTGCAACAGGTAAAACCCTAATTATTTTACTCTGCTGAAGTTACTTTGTGGCCAAATATATAATATTTTCTAAGTATTCCATGAAAATAAAAAAGGTAAAAACATTTATATAAATGTGTATGTCCTATAAATTCTTGCTTGTAAACTATATGAGTCACAATCTATTTGCTTATTATTTTTATTTACTAGAGAGATGTTTATTAAAGTTTCCCATTGTAATGGACCTTTATGTAGTCAGTTAAGGCAACAAATAGATTTCTAGAAGTATTTTTCCATATATTTGACTACTTTGTCATATGAGCAAGTTAGCCTTATTAGATCCCTGAGGTTTGGCAAAACTTCTCAAATTTACCTTATAATTTCCATCTATTTTTATTTTATGTAGTGAGATTCTTTTCCCACCTGATATTCAAGCCACTGATTATGTACCCAGAAGTGTACATTTTCTTTTTCAGTTTACCTATTAACAAGCTAATAATGGCTTTTAGTTTCAGGAAGTCTTTTCTATGTTCTAAGTGCAACTCTGATATTCTTTGTTTGCTTTTTTTTTTGAAAGTCTACTTCATTGGAATCCACTTGTTATAAATGTCATTTTGCTGGTCTTCCCTTGGTTTACTAAACCCCACTTAAATAAACTATGTTTTTTATTTGTGTGCTTATGGTTTTTGCTTTCCCTTAGCTTCTATACAAGCCAGGATATTAAGGTCTCTCAAGTAGTGATACATGAGTGAACAATGATGTCAATGATATTTAAGTTCTTGAGGGCTACATGACCATTGCTCTTCTGTTAAGGAGTGGAATACAGTCTCTGTTCCCAGACTGGTCTGGTACAATTAAAGGCCTTTTCCACAATATCAAGAGCTGTGGGTTATTCTGCCCACTGGGGTAGGTTCCCTCCAAATTCTGCAGAGTTGGTAGGATTAAACCATCTGAAAACCATATGCAGCAAATAGGCAGATTACTTACTACCCTTTAGGTTGCCTCAGAGAACCACAATTTGTGATCTACTTCCCCAGACCTCAGTGAGAGGCAAGATTTTTTTTTCTCTGTTTACTGGTACCCCTGTTCTCTGTCAGAGTCAAGAGATGAAGTCCAAAGTTTATTAGAAATAACAAGCTGTAAATGGGGAATGGGAGTAATACCTGATTGAAAAAAATTTTTTCACTCAAAATAGCAACAAAAATGGCAAGAAACAAAAATGGCAAAATAAGATTTCATTCAAAATAACAATAAAAATGGTAAGATGCAAATAAATTTAACATGAAAGGTATGAGGCTTTATAAGGAAAACAAACTATTATGAAATGTTATAGAGCCAAACACATAAATCGATATAACATGTTCAAAGATAAGAAAGCAAAATATTCTAAAATTATAAAAATTTTAAAATATTAACCTATACAATAATGTAACTCAAAGCAGAGTGTCTCAAATGGGGGTGACAAACTGGGTAAAAAAATTTCAGAGTTCGTAAAAAAATTTAAAATGTTCAAGAATATCCCTCAAAATTCTGAATTGAAGACTAAGGCAGGTCTTGGTTTTTACTTAATAGCAATTACTGTAAGATCACTCCAACTAAAATGGTAAATTTTTGGATAGGAATATACATAGAAATTAGCAGAACAGAAAAGAAAACCAAAGATAAATCCGAGTATAAATGCATATTAATTTATGACAAAGGTGGCATTTCAAGTCAGTAAAGAAAGTGAAGTTTATTTAATAAACAGCACAAACATAATTGGCTGGGGAAAAAACAAAGTTAAATGTTGCTTGTATGCTCTGTACAAAAATTAATTCCAGATGGATTAACAATTCAAGCATAAATGATTTTAAAAATATTTAAAAAGAAAACTAGAATATCATTTGTACAAGGTCTATTGGGTGAGATTTTCCTAAGCAAAACAGGAAACCAAAAAGCTATAAAGGAAAAGATTAACATAATTGACTACATAACGGTCTAATTTTTTATATAGCATAAGATAGCATAACTGAAGTCAGAGGTGATGGTAGTAGACCGGGAAAATATTTGACAGAAATTGGGTGAATAATCCTAAACAAGCAAAACTCCATCTATGGATTAGAAAAAGACAAGCCATCCAATAGAAAATTGTTCAAAGAATGTAAGCAAGCACTTGGTAGAAGAGGGAATCCAAATAGCCTGGAAACATGTGAAAAGAAATGCATCCTTACTGGCAAACCAAAAAAAAAAAACTGACCAAAAACAAACAAACAAACAAACAAAACAGAATGTGTGCAAGGGGTAACAAGTAGTGCTGGTAGAGTTATGAAGAAATGGAAATTCACGTAGGATGCTGGTGGGAGTAAAAAAATGTTACAATGTATACATATAAACTGACACAAATGTAAATTGGTAGTATTCATTGAACTAGAATTTCAGTTTGCTTGTGTTTTGACCAGTAATCTCACTTTTGAGAATGTATACTATTGAAATAAAAAAGACTACTATGTAAGGACTTCCATGGTATCATTTTTGTAACGGTAAAAATGGAATCTACTTGATCATCTAGCAGCAGCGAAATCAAGGGATAAATTGTAAGTTGGAAAGAATTTCATGCTGCTTCTAAAAAGAATAAAAACCTGAAGGGATATCTGTTTTTTAAGCATTTATTTACTTATTTGACAGAGAGAGGGACAGCAAGAGGGAACA
The DNA here is from genome assembly GCF_010015895.1 of Lontra canadensis. Classification (NCBI taxonomy): domain Eukaryota; kingdom Metazoa; phylum Chordata; class Mammalia; order Carnivora; family Mustelidae; genus Lontra; species Lontra canadensis. The sequence continues at coordinate 17,128,036 of NW_022631031.1, read as the reverse complement.
AAAGCAGGGGGAGTGGCAGAGGGAGTGGGAGAAGTAGGCTCCTGCTGAGCAGGGAGCCCACGTGGGACTTGATCTCAGGATTCTGGGATCATGACCTGAGCCGAAGATAGATGCTTAACTGACTGAGCCACCCAGGCACCTCCGGATATCTATTTTCAAGTAAAAAAGCAAGTAGCAGAGTAATGTACATACTACGATGCCATTAAAACAAACAAACAAAACCTCATAAATAATATGTATGTTTAAAAAAGGATGGAAAAAGTTATGAAAGTATATACCTCAGGGTGTGGAATGGAAGGAGAATCTGAAGGACAGTTACTCACTCTTTCTTTAAGCATGTTTGGACTGTTTCACTTTTTAAATTGTATATGTAATTTTTGTGAATTTTAATGTGAATTTAAATTTAAAATTTTTTAATTAAAAATTTATTAATTTAAAATCTAAAATTTTAATGTGAATTTTTTAAAAACTAAAGACATTTAAAAAATAATTTTGCTTGTTTAGGGAACCAATTGTTATAAGTCAGCTTGACTACAGCACAGCAATCAGAAAGGAAGAAGTCAGATTGAAAACGGAAAGAATCTAGATGTCTATCAATAGACGAACGGATAAAGATATACAATGGAATACCATGCAGCCATCAAAAGAAATGAAATCTTGCCATTTGCAACGATGTGGAACTAAAGGGTATTATGCTGAGTGAAATAAATCAATCAGAGAAAGACAACTATCATATGATCTCCCTGATATGAGGAATTTGAGAGGCAAAGTGGGGGATTTGGGGGATAGGGAAGGAAATAAATGAAACAAGATGGGATCGGGAGGGAGACAAACCATAAGAGACTCTTAATCTCACAAAACAAACTGAGGGTTGCAGCAGGAGGGGTATGGAGAGGGTGGCTGGGTTATGGACATTGGGGAGGGTATGCGCTATGGTGAGTGCTGTGAAGTGTGTAAACCTGATGATTCACAGACCTGTACCCCTAGGGCAAATAATACGTTGTATGTTAATTTAAAAAATTAAAAAATAAGTAAATAAGAGGGGGATGATAGATTGCAAACTAAAGGATGAAAGAACTGAACAATGTTAAAGTCCAGGAGTTGCAAAAAACTCCTCTACCTTCACTCTCCTAATCACAAAGTCTTGGCGGGAATACTTCTTGGGGACCGAAGCTAGGGTAGGGGATTCCAGGACTAAATTAAGACGGTGACAGGAACTTGTGCAAAGCAGCGGAGTCAGGTTGAGAGCACAGAATCATAGTTCAAAACCAATGTTACAGGTAAAAGAACTATAGTTAAATTCTACAGGATCGGATAGGACCAAAATGTGGCAAAGGCAGGAGTCTGGAGGTTTAGATGTAGAATAGAATCAAAGATTAGCAAAAAGCCAAAGAGATTATCTTTAAAATGTCAATAACAGTGTGTTCTGGAGCTCCATTCGTAAGCGTCTCCAGCATGTATGGTGGTGGTGATGACAGCCCCAGGTGTCACCTTGGGCCAGCCACTCTGAACTGCTCAGCCTCTGCACTAGCAACTCCGATTGCCTCTGGATATTCAACAAGCACTTGAGTGCCTTCCATATGCTCAGTATATTATTCTAGCTCTGCTTCTAATTTTACTTTATACCAATTGTTCTTAACCATTTGGGGGTCATGAACTCCTATGAGAATCCAATGAAAGGCACGGGCCATTTCCCTGGGATAAAATGCCCATAAACACCTATGCACAAAATGTGGTATGCCATTTATTTTATTACATCGGAAATTTACTTCAAATGTGCCGTCATAAAACAATTGTCATGTCACAAATAAAAAATAACCATTTTTTATTATAAGAAGGGAAAATGCATATTGTATATGGCAAATACAAAGTAACCTGTGTTCCAAAGGAAATCCTAATGCTGTCGTTTCGCTTGTAGTCGTAGTGTGGTCGTAGTGTGGTTTACGATCGGTGTGTTTGTGTCATCTTCAGCTACTCAACTGACTTTGTAATAACTAGGACTAAAGATCTTGCTTCTAAAGGTGTGAAGCCAGGAAAGAATCATTTCACTTTGTTTACTCTGTTAGCCCCGGGCGTCACAAGCGGTGTTTCCTAGAAAGCACAGTCAGTGATAATCAGCACACAGTGTATCTATGAGGGAGCACTGCTGGGATCAATACTGTGGGAAGGTAGGGAGGATGGGCAGAGAAAGAGGCTGAATGCAGGGCCCCCACCTGGCTGGCCTTCCAGGTGGGAAGGTGTTTCAGACTTGAGATCAGATGCTGTGCCACTAGCAAATCAATTAGTCCTTGGAGGCAGGCTGTCCCAGGAAGGGTGTGACCTCCCTCAGGTGAGGCTATGCTTTTCAGCTAAGGCAAGCCCTTGAGGAAATCCCTAGAGGAAAGCTAACAGTTGAGAAGCATCTTGGAACAGCAGTCCCAGAGACTAGGGAATACTGGCCTTTATTCCTGAAGCGGGATCTGGGCAGCACATGACAGCGTCCACTACAGGAAATATCAGAATTCTCTGAGACTCCGAACTGAATTCTTGTTCCAGATTTCCTCTGTCCCCAAGTGCACACTGCCATCTTTGCAAGGTGTGCAGTCTTTCAGACACATTTTCCCAGGGCTAGAAATTTCACACTAAAACCCACCTGCAATCCCCTCCTTCCCAGAGGGACTAGTGAGCCAAAACAGTTTTTTCAGTCTGTATAGTAAGAGTTACTTCAGGTTCTTGAATAAAAATATTTACCTCAAACATACATGTCACCATTTTCCACAAAGTAAGCCAAGCTGTGTTGAAACTTTGGTCAAATAATTCTGAGAGGAGCTGCCTTTTTCACTCAGAGAAAATAGAATATTCATTTTATGGCTAAGGGCTTCAAAGCCTTGATCTTTTGAATTCCTGCGAACTTCAGGTATTGCGGTATTCAAAGGCAGCAGGAGAAAACCCTTATGTTGCTTTTTCCTTTATGAACTAAACCTCTGGAGAAGATACTGATTTAAATCTGTAGCTCTAATCAAGTTCGTGACTTTCACGTCAGATGATTAGTTAGAAAATTCTTCATTAAAACAACAAAATCTGGCAAGTTCTGGGGCATTGCAGGAATCCACTTATTGTACTGTACAAAATACGAATATTTTGTAGATCAAATTTTTTGTCACCAAAAACTTATGAAATAAGAATATTTTTTGATAGCATCAGTCGGCAGATACCAAACAAAACCAGAAACCCTGGGCGCTCTGATAGGCATCACACGTGTAACCTGAAGGGAATTCAGTAAATATCAGTTGTTCGTTCACAGGTGACTTGGTTTCTTCCTCTGTTTCTTTGACCATTCCCACAACACTTAATATTTGCTACTTCTGTTTGGACACCATGCAATCAGCTTTAGTGTAGCAATGACAAAACTGGTAATTACTGAGGGTCTTCCATGCACAATCTAATTGTATCATCTCTTCATTCTCATGATAACTGAATGGAGTAAGTCCTACTATTATTCCAATTTTAGGGATTCTCCCTTTTAGAGAGGAGAAAATTGATACCAAATGATGTTAAATAGTGAGCCTAAATACACAGACCTAGCAGGTAGGGAGCTCGGATTCAAAGACACTCGGGTTCTAGACTTCAACGTTTGCCCTCTTAACTATAACACATGGGGTTTCAAGCATCTTTTGGGGACCAATGTTAGTTTGGGAGTCATCCCAACATTTTAAAATTGGGCCTTCCCCTCATCAGGGAATTCTGCCTTGCTTGGTTCGCTCTCAGGGGGGCGCACACTAGCTGCTGCTTTAGCTCTGTAGGCTTCATGTATCCATAGAGAGGGGGTGGCCACAAAGCACTGGGGCTCCTTGTCGCAGGTTCAGCAATGAAAGTGGAAGGAAAGGTAGCTGAGCTCGGTCTTATTTCACTGACATTTTCCCGTTAAAGCCGGAGCCAATATAAACAAAGCCAAACTTCTATCCTCATAATAGCAGGATCTTTTATTTAATACTTATACAGAAGAAGCTATGCTTGATACCATAATGTGGGGTAATGAAAGATACCCATTGCTTGAGTATGTACATTGGATACCTGTTTGGAGTGCATGGTACCTATTCTCCGCTCATCTTCACTCTTTCTTGCCTCAGGAAGCGGATCTCTACAGATTACGTCACCCAAGCTCCCATGCTGACAGGTGATAGGCTTCAAACTGGACTCAACCAACAGGAAGCAGCAAGAAGGTGGTCAGAGAGCAGGAGGAGCTAGAAGGAGCGGGTACTTCTTCCCTGCTCCCTCCTGCTTTGTGCCTGGTTCTGTCAGGGGCAGCAGCCCCAGGAGGCCTTCTTCAAAGTACCAGCGCACTTTTGGGGCATCCCAATATTTCCAGCTTCCTGCTGTCTCATCTGTGGAGATAGTTACTTTATCAAATGTTCTTTTTTTTGTTAAATATTTTATTTATTTGACAGAGAGAGAGAGATCACAAGTAGGCAGAGAGGCAGGCAGAGAGAGAGGGAAGCAGGCTCTCCGCTGAGCAGAGGCCATGACCTGAACCAAAGGCAGAGGCTCAACCCACTGAGCCACCCAGGTGCCCTATCAAATGCTCTTAAGTTGTGTCATCTGAGGGGAATTCTATCTTCTACTGGGACTCTAACTGATCCAGAATAGAAGAATACAATGATACTGTCTATAATAAAAATATTGGTGACATAAAGAAAAGTAATTTTTTAAATAAGAGGAAGAAAATAATCATTTGGGAGGCCTAATTCATAACCTCTTTAAAACCCACTTTTGTGAAGTGAAAACTTCTGCTCTATCCAAGTTTCCTGGGTGATCTGCATTCCTTCTCATGATTTCAAGTGTCATCTATGATTTTGTACTCAAAGTGTGGTCCTCTGACTGGCAGTCTTAGCATCATCTGAGATCTTATTAGAGATGCAATATCTCAGGTACATGCCAGACCTACTGAATCAACAGCTGTATTTTAACATGTTCGTGGTTATTTGTAGTCATATAAAAATATGAAAAACACTAGACAAGCATTGTGAGTCCAAATTTTATATCTTTAGTCCTGTGCCTCTCGAACTGAGGGTGAATTTTTTGTCCCTCAGGAGGGCATTGTTATTGCTTAGAGACATTTCTGGTTGTCACAGTTGGGAAGCGCTATTGGCATCAGGTTGGTAGACATCAGGGATGCTGCTAAACCTTCTACAATGTGCCAGACAGCCCTCTATGACAAAGAACTATCCAGCCCAAATGGCCAACAATGCTGAGGTTCAGAAACTCTGCTTTAGCTCTACCTCCTTGACCCATGTTTTTGACTGTCTAAAAGTATCTCTATCTTGATATCTAGATAAATGACATTCTTTACTAATCACCATCATCCCTCCCAGACCTAAATCAGCCTCTAAATCTATACCACTACTCTCCTAAGCTAGAAAAAAGTCAAGGACTCCTGGGTTACTCAGTCAGTTAGGAGTCTGCCTTCAGCTCAGGTCATGATCCTGCGGTCTTGGGATTGAGCCTTGTATCAGGCTCCTTGCTCAGTGGGGAGCCTGCTTCTCACTGCCTGCAGCTCCCCCTGCTTGTGCTTGCTCTCTCTCTCTCCCTGACAAATAAATAAAATATTTAAGAAAAGAGAAAACAGAATGTCATCCTGAATGCCGTACTTTACTTCAGCCGTTGCTCACAAAATCTCATCACTTCTACTTCCTCTGGTACCACAACCATGGATACCGCCATCATTTTCACCTCTTCTACTACGGTAGCCTTTTAGTTAAGTTCTCTACCTCTTAGCTCTCTTCAGGCAAGTCTGCTCTTTACAATGTTACCCAAGTCACTTCCCTAAGGACAAATGTCTTCTCCATTTTGTTACCTAGAAAGTTATTCTGGTCCCCAGCATTTAGTGTCAGAGTTGCAAAATAGCATCTCTTGGATATGATTAATTTCAATCGCACTGATTTTTTTAAATTGGGAAATTTCATGTAAAATTTTGCTTTTTTCCATTTCTTTTAAAAAATTAGAAAGGACATTAACCTGGAATGCGGAGTCTCATATAAACTGTTTTTGTTACTCTCTTTTGATACAAGTCATGAGCTCTTTGGTTTTTCCCTAGTTTCCTTCATATCTGAATCTAATTTCTGCCTCGACCCCATAGGCACTTTGACTTCCAGAATAACATCTAAAGGTCTTACATTTGATTTATAATGCTGGTGACCCAAACTGGTCTTAATTTACCTATCTCTTCATCCTATTCCATCCACATATAAAAGCGCTCTCTGAAAAAAATGCACTGCTATGAATACTCAAACATAGACATTATCTCAGAAAACTGGATAAATTATTTTCATCTATTTGGCAAATATTCATTGAATACCTACCCTACTATATGCCAGTTGTTCTAGGTGTAGGGGATACAGAAGAACGCAACATAAAGACAAAGTGCCTTCTCTCATGAAACTCATCTCCTGATAGCAGAGGCAAACAAAACAAATATGTAAGTCCTATGGTGAGGAGTGGTGTGAAGACAAAGGAAGCAGGGATGAACGCACAGAGTAAAGGTGGCATTGTGGGGGGGTGGGGGTGGTGTTTATGCCGCAGACTCAGCGAAGGCCTCTGTGAAAGATAGTTTGGGCAGAGGGTGGGAGTGAGTGGCAAAGCAGGCTACAGAGATGACTGGGGAAGAGCACATGAGGAATTCTAGAGGTAAGAATATGCTTCAGGTGTCTGAGAACCTGTACAGTTATTGTTGGTATTTGTCATCATTATCTCCACATTAAAATATTGGTAATAGTTTCCTATACGTAGGAATATCAATTTCATATATATGCATTATATATTATGCATATAATATTATATATACTATAATTTTATATTAGTTATAGTTTTAAAATCATATGCTTCCTACCACCTTGACTTAAGATACAGCACAAATCATACCAGAAGAATAATTAATTACATATTGATGAAACTTGATAGGAGGACATATGCCGCAAATTGACATGTATTATCTATGCATTCACTAAAAATTCTACACCTCCATTATAAAAAAAAAAATGTTCTGCCTTTGAGACACTTAATTTTCTTTTACTGTCAAAATAATATCAGGTCTTAGATTTGCTTCAGTTAAGGGTGGGGGTAGAAGCCAACGGTTGAAAAGGTTGGCTATGGTTTCCAAACTGTTGCAGCTGGGAGATGGTTACCCTGGTGGTTCATTTCATCATTTTTGCATATTTTGAAATTTTTCATAAAAATTTCTAAAATCACCATTTAAAATATTACTAATATAACATTTCAATATAGGATTATTTAAAAACTATATGATTTAAATGCATGCCTTACTAATCCCAAAATTATTCCTATATGTAAAACTCAAGTTATATTTGATATATTTGTTAAGTGCATAATAATAGATCCTCTAAGATGGACTACAAACTCTATTACAAAGATTTACAAAACCTGGAACTCTTGAACACTAAAATACCTGAGAGCAATTCTCTTGTCTATTTTTCAGACATAGTAATTTTAATCCTTATTATAGTACCTTTTAAGAGGGCTAAATAATTATCCCCATTAAGGTCTGCTAGATACAGTATCCCAAATGTACTTAATAAATTGCACCTTCCTTGAAAAGAAAAGGTGATGGATTGAAAAATGTTTAGCTCAACCATGCATAATTGATAGGTTCCCTAGTGCAAATAAGTGTCTAATAAATAATTAAATTTAATCTCATTATAAGAGTTTTCATAATGGGATAATTTAATTAAATGAAAGCCAAAAGGGTTTCTAAGGGTTGAAAGATGCTAATGTTGCTATATTTGGCTAATGGTCTGGGGATACTATAGTGAAGAAAGTAATTCACAGGGGTGCATGCATTATTTAATGAATCCCTCTGAGATGGAAGAAAGGACAGATCAATGATAACTTGTCATTTTATCATTGCTTACAAAGCACATTTAAACAACCTAGGATATGTTAAAAGTAGAAAACATGCGAAAAATTAAGAAGTCTTTTAAAAGACAAAGTGACTACCTTTAAAACATTGCACTGGAAATGCTTATTAAAATATACATTTTTCTAGGTACCATTATGTCTACTTTTTATCTATTGCTAAAATGAAAATAAATAAAATCTCTTAAGCCGCTGTCCAGTCAGGTTAGATCTGCCTCTAAGTGAAAGTAATAATGGATATAGCATGTCTATCTGATACTAAAAAATTGATAGCTGAGTCATGAGGGACCCATTAACAAGCTTTTTGAGTGAGCAGAGTTTTGTGCTTCAAGTCTCCAGAAGCACTTAGCTGAACTAGAATAGTAGAATTGTAGTCTAAGTAGTTCTCTCCGTTACAGGTGATCAGTTATAAATTAACCTGAATGAGAAAAAGCATCAGTCTTCCATCAAATACTGTTTTTAAAGGCATCATTTTGTGAGATGTAAAGGTGAAATCACCACAAAATTGGAGCCGGTTGTTCCAGACAGGTTTTTTTTTTTTTAATTTTTTTTTTTCCCCTGCCAATAACACAGCAAATAACAACGCATAGACCATGCATATGCTCAATTTTTTCTAAAAGTTAAACGCAACTTGTTGTGATGACTATGTCTAAATTGGCATTTAAAACAGCACAGAACCAACCCCGCTGGCTTCAGAGTAGGGGTCTACGTATTTGGACAATGGTCCATCTCCTGAAATCTGAGTCGTGGGGCTCTCTGAGCCCTGGAAAATAGGCACCTTGTTTACAGGGAAACTCCTTGTTTTCATCAGGGATAAGGAGATGGATGAGTAGTGGTCGCTGCTTCAGTCCCCAAGGATGATCAATCAATTCCTTTATTGTTGGTGTGGTTGCAATGAATCCCACTGAAACGCTGACAAATCTTTCTCCTGGATGGGAATTTATCACAGAATTATAGATGAAAGGACGTTAGACATCTCCTAGTCACAGCTGCATTTTCCAATGAGGAAACTTAAGGCAAGAGGTGACTTGTCCAAGGCCATCCAACTGGTAAATGGCAGAACTAAGTAAAAAATCCAGGTTTTCTGAGTGCCAGTGTAGGTTTTGTTTTGTTTTGTTTTTTTTGACTACACCACTTGCCGAAGAAATTTTCTTAATGATGGTGACATAATAGTGTTTCTCAAAATTTATACCCATCACTACAAGCTTGTGTGTGTGTATGTGTGCGTGCGCGTGTGATGGAAAGGGGCAATTTTGGATGGCAAAATCCTAAAAAGTTGAGGAAATTAATGCCTCAGCTCTTTGAACAGCTGTGTGCTGGTGATGGCAGTCAGCGGCGGGTTACACAAATACAGTGAACTGGCTTATCCGGCACCTCCAACTTCCTCCCATCCCTCTAACCTTCAGTTAAGACATATGGGATGTACCGGGTGCCTGGGTGGCTCAGTGGGTTAAGCCTCTGCCTTTGGCTCAGGTCATGATCTCAGAGTTCTGAGATCAAGCCCTGCATCGGGCTTTCTGCTCGGCGGGGAGCCTGCTTCCCCACCTCTGTCTGTCTGTTGCTCTGCCTACTTGTGGTCTTTCTCTCTCTGTCAAATAAACAAATAAAATATTAAAAAAAAAGATATATGATATGTAGAAAATGTACCTGAAAGTGAACTAATGTGCTCTCAAAAGCCGCTATTGCTGCACCTGTGAAATGAACAGTGGGTTGTGTCACCCGTGTGAGTACATGTGTGCAGACTGTGGCAGGCGACAAGTGCCACATGGGGCAGAGAGACTAGCCTAAGATTTGAAAAATACTGGCCTCCATATTGTGGGGGTGTTTGGTGGGACCAAGACAGATTATCAATTTTTAAAGGAGATAAATTTTCTGTAGTGATTAGATAACTCCTTTCTGATGTCTGGCTTCACTTAATGTAAAGATGAGGATTTTTAATCTGGAAAATTTTTTATGTAATACTTTTTTTTTTGAACGACTGAAAAAGAATGGTTACTTTGCTTTGAGAAGGAAACTTTCCAATTTGACTTTGTTCTGTTTACAAAGAAGCCAGTGATAATCTGGTGAGTTTTTTGAGGGTGAAAGGCAGAATATGTCTAGAACAACTTTTCTAATCCATTCTCCCCCTGAAGACACTGAGGGATTGATTTATTCTCTAGGGTTACTGTCTCTCCAAAACTACTGAATTGATTATTGGTCTTTGGGAATAGGGGTATCCAGGTGGAGGGATATTTGCTTCTGTTGTTTCTTAGGCATGGAAAGGATAAGGCCTTAGGCAGACTCACTCCTAATCCATTCATAATTAGGGTTTTGTCTTTGACTGGGGGCGTCAGTGCATTCTCAGGGAAGAACTGATACAGACACCTACCTTAACTAGAAATAATATAATAAGCATGTTTAGTCTCATTTTATACATGGAGACTCTAAACTTAGAGACCTATAGAAACATTACAGTTTGTAATTTTTTCCCTTTACTATAAGATGCTATAGACTACTGTTTTTCAGAAAGGGCTTATCTTTTCATATTGTGGTTGGGGAGTGGGGTGTGTCTTTGCTACCAATCCAAAGTTTAGATCTCTTACAGGACAAACCTGGATTGACAAAAATATTCTTAAAGACTGGATTCAAACAGTGACAAGAGCATACTGTTTTAAATATCTGAAATAAGTTCCCCCAATATCAACAGTACAAATAGGATTGTCCCTCATTTCAATGTACCTAGTTAGAATGTTGCTTTCATGACTGTTCCTGAAATGTTTTTATTTTTATATTATCTGATCCATCCCATCCTAATAGAATGTTATTTGATTTTATTTTTCGAATTTGCAAGAGAAGTCTATAACTCATTTTATTTCTTTAGGATATCCAAATAATAGTAATAATTTTCAACAAATTTCATTGTCTTCCTTTTTTTGGTTAACCCCATTTTCCTTGTTGTAGATTGTATCTGTGCATATAGGATTAGTGGTCCATGACAGGCAAAGTAAGGAAAGGAACAAACGTCTCCTTTGGTGATTTCATTCAAAGTGTTCCAAATATACATTATCACTGTTTGAAAATATCTAATAGGGGCACCTGTGTGGCTCAGTGGGTTAAAGCCTCTGTCTTTGGCTCAGGTCATGGTCCCAGGGTCTTGGGATCGAGCCCTGAATCGGGCTCTCTGCTCAGCAGGGAGCCTGCTTCCCTTCCTCTCTCTCTGCCTGTTTCTCTGCCTACTTGTGATCTCTGCCAAATAAATAAATAAAATCTTTAAAAAAAAAAGAAAATATCTAATAAAATTATCTTGATTTTCCCCTGTATACATACATTGGTTTGGTTTTTTGTTTTGTTTTGTTTTACATAAAATAGTCAACAACAAACTATAGAAGGCTCTCGATTCAAAGACACACACTCCTAAACATGTCTATAGCACAAGTTTTTCCAGAAGCAAAACCTGAAAGCAATTGAGATACTCTCTTGAATAACAGTTTAGGATCATTTTCTAGTGAAGTGAACTGTTTTGCTCCCCTATTTTTTGCCAGTGCTTACTTCTATTTCTTTTGTAACCTTCAGTTGACGTTAAGCAACAGCCCCATATATTTAGAAAAAGGCCTCCTTATAGAAGGTGCAAGCTTCTTGCTGTTTTTAAATATAAAACAAAAAGTTTGATGAAAGTACCTAAAAGACACCCACCACCTGCTTGTTACAAATGCTAAGCACCACCTATTCCAGGGCCAGTGATTTTTCCATAACACAATGTTACCAAGGAAATATGCTTGTATTGTATATGATATATTTCTGTGAAGATGTAAGTTTCTCCAAATCCAAGACTCACCTTAGGACAATGTGAAGCCCATCTGTATAAAAATGTATTAGAAATATTCTTATTGGGAACATGTATTTCAGTAAGATGGCAAAACTGGCAAATGTCATCTTATCTGCACAGGAAGTGTATATGCTTGTGGTCTGTACATTTTTTTTTCTCAGCCCTATGTGATCGATGCTTGTTCCCCTTGAACTTTCTGCCTGCTGAGGGTTTTCATTTTAATTAGTAAAAGGTAAGTAGTTTTCTGAGACATTCCAGGTGTCTGCCCTCACTCTGATCTGAGGGATGGTTTCCTCCAGCCTGCCAGGTCAGCCATGCCTTCCGAGCCTGTTGACTGGAGCAGTGACATAGGCTTCTAGAAGGAACTGTCACCAAACTCTTAAAGAAAACCTTGTAGAACTCTGGGGGCAGGGGGAACAGTTTCTCAAGTCATTTTCTATATTGTTTCTAGGGGAATGCATACTTAAAAAAAATTCTTGACCAAGCAGAGGTTGAGAAAGCAAGTAACTTTTTTTTTTTTTAAGATTTTATTTATTTATTTGACAGATCACAAGTAGGCAGAAAGGCAGGCAGAGAGAGAGATGGGGAAGCAGGCTCCCTGCTGAGCAGAGAGCCCGATGCGGGGCTCAGTTCCAGAACCTTGGGATCATGACCTGAGCCGAAGGCAGAGGCTTAACCCACTGAGCCACCCAGGCGCTCAGCAAGTAACTTTTGAAGCAGTAAAATACAAATTATAAAAACAAGACATGCTAATAAATTTTACACATCTAAAAAAGATGCTATCCTTATTTTTCAATAAGCGTATAAAATGTTCACATAATAATAATAATTTTTAAGTTTTTCTGCTTTGCACAACACACACACACACACACACACACAATGGGAAAAGTATATTTTGTATACAACTGATTAGTGGGGAAATGCCCCTCACTGAAGGAGCTTAACATCCACAAATACTAATTCCTTTCTATATTTGGATATTTTTAGATCATACAAGGGTATTGTCTTTAAAAAATGAGTTCTCCATTAAATCTTTAATGTATCTCTGTGTGTGTGTCTGTGTGTGTCTGTGTAGGAAAATGGTCTTATTGCTTCGGTATCACTGGAATCTAGTCTTAGTATTGTAACTTTAAACAAGAATGCTGGCTAGAATAGGCTGAGAGAAGTACCACGTTCCAGGGATTTGGCAGACAAGCCAGTACTGACATGAGGCACCGCCAGTGATGGGCAAATAATCTAAAAGGGGAGTTTGGACAAACAGCTCCAGGCTAGATGTCCAAAGACCCAGGAGGATAGAAAAGGTGAAAAGGTCCTGATTAAAGCCAAATAGACCTCATAAGGTTGAATCTGATGATACAACTTTATGTTTGCTTTGCTGGGCTGTTTGGATTAGGGGAGTGAGACTAAGGAAGGAAATACATCATCCATTTTGGTTAATACTTCACAATGTTGAATCATAACAAAAGCATGCATTTAAAGTTAATCAAATACTTTAGTACTGCCTAAACTTAAATTAGGTAACTTCCTAATTTAATCATGGGGCACAAAACATAGCTGTTAAGAATGTGATTGTGTCATTTTTAAGAGAACTTTTTGTTGCAATCTGTTCATTCTCACGTGGAGACAGTAACAAGACAAGTAGCCTAAACATTTACATATGAAGCATCTTTGGATTGTAAGAGCTAAGCATGGAAGGGAATGACAGTTGGATGGCAGGATAGTGGTTGAACAAGATGTACTGATGTACAAAAGTTACCATTTGCCAATGATCTTGCCAAGGAAATCTCACTGGAGTTTGGATGAAAGGAAGAGTTTGGGGACTGGGAAGGATGAGATGTGCAAATAACCACCAACATGGGACACTAGAGATTTATTCCTCCTTACCTCCTAGCTTCCCCAGCAACCCTCCCCCCCACCACCAAATGCCGGTTAAACAACTAGGTCTGCAAAGTACCTAGTTGTTTACTCAAAATCAAAATATTCGTAATCTAAAAGATCAATAACTTATGACTTCTCCTTTATAAATTAGAAAATACTGATTCCCAAATCAAGTATTCTTTAATATTGCAGTGGTTGGACCCCCCCCTTTATTTTAAAATTTTATTTATTTATTTGAGAGAGAGAGAGAGCACACAACCTGGGGGGAGTGGCAGAGGCAGAGGGAGAAGCAGACTCCCCGCTGAGCAAGGAGCCCGATGCAGGACTCGATCGCAGGACCCTGAGATCATGACATGAGCAGAAGGCAGATGCTTAACCGATTGAGACACCGAGGCACTCATGTAGTGGTTGGACTCTTAATTATTTATTAGTTGTGGTTTATTTTTCTCAAACATGGAGTTGTTTTTAAGAAAACTTATTTTGGGAGGCACTAAGGTAATACAGTCAGTTGAGTGTCAGCCTCTTGGTTTTGGCTCAGGCCGAGATCTCAGTTTCATGGGATCAAGCCCCAGGTTGGGTTCCTTGCTCAGTGCAGAGCTGTCTTCAGATTCTCTTCCCCTCATCCTCTCCCCCACCTACTCTTGCTCTCTCTTTCTCTCTTGCAAGTGAATAAATAAAACTTCAAAAACAAAAGAGAAAAATTATTTTTTGTGTATGACTGAAAATTCTATACTATTTACAACACTAAATTTATCTATGAACGCTCCAGGAGAAAAGAAAACAAACAAGAAGGAAGAACACTCAGAATGAGACATTTGAAGCCCTGACCTAGTATTTGCATAAAATGGATAGTATAGTAGTGTAAATTCTGATTAAAACCTGAACGATGATATATGTGATTTCTAACAGTACTACTCCCGTCGGCTTTGAAGCGCTATCTTTCCTTTCCCTTCTTCAGTGTGACTGATAGAAACGTCAAAGTGGTTTTGGAGCTATGATTTTTATCCTTTCAAAATATTGCATTTCTTTTTCCCCCCATTTCTTGTTGATACTGGGTTGGCCTTCCTGCCGCTCAGACGGGACTCCCTCTGCCTACCTACAGCAGCTTGTGGCTATTTCCCGTCCTACACTGTTGGCTTGGCTTTTTGTATTGTCTCTCCTGCTGTGTAATGACCTGGCTATACTTTTGTTTCATGGATTTTCTTTTTAAATAATAAAGATTAAAAACAAGAGAGAATAAATTTCCCAGGTGTCAGACCAAGATACAGAAATAAAGAAACGCAGAATATTTAAGAAGATAACACCATTCAGACCCACTGATTTCAGTCTAAATTGTCTGTTTGAAGGGTACTGAATAAATCACCCACTTCTCTCATCTCCTTGTGGGCTAAGATTGTGTCTTCTCTTATACTTTCTATAATTCCTATAAAATCACTCATGACTTAAAAATTAATAATATGTTAATACACTGGATCTGTTATCCAACCCCACCCGTCCCAATCTTTTTTTCTCCTCATCTCTATTTTTTTTTTTTCTTGCTTTCTATCATTGGAGTCTCTGGCATGTATGTGGTTACCTACAATGCCAAGTGTAGTTCAAAATATATATGCTAAGAAAAGGGAGGAAGGAAGGGAGGGAGGAAGGAAGAAAAAAAAAGAAAGGAAGGAAGGAAACACAACCAAAACCAAAAGCCCGGGAAACCCAGTGCTTCTCAAAGATTGTTAAAACTAGAGTAGTAATATAATTTATATTACTCTCAGGAAAGGGTCATGTGGGTGAGTCTGCATTGGCTTTTGACCATGTTTCCATTGAATGAATCAGTTAAGATAGTATAATGAATTTTTGGCACACAGAAGATTGTACCACTGATTGATGGACTGAAATAGATTGCTACTGGGGAGGTGTGGATAAATATATTTCTATGTGGGGCGGTGTTAATAAAATGTATTTAGTATGACATCAGTTGCTGCTCTGAAATAGTAATACTAACTTATGCTGTTTTGTGGCAATGATGCATTAAAAAAAAAAAACCTAATGCAAGGCCAGAATAAGATTTATGCAATAGTTAACAAAACTAAAACCATCTCATGAATTTAAATTGTACCAAACTTCCTTGGTATAGGAATCATTATTAATGCAAAATACACGAATAAAATCACTCTTGATGACTTACTTTCAAATGCTCATTTTTATTTAAATGTAGAAAAAACCTGGGAAATACTCTGTACAGAGCAACAAGAAATACACAAACTTTCCTAGAACAAGATCTTGCTGAAGCCAATTCTACCCCACTGGCTCCGTCTAGTTACTTCAATCTGAATAAGAAACGCTGTTAAATTTAACAAAGAACATCTGTTTTTCATTTGAGGTGCATTCAAGTTTTCATTAAAGTGTCCTAACTGCTCTTTTCTTTTTCTATTTCACAATGGCTTTCCTTTCTAATACTGTTGCAAGTTCAGCATGTGACTTAAAAAAATCTGAGTCATTGTGGCATTTCCTTTGAAAAAGGCCAGGAGAAACAAGGGGCGGGGGGAGCTGAAATCTCTAAGTTTAATAACATTTACTACCATTCACCTTTCCCATACTTCCTAGGGGTGTTTATTTTCCACAATTATTCAACTAGGTTTCACTGAACCTGAATACTCAAGAGGCCTTCACTCCTGTCTGCGGGGAGGCCCAGGAAAACTGAGCTTGAAAGTGAGTTTTTGGTATTAGTCCCTTTGATGGAAATATCTGGTCACCTTCGATAGGAGGAGAAATAAGTTCTGAATAGCTGAAATGCCATGCCTCCAATGGCTTTGTTCCGCCAAAGTCATTTGAATATATAATTTATCCTGAATGTCAAAGGCATCATTTTTCAAACCTTTCCTTTGTCTTCTTGAAAGCATCAGCCCATTGAAATTAACAAAGGAATTTGGATTCTTATTTCCTTGAAAAAGCAGAAAATATTTTGGAGACTTATGTGGGGAAGACCCAACAGATTTTAGCCAATAAATTTCATTGAAATATGACCAAAATGATTTTCGTTTTAGTACATGATTAAAGATGTCTAATCATCTAAGTACATGTTTAAGCTGACTTAGGGGAAAAAAGTATTTTTAAGCATATTTTGAGAATGTTGCCAAAACCATCTCTATGATAAAATTTTTGTATTTTAGATAATTTAGATCAAATGATAAGAATAATCAACATTGGTAGGCACCTGGTATTAAGAGAAAGGTAGGATTATCTTGTAACTGAAAAAGAAGCACAGAAATCATCAATCCCAGTATGGAATAGAACTTTGTCAAGAACACTTATCTGAGATGATCAACTGTTCAAAATGTCATAAATGGAAAAACAAAGTCTGACTTTGTAGGCTCTCAGTAACACTGGGCTCTCAAAAATATGTATAGATCGATGGAAGGAATGAGCCAAGAATGCATCATTTGATTTTGTGGAAAAGCAGCTTATGAATTTCCTGATAGGATTTCTGATTCTCCACCCAGTCTGTCCTTTTGGAATAATTTTTTTCTAGCTTTATTAAGATTTAATTGACATAAAACATTGTGTAAGGTTAAGGTGTAGCACGTGATGATTTGATACACATGCATACCGTAGATGGGATACTTTGGATAGAGAAGATGCTTCTCATATGTGAACCACTGCTACTATATTAATCTTACTGAGATAAAGAAGTGAACTGTAACTAAGGCAGTTATTAATACTTTCCAAGTTAAGTTTTTTTAATCATTTGGACAAAAACCATACTGCAGTTTCATTTTGGCATTATCGATATGATCAAATGTTCCATGGGAATCACTTACAAAAAGAGGCTTGTATATATTAAAATTAAAATGTTATATTGAATGTAATAACTAAAACACATAAAGGATCATTAATTTTTGTAATTATTGCATTATTATAGAGAGAGAGAGACAGGCTTTAAAATACAAGTAAATTATTGCTAGTAAAAATTTAAAAAAAAACACCTATGAAGCAGTGCTTTATTGGTAAGCCTTGAGCCACTGTATAAATTTGAAAGAAATAAATATATTTTACTTAAAATTTATTAATCCTATAATTAAAGCTTTAATTCAGAGGTTTTGCCTTCTCTGAGGGGTCTAATAGTAACTAAACTCTATCAGACAATTTATGTGCCAGCAACTCTGCTAAATCCTTTATGTTATTTATTATCTCGTTTGATCTTTCTTATCCCCATAAGGGAGATATCATTTAGGATAATTTTTAATCTACATGTTACAGCTGCAGGAGAGTGATGTCCAAAGAAGTTAGTACACTGTTCAGAGTCACACAAAAGTAGTCAGTAGAAGGGCTGGAAAGCTTAATTTGCAACCTGTTAACCAAATTTGAGTACAAAGCTTATCCTGAGAGTCCAGGAGACAACAGAATAAATTAGGTAAATGAATACTGAGAAACTATATTAAAATCTGGAAAAAGAGGGGAGATAAGAATAAGATGGAAAGCATGAATCAATACTGTTTGGAATAGTGCCCTGCATCATCATCTCTGATTTGGGCTAAGAACATCCAGTTGAGTCATGCCTAGAAATAACCTGTGGTAAATAATTGATTCCCTTAGGGAGAGGCTGGAGCCAGCCCATCTGGGATGCTGGCCAAGGGGTTGTTATCCCTGAAACCAACTGGGGCTGGAGCTGCAAAGTTTCCTGAAGCAGCCAGAAATGGAGAAGCCAAAGGGTAGAAACAGAGTCCTTGTAGAGTGCAAAGTCAAAAGCTACCTAAGTCACTTTAAGATCAAGCTCAAAAGGAGAGGTGGGAGTGTATATGGAACAGCCAAAAGATGGATAATTAGAAATAAACTGGAAGAGAATACGAACCCAGAAACAAAACCCACAGAGTCTACGAACCTGAGGAAAGAGAACTTGGTTTTCATTAAGTGGATAAAGCCATTACAGAGTCAATGTAGACACCCAAAAACTTCAAGATATAAAAAGGACTTTTAATCTAGCTTTCATATTTATGAAGAGCTTAGAATGTAATGTCTAAGAAGTCCTCTCCCTAGTATTAACTCAGATACTAGACAAGAAAGCTATTAATACCTATTTATTGTAAATGGATCATGTTTGCAGTTCTC
This sequence comes from Lontra canadensis, assembly GCF_010015895.1. NCBI lineage: Eukaryota > Metazoa > Chordata > Mammalia > Carnivora > Mustelidae > Lontra > Lontra canadensis. The sequence continues at coordinate 17,109,351 of NW_022631031.1, read as the reverse complement.
GGTTAAGTGCAAAGACAAAAAGGAAATGAGATATAGTCCTTGTTCCTTGGGTTTACATTGTTCCTTGCACTTACATTCTGATTGGGAGAGGGAGAATAATTTCCCTGCCTCCTTTCCTCCAAACTGTATCATCATTCAGTGAGCCTCTCTCACTTAACCTAAGAAGAGATCACATCAATTCATTCTTCCTTTCCAATGTTTCTTGAGCCCAATATTTCCTTTTGTTTTCCTTTTCCCACCACTCCAGTCTGGGCCCACAAGCCTAGACTAGCAACTCCTTAACAATGAATGACTAGTTCCATGATATATCTACAGGCATTACTCCGCCAACCCCAATTTTTTAGAAAAATGTGCCAGGGTTAGTTAAGTAAAGGAAACACAAGCTAAACATAATTCAACAAGCGTCTTTACTAAGGAAATGCTTAGGGCCTTTACAATAGACTAATTTGCATTGTGCTTCTCTAAGAACACACAATATAACTCATTTAACTACAAGTCCCTTCTTTTGGGGAAGGGTTTCTTTTGAGGAAACTCAGGACAACACTTTGGGCAGCATTAGCTTGTATGACTGAAATGGATTCCAAAGGCTATCCTCCCTGCTCCCTTCCCCAAAACTATTGCACACATTTCTACCTTATTGCTTTTCCAAAAATACTATTTTGGCTATATCACCCACTTAATCACAACTCTCAGAGTCTCCTCTATGACGACTTCATACCGCCTGAATTTCACAACCTGTCCAGATATTTCTTCGCCACTCAACTGGTCTGATTTACTCATATTTTCTAGATTTTGTCAGTCTCACACATCCCTGTGCTATCTGTATTGCATGGAACACAATTCTAACTACTCCATTAGCCTTGGTCTCACAAACTTTTAAGGATTTCACTTAAATATCAGCAGGGTTTCTCAAAATTGTTTCTTTCTTTGAATGTTTGGCATGTTTTTCTTTATGGACGACACATATTCTGTTTCCCTAAAGAGATCATAAGCTTCTCATGGTTAAGAAATATGTTTTGTTTAGTTTTACTAATTTGTATGCCTACGACCTGAAACAATGCTCTATTCAAAGATGTAAAAGATGGCAATAAAAGGGAGAGAATACCGATAACTAATGACATTTTAGAATCCAGCAAAGCTTTGCTTGCCCAACATCTACTTAACAAGAAAGCCAGATGCAGTGTGCATTTAGAGTGGCTTATCTAGAAAACCAGACATCCTCATGTGGCATTCATCAACAAGATGCCATATTAGTTTTCTAGAGCCACCATAACAAAATGCCATGAAGGGGTGGCTTAAACAATAGAAATCTATCTTACAGTTCTGGAGGCTGAGGGTTCAAGATCAAGGTGTCTATGGTATCTTCTGAGCTTCTATCTCTCTTTGGCTTACAGATGATTGCCTTCTTGCTCTGTCTCTCATGGTCCTTCCTTAGTGTGCTCTGTGTGCACTTCTGTGTCCTTATCTCCTCTTCTTATAGTAACACTAGTTAAATTGGCTTAGGGCCACCCATATGACCTCATTTTATCTTAATTACCTCTTTAAAGGTTTTATCTCCAAATACAGTCACATCTTGAGAGGTGAGGGTTAGGACTTCAACAGTATTAATTTGGGAGGGGTGCATAATCCAGCCTATAATAGATCCTTTTGAATCACTTATTCAAATGAGTGGAACTAATCAGAAGGAGAGTGAATAAAGACTGAAGGAAGACAATTTGCCATAGCACTACTCCAAAGTTTTCATTTTTAAGTTGCTTTTAGATTTTTTTTTTTTAAACTTACATTATTCTTTACTCCAGAATAATGTCTGGTGCCTGGTAATAAAGCATTTGAAACTAAAAGCAATTACCTTCTCTGTTTCAGGAAACACATAAGTCAAAGTCAAGCTTAAGGAGACTCCTACTCCTGCTAGGGTTAACCAGCTACATGGTCAAATACTAAGCTGCCTGCCCTGCACAGGAAGCATTCCTTTAGCTGCAGCTCCTGTGGCTTCTGAAAGCATGAAAGGGATATATTTGGAAAATCTTCTTTAGAGTTTTATATTTTTTTGCAGATTTCTGGTATCTAGAAAATAATATTCCATTGTACACAGGAAAAAGTAAGGGTAAGATTTGAAGAGAGAAAAAAAAGTATGAAAATGTCAGGACTTTCTAGAATATTTCAGTATTAGGAACGAAGTTAAGTAGAAGACTATACTCCAATGTCACTTGAATAGATTTAAATAAAACAGACAAAATTCTTGTCTCATAGCGCTTACCTTTGATTAGGGAGATGGGCACAAAAGAAACAAGAGAAATACTTAGTATTTCAATGGTGATCAGTACAATACAAAAGACAGACAGTTCCCCATGAGAACTCAGAAAGCTGCAATTTAAATGCAGCCAGGGCAAGTCAAGTTTCACCAGGAAACTGACGTGTTAACAAAGACCAGAGACTGGAGAGGAGCAAGCCATGGGGATGCTGGGGAGCAAGAATATTCCTGAAAACCGAAATAACAAATGAAAGGTTCTGAATGGGAGTGTGTTGGCGAGTCTGGGGAACAACAGAGAGGCCAGTAACCCTGAAGCAGAGTCAGGGAGAGAAGAGTAGATAATAATGCTGGCCAGGTACCAGGACCAGATCATTCAGCGTTTTGAAGGCCATTGGCTATTAACTCTGAGTGAAATGAGAAGACCTGGAGAGTTCTGAACAGAAGAATTCCATGATTTGATTTGCATTTTAAGGAGAACATTTTTGGCTCTGGAAAACGAAAGCAGGTAGAGCAGGGAGTTAAGAGACTATTTCAATAACCCAACTGGGGAATGGTGGTGTTGCAGTAGAGTTGTTGAGAATTGGTCAATTCTTGATGTATTCTGTAGGTAGATACAACTGATTTTGTTAATGGATTGGATATGGAATATGAAAGGAAAAGCAGAATCAAGGATAACTCTGAGAAGATTTAGGAGTCCAATCAACTGAAGATGGAGTAGCCACTAAATTTGCAATTAAATATTTCCATGCCTATTGCTCATTCTCTATGATATTAAACATTTTCTCGATATTATCTTAAGTTGCAAGTTGAAACCTTGAGAAATGACTTGTTGGAGCACCTGGCACACAATTTCATGTATATAGGTATTCCAACATTTCCTTAATAAATACAATAATGCATTATTCATAAGTAATAGAGTAAAGCATTTCAGTTTTCTGTAAACCTGCCTCTCAGAGGACTTTTTTTTGCAAATTCAGTGATAAGAAGATTTTTGCAGAAGGAAAAGTTTATACAATTAGATAAGTTATGGCATTAATTCAACCTGAATTTCTCTTAGTGAAAGACAAGTGGAATAAAATAGTCTTAATAAAGCATTTTTAAATTGTAGTGCAATAAATCCGTAAAGCTATAGGAATCTTTTGGCAAAACAATCAAAACACCTGAATATTCCAAAGCCTTGACAATAAAACCTAAGTATCTTAAGTGATACAGGATGGTAGACATAAGCATAGCTGAGACTTTGTCGAAAAACAAGATCAAGATCAAATGACATAGCTCACAGACTCCCTGATACAAGATTTACATTTCATCTATGTGTATTTACAGTAAGGAAAATGAAAAAAAAATGTTTTAAATGATCCATTGCAAGGAACATACCCTACAAGAGAGCCATTATTTATTTGCCTGGCGTATATATGGTACACTTATACCAGTGCCACTGCCCTTCCCCAATAGTACCATTTAGTACAAACAGAGAAATAATTTGTTTAGCTATATAATCAGGACAGGCTGCACACAATAAAAGAAAGCATTCTGGTTTTTAAATGAATAAAAATTGATTGTGTCCCTATAAAAACTAAATTGGCAGAGTGTTAACTGCATTTCACATAAACATCTGTAGTGGGTTGTGCCTCTCCACGGCGCTGTAATGCAATATGGGACACTTAGGAATAAATGTATCCTCCAGATGAGTTCAGAGAAATTTTCTAAAAGCGTCTGATGAGATTGTAAAAATTGGATTAGTCAGGACTGCTAATGACACTTAAAACAAAGGGAAATCTTTAAACAAAATTATTTTGCACTTCTCTCTTGATAAATTATATGCAAATTAGTGCTGATTGAAAAATGTTTGCCTTGAAGGTAAATCCACACTAATAAAGGAGAGGTCATCCTGCCTCAAACAGTACCTCTCATCAGGGGGAGTTTAAAATTAACCACATTATTTCCCTTTTGTAAGCTGTTTCGATAAACAGTATGATGACGTTGTTTTTTGTTTTTGGTGCATTTCTGAGTGTGATAATTATGATATGCATGATTTTACATTATGTTTAGTTCCAGGTGGACTCAAACTAGTGGACTTAAAAAAATGGAAAACATTGGCAGCTTCAAGGCGTATTATATACTTTGTATTTAAGTATCTATGTGTATGTGTATACATACACATATCTGTACACCTGAAACTAAGCATAATATAAAATCATGCATGTCATAATGGTAATACCAAAGATAAAATATAATGTCATCATACTGTTTATCGAAATAGCTTACAAAAGGAAATAATATGGTTAAAGCCCATTAGTTTGAGGAAAAGCTGTTGTTTCAGCCAGGATTTCTTATTTCTGGATATTTTCATTTTTGGCATAATTTTTTAAAAAAATTTAGTTCTGGTGGCTCAAGTAAATATTTTTTGTCACTTACCTCTCTACTAAAATACCTATGTACTGTGTTAGAAAGGGCAGGGTTCAAACTCCAGACTCCCTTGGTGCCAGCTTTAAAATCAGAAGCAAACTGATGAAGGAACAGTCTTACTACCAGAAACCTGATGCTTATCCTTGAGGCCTCAGTTTCTCCATCTCTAAAATATACGTGATGATGCATAACTCTTTAAAATGTGTAAGATTATGTATAACTCATACCCAACTAACTTAATATTAATCAAATGCTCTATGGTGAACTAAGGGAATTATACATTTATGTGCAATAAATAACCTAAATACATAAGTAAGTAAATTCATAATTATGGTTGGCACCAAAGAATGCCACAGACATAAGTCACAACTCTTCTCCCCAAGGATCCTAAGACCTCATGGAAGAATTACAGACACTGAAAATATGTAATAAGATTAAAATGAGTGATATAAGCAGGAAGTGCTGTCAGGGTTGATCAGTACAGAGGGAATGATGGGTGTTGACTTCATGAAGGATATGAAGGTTGTTACAGTGATATCTGCAATGTGTCAAGTGTATACAGATAGAGAGAAAAAAGAGGGTATCCAAGTGGGGGGTCCAAGAGAAGCTGGAGGGGGGGACAGCACATACAGGAATGTGGCTGAGACTAGCTTAGCCATAGTGAGAAGGAGAATGTCAGAAGATAAATCTCTGCTTCAGCATATATGGCATTGGACAAGACTTGCAAGGAAGAGCCAAATTTGTGTGTTGAAGTTGGGAGAATGTCTTCATGGATTTTATAGACAAGAGCAGTTAATAAACCTGGAGTCTGGGAATAAAACCTTGGGAAAAAAAAAAGGTTTGAGCTTTAAGCTTGTTCGGTATCCACTGAATGAGAAAAATTGTGACCCAGTAGTTACCCCAGCTACCGTAAGGTGGAAAATGGGGTATGTAATAAGCTTACAGAAGTAGCTGCTCTACGCAAAATTTGACAGATAGTTACATATTAGTTGGGATGTTGGTCATCTAGCTAGTATCCAATGTCACACCTTGAGTGCTATTAAATGTCTTTCCATTTGACCATGATTCTGGGACCTATACTGCAGGGTAGATTGATATTTTCCAATTAATTCATTCAGTAAATACTCATTGGGCTCTTCCATCATTTCTTGCCTTCATGGAATTACCTGGCTTACCACTCATTCTGGTGTCATGGCATGGAAGTAGAGCTGTAAAGTTTAATTAATGTTCTGTGTCAATCCTTTCCATAACAATATTAACTCAGTTGCAGGAACATTCATTAATTTACTCATTCCACAAATATTCACTAAGCATCTACAGCTACTAAAACAAGTATAGACCGTAGTTTTACTCTTAATGAAGCAAGCAGCTTCTTAACTTGTTCACTAAACCAGTTGTGCGTCTTAGCTGTGATTATGAAAACACGCATCTCATAGGGTAATTATGAAAACTAAATAGATACATACATGAAAATGCCTAGAACATGGCCTGACACATACTAAGTCTTCAATAAATGTTAGTTGATTATTATTTTTAGAGACTGTAAATCAAAGCCAAATCAAAGATGTCTTCCAGTGGTAGGAACACTGGTGTAGAACTTTGAAGTGTTGGTAGGCATTTTCTGTTTAGAAGAAATGCGAGAAGGTAATTTGAGGCCAGATGAAGATAGTCTGTGAAGATAATGAAGGTGTGAAGCAACAAGATAGGGGCTACTCTCTTGGCTGGAGCCTGAAGATTTGAAAGTAGAAGCCAAATCACAAAAGGACCTGTATGCTCAGTTAAGGGTTTGGGTTTTATATTTAAAATTACGGGAAGCCACTGGAAGATTTGATGATAGGCATATTAACATGATCAGTTTTGTGCTTTAGAAAAATCGTTCTGGCAATGCTGATAGAAATATCATTTTGGAAGTTCTCTGACAACAAGGGCAGGAAGTGACAAGAGCCTGAACTAAGGCAGGGCTGTTGCATACGAAGACAAGGGGACATAATGAAGAGAAGCTTTGGAGCAAGTCTTTATATGACTTGATCACTATGTAGACATGGGAAATGGTGGGATGGAAGTACAGGATGATAACAGTTCCAAGTCTTAGGCAACTATGTCAAGGACAGGCCGTTTTCAGAGATGAGGAAAACTAAGCATGCAATAGGTTTAGGGATGGAGATGAAGAGTTCAGGTTCAGAACTGCAGAGTTCAAAATGTGAGATAGGTAGGTGAGGATGTGCAGTAGACATCTGGATATGAACATGGAGCTCATACATCAAGTTCCTACTGGTCATCTCTGGACATATGCAGAGACACAGATTTTTGAATTACGGAGGCTTTTTTTAAAAGACTTTATTCATTTATTTCAGTGAGAGAGAATGACAGAGAGAGCACAGGTTGGGGGAGGGGTAGAGGGAGAGAGAAAAACAGTCTCCCCATTGAGCAGGGAGCCTGACACTGGGCTCAGTCCCAGGACCCCAAGATCAGGACATGAGCTGAAGGCAGACATTTAACCAACAGAGCCACCCAGGCACCCCTTGAGTTACGGGTTTTTAAATTATAGTTAACATTTTGAATATGGTTAAAGTTGCCCAAGAAGAAGATATAAAGAAAAAAGGAATGTATAAATGAGAAGCAAAGAAGAACCAAGTCCATGTAGTGTTTAAGTCCCTGTTAAGGTCCCTAAAGGCAGAGAGAACAAATTAAAAGCACCCGCCTATAGATACACCAGTGCTTAGAAAGCCTACTTAAATCTATATGTGGACCATTTTACAGAGCAGGTCATGTTGATTATGAAAGTCAAACTTTTCTGGCATTCCTCAAAACCACTAATAACACCAAATATAGACCCAAGTATATATGCACAAAGGAGAGGAAAGATCTAAAGGAACTTCCAATATTTGGGGCCTAAATAACTTGTGTGAATTGTATTGAATGAATTATAATATCACAGTCACAAACAGGAATTTTCATAAGAGGTTAATATTGTGTATATTCAAGAGATAAGAGTAGTGATGAGAAAGATACACCTGTAATTTGCTTTGGAGTCATGTACATAGAAAAGAATATTAAAACCACCCAAATCGAATTAGAAGGCTAATTTCTATCTGTCCTCCATAGAAACAACACTGGAACAGCAATGGAGTCATTCTAGTGCTCAAACAGGTCCCACCACTCCTTTCAGTCTATGGACTTGGAACAACAACAACTTGGAGCAATATACAGTATATATATAGAATAAGAAAGAATATTGGCTTCTAAGTTAGGCATTTCTAGATTCACAACCCAGCTCCTCTTCTTACTATGCAATTATGGACAAGTTAATGAATTTGTCCAAGTATTTTCTTTCTAATATTTAATTAAATGTAATAATATAGCTCACTTGTAATCTGTTATGAGGGGGGAGAAAGTGAGATAAATTATAATAGCTAATATTTATTTAGCTCTTAGTATGAGCTAGGCAATGCGCTAAGCTCTTTACATGTACCCTCTTTTTAATTCTCACAACAGCTCTCTGCGGAAATGTACTGAACCATTAATCAATGGGTCTCATGGGAAACAGACATTTTCTTTTGAAGACATTTGAATCCTGAGGCAACTGAATTGCTTCCTAGATAACAGAATGTTATTCTCATGTTTGTGTAAACTACCGTAATGTATATGCATCTATCCTTTTCCAAATCTAACTAGAAAGTAATTGAAATATAAGCTTGTATCTCAGAAACCATAAGATGTATGCAACTTCTGGGTCTGCTTCTTTACCTGGATGGCTATAATACAATGTAGACCACTTTACAAAAAATGTTGTATTGACTTTGAAAGGAAAACTTTTTCTGGCATTCATCAAAACTTCTGAATTGATAGATTTTCAATTTATGCTTTTTTGAACATTAACTTAGGTACTATGATAGGTGCTCTACCATAGGTTCCGTATTCATTAACTTAGTTTATCTTTACAATATCACTATGCAGTTGAAGTTATAACATGATTTTACAAATAAATAAATTGAGATGTTTAAGATCGCTTAACCAAAATCGCAGGGCTAATACACAAAGAGGGAACATTTTGTACACTATTTAACGTGTCCTGGCCAATATTGATGTCATAATACCTTATCTCTTAACTATTTTTACAGTGTATATCCCAGTTTACTTCTTATTCTCCCATGCTTTACACTAACAACCAAACGTGGGAAATGTATATATTATATACTCTCCATAGTGAGAATTTACGCACCATAGAGCAATTACTGTCAACAACGCAGTTATCTGCTAGACTATCTAGATGGGTTACTTACAGTAGGATCAGTCACAAAGAAACAGAAGAATATCATGCTAGGCTTTAAAACACAGGTTCAAGAAAATGGTTCAGGATAGAGAGATAATGATAATCAAGACTTCTGACATGTTGTAGCCTAGGACAACTGATCAACAGTTCTATAATTCTCAGCTGGAAAAATCTATGACCAAAGACAAGTCAGAAATGTGAGGGAAATGAACAATGCATCTACAAATGAACTATGTATGCTATGCATCTACAAGAGAACTATATTATAATGATACTACACAACCCAATGCAGTGCCCATTTGGTTCGCACCCCCATTTCCTAGGGAACTTGCCCCCATACCCACCCTCCAAACTGTGCATACTTAGTGTTTGCACTGACACACCACTGAATTTTGCTCTCCCAATGGGTCCATCCTCAAACCCTCAAACAAACTCTGAGACCCCTTAGTAAAAGGTTTCTTAACATCTAATTGAAGTTTTTCCCTTAGGGAAAACAGAATTTTAAAAAACATTAGGAATATTAAAGTTTTGGAGAGAATGTAGACAGCTTTCTAGAGTATTTCTATAGACACAAATAAGATTGTTTTTCTCTAGAAACATGTGATACAAAATCTTTTTTTTTTAATTCCAAAAGCTTCTATAACTTGGATTCCTATATAGGTGACAGAACTGTGTTTTCCATATAGATCTATTGGCTAAATGAATGGTTTGTTGTAAATATAATTTCAGCTGTGCCTACTTTATGCTCAGGTGATTTCTAGCACATTAATTTACTACACTGAGGTGACTTGAATACATAAGATGAATTATCTTCAAAGCACAGAATGAAAGCCTAATGCTCCTTTCTCACAACAAAGAGGTTCATGGGCCAGATAAGTCAGAATGGGAGCAGAGATAGACCCCCAGGATTGGGTCTAAACACAAGCCCAGTGAGGCATGCATTGTTTTAAGGAAGGACACATGGGGACACAGAATCAGGAGAGAGTGCCAACAGGAGAGATTAGTTCAAGGGTGGAAAGCACAATCCGAAATCATGGACCATTTGCCAGAACAGAGCACATACATGATCACAGACCAAAAGGAAGCAGAGAGAGTGGCCAAGGAAGATTTTGGTACTAAAGATAGAGAACCCAACACTGAGAATTTAATTGACTAAGATTAAGATGTAAGGACTGGAGATATTGCTACATGGAACTGACATTAGGTCAGTCATTAGTCAGACATTAGGTACCAAGGTGAGAGGAGACCTAACTTGGTGCTGAGGAAATGAACATCCTTATGTGCTTCTAGCTCATAGCCCAAATCCACACAGAGAGGTTAGAAATGTCAGAGAGAATTACACATCTGAACTTATTCCCTTAGACAGGATTATACCCTTAACTATTGAAGTTGGATTTGAATTGTCTGTCCCACCAACCAGATTTCACATCGTGGGAGGTAGTGATAGTAAAACTATATTTAGAAAAATATTCCTCAAGATGGCCATTACAAATCTATTTGTGGAAAATATGTAGTTTTAAGTACAATTTTTAAATGTAATATTTTTTCCAAGAGCTAGAGCTGTTAATCCAAACCATGTGTGAAATTGGAGAGAAATGGAACTCAAATCAGACTATCACAAAGTCTCTGAATTTTCACAAGATAGCCCAATGTTTTAGCATTGCTGCTAGTAGAATACTTTTTGTTTGCATTTATTTATTTTATTTTATATTTTATTGTGTGTGTGTATATATATGCATGTGTGCCCGTGTGTGTGTGTGTGTGTGTGTGTGCATGTGTGTGTATATATGTTCTGAAAGATTCTGAATGTGCTTCCAGAATCTGGCTGAGTTCAGCGACTGAAAATCCACCTTAATCATCCATTTCTTTTTGTTTTAAAACTCCCATTCCATAATAGCTCTTTTACTATTCCTGACTATACTGAATGATTTGTGCTGGGGAAAGAGATTGGATTTTAAAATTTGTCTGGTGATTTAATAGAAGTGAAGCTGAAATCTGTAGCTGAAAAGGAGACTTTGTATTAACATAAAATCCAAGACTGGGTATCCAGTGAAACACTTTTCAAGAAAAGTCATCAGCTAAGTAAAATGCTTTAGCCTTACCCTTGATATATGTGGAAGACAAAATGACATTTCTGTCTGGCTTGATATCTAACACTCATACGAATGGAAAACATTAGGAACTGATTTTTTCTTTAAAGTAACAGCATTAATTAGTATTAATTTAGATTCTTTTCTAATTGTGTATTTTGCTTTAAGATTTTTTGCCATCACAAACCAGCCTAAACTTCTCAGAAATTAAAAAACAAGGAGGTGGTATAGGCCTTCATTTTACCTCATAACCTCGTTTTCACTCCCATTTCACTCACTTCCTTTCTAGAACCACACAAGGAGAAAACACTTGACTGAAACAGGTAAACCTTAACTATACACCAGTCTCAGATGTAAGAACTTCATAAACAGATATATTTTTAGAAAGCATTTGGCTTTATTTCTGAAAAGCCTTCAGAATTGCATGAAATATCTAAATCACTATTTTGCAATCTTATTTATTAAACATCCATAGTCCCTCAAGTCCAAATAATTAAAATAGGCCCCCTACCTCAAGAAAAGCCCGTATTGAAGTACATACTAAAATTTAGCTATTTCATATTGTGTTGCAAATGTGGATAAGAAGACAGGTGGCCAGCCATTCTTCACACTCAGCATAAATGCTAAAAATTTTGAATTATGATGACAGCTGCTATTTTTAGGACTGGCAGTTATTTCAGACTATACCGCTTCATCTTCCATACTAATGCTCGTTCAGAGTGAACCATTGCAGTTCTGACCGCTGTTAGCATGATCATCAGACTTTCAGAAATTGAAAGCAACGCTAAAACATTTCACATTGTACTTTGTTTGGTGGGTCTTTATAAAATGTTCCTGACCAGGCCACTTGCAGCTTATCTTAAAGAAGTAGCTTAAAATAAGCTGAATTTCTTCTCAGCAGGCACTGGGCATCTATAATATGTCCATCAAAAGTTTTTTTAAAATGTCAATTAGCATCTACATTGTTCTGCCCTTGGTAGAACTTTCGTGCTCTTAAACCTCATTATTGGCAGTTCTGTCTTATTATATATATTACACAAAATGGCATAGTGAAGGACCCCCATTTTTTGCTTTCTCCACCACAAAAGGCTGTAGCCCTCTTTATCTTTTGTCAGTCACTCACCACTAGACCCTCTGCCTCTTTCTGGGGCTCCAACTTTCCCAGCTTTCAATCTATCTAAATGTATCTTGCTTTAAACTTTTGCTGAATGGCAACCTGTCATTGTCTCCAATCCATTCTTTAACAAGCCTGAAATATAAGCAACTGTAAAGTCTGCAAAAGGCTAGAAGTACCTCTTCAAAAACACTCTCCACGTGTGCTCTGTGAGTTTCATGACATTTCGTCTTCTTATAGAACCATTTCACAACGACCGACATCACCACATAATAAAATAACACTTGTTCTCAATGATCCCTAGTTCTCAATGATCCCTGTACATCCAAAATATTCAGATTAATCTGCTCTGTACAGTTCACATTGATAGGAAAAGTTCTATTTAACTGTGTTGAATTAAACTGTGGTAATTTGTAGCCATTGAATGTTAATGATGAACTACAATGATGCCCACAATGGCCTCACCAGGGTAGAGATTGCAATCTGTGGCTACTGGCCTCACTATAAAATTATAAGCACAAATGTATAAATCAAAATGGAACTACATTTCTCTAAAGCTTTTTTCAACTTCCTTAAAATGATTTCACAAGTAAGCAAAGTTTGTGAATTAAAAATATGCAAAAGAAATGCAAACAGTCAGTAAACAGGAAAAAAAAATGTTCATTTGCATTAATCATCAGAGAAATGCACATTATAATACTATTATTATTATTAATACTATTATTAATTATTATATTATTGGGAAGAATTTAAATCATATTTTTAATGTAATAAGGGTACAGTGAACTTACAGATTTTTTTTCACTGATGATGGGAATATAAATTGATAAACTGTTCTAGAACATGATTTGGTACTATGTTTTAATAGCTTTCAAAAGATACATAATTTTGAATCTAGTAATCACACATTTGGAATAATTTTTAATGTGCTCAGGTCCATTATCGAAGTCAGTATAATAGCACACCTATAACACTCCAGAAATATCAAAAAATAGAGGAATATTTTACAAATTTGGTGCCAATGGATTAAATATTATGCTGTCATTTAAAATGACATCTTTAGAAAGTATTTAATTATATGTGAAATGTGATGCAAAGAATAAGAGAACATAAAACTATATATATATGAGACAAATCTATAAATTACTTATGCACCATACATACAGATAACACTAAAAAAGAAATATATGAACTATCAACCTGGTTATAGGCTTATAGGCATATATTTATTTTTCCAAATTTCCTTTTTATTTTTCATTTTTAGAATCAGAGTTCTTCTTTAAAACTATCTGTATATATCTTTACTCCTTTACCAGAGAAGATAGTCATTATGTGGTTCCTCATCTGTAAAACTATTAATTAGTGGAATGGATACATCTTAGTTAATTATCTTTCTGATCTATGAAGATTTTAGTCTTCCAATATCAAGTTCCAAGAGATTGTTTCATCAATAATTAACATATGTACTAAGGACAATTTATGTTTAGTTGTGGACTTGAATTTGACTCACCTTACCTCTTAATTACAGTCTCCTATTCTGTTAAAGCCCAATCTAGTATTTGGAAACTGTGTACTCTGAGTGATTGTCTAAGTGTGCATATATTGCAGTATTCGGGATAGGGAGTGACTTCATATGAAGTGAATATATGGCTATTTTACTTTAAGAAATATAAGAGAGACTAGAAGATATAAACAAAAAAGTATTTTAAACGTAGAAAATGGAAGTTTTAAAAACATCATTTGTGTTCTACCCTACACATTTGAGTCACCTGAGAACTTTAAAAAAAAACAAAAACTACTGACATTCAGGTCAAAACCCTTTAATTTCAACTTCAGTGGAGTGAGGTGGGACATGGACTTTGAAAATTTTCTCTTAAAATTTATAAGAACACCAATGTGAGGAATCACAGTGGTACTTCCTGACACTTTCAACATTAATTATTTGGACAAGAATTCAGTAATTTTGCTGTTGTGATTGTCTTTTCAACATTCGCTAAACCCTTACTACAATTCTAAGGACTTCTTTCTTTCTTTTCTTTTCTTTTCTTTTTTTTTTTAATTCTAAGGACTTCTAAAAAGTCCATTACTTCACATATTCAGAATATGCTTTCTTAATTATCAGCTATATTCCGTCAACTACCAAGAACTATTGAATATACTACTAAGGAAGACTATTAGGGATTACATCCCTTCAAATATGGCTACTTATAAGCTCCTTTAGTCAATTCAGAATGCATTAAGTTCTTGGTGATGGACTGGATATGGACAATGAAGAATGAAGTAGTATCAAGAAGGACTCTAAAGTTGAGAGCTCAAGCAACTAGGTCATAAGTGGAGTCACACTGAAGATAAAGAGGTCTGGAGGAAATAAAGCCTTGGAGAAAAAGTTCCTGAGTCAAGTCTTGTGCATGTCGAGTCCGAAGTGCTATTATGACATACAAAATGACGTTAGTGAAACAGCTAAATAATGCATGTGGAACACAGAGGCAAGAAGATAATAGATAAATGGACTTAGAAGGCTGGGATTTTGCTAGATGGGTGAAGTAAACAAAACAACACACACACACACACACACACACACACACAAGAGGGGCAAGAGGATTTTACAATATTGGCAAGGATGTTATTAAAATGACAACTTATGGCTGTTAAATCAGATCAGGAGAGTCGGAAAGATTAGAAGGCAATGGTGTGTAGAAAGACACTGGAGTCAACAGATTGGCTCACAGGTTTCCAAAAAAGTATTTGAAGCAAATTACTAAATGCAATCTGGGTAAAATTAAAACAAAGCAGAGAGACAGAGAGACTCGTTATTAGCACTGCAACATCATCCTTTGTTTTCATTCACCATCAGATATAATATCATTTCCTCCTTGCCACCATGGCACTGGTTTCTCACATGAATTACCATGATTGTAGGGACCATATACACAGTTACGGAGAGTGTCAGAACTCTGTTTCTACACACACTTTCCAGATGTGTTCACTTAGCATCTAAATGTTTTTATGTCAGCCACATGTTCACCGACCACTGCTTATTTGAGAACTAGGCTGGGATTAATGAGACTGGTTTCTAATCCTAGTTCTGTCACCAACTGTTGGTGGTGATCCTATCATCTGTAAAATTGCTAAATTGCTATCTCAATAGTATCCTTCAGCTTTAAGATTCCAAAACAATGACTTTATCTGTTGAGCTTGTCTAATACTCATATACACAGAGATTTTTTTTTTTTAGGGGTGGGGGGAAACACGGCTCAAAACCATTTTCTTACTCTAGGCTTAGTGAGAGACTTTCCGCATTTCTCTAACATAGTCTGGGACTTCTCCCAATGTTTTTCCATGCTCATTATGACATGCCCTTTGGCTTCATATCTCAATTCCCATTAACTGAAATTCACTGGAGAGATCTCAAAAATCTTGTAGAATTAGATGATGTGACCAAATCCTTTTATATGCTTCTCACTTCCTTATCTGTAATTTTTGCTTTTAATTTCTGCAAAACCTGTACCTAACTCAATTATTCCTCTTCATTTCATATCTATACTGGCTCTCAAAGCTTTTTCAACTATTTTAATGTAAAGTTTTGCAGTAGTGGGGTTTTTAATTCTCCAGATTTGCCACACTGATCTTTATTGTCTTCATCATCATAAAACTTGAAAACATCTATGAATGTGATTTGATTGACTTTTCTCCATATTAACCTAAGTACACACGAGCTTACTATTTATACCTTTATTTTTACTATTTTAGTTTCAAATGAATTCTTTAAATTATTTGCTAATTTTTCAAATATAAATATTCTCTTCTTGCAACCTTTTTCTTTCTCTTTTTATTGTTTTTGTCATGTTTATGTTAAATACTGTATTATTCATAGTACCTTGAAAGTAGGGATTAGTTATTACATGGTTTTTATCAGTCTTTCCAACACTGCTCTTAATTTTTTTTATATTCCTGGGTCAAAATCCTTCTTGTTTGTCCAGTTATCTTCAGTTTTTTTTTTTTTCTGATAATACAAAGGTAATTTTCAATTTGCTTATCCCATACTCGTTCTTTTTAAATAAACTAATCCTACAGGTAAGCCCATTTTTTTTTAAAGATTTTATTTATTTATTTGAGAGAGAGAGAGAGTAAGAGAGAGAGCATAAGAGGGGAGAATGTCAGAGAAGCAGACTCCCCGCAGAGCTGGGATCCTGATGCGGGACTCGATCCCAGGACTCTGGGATCATGACCTGAGCCGAAGGCAGTGGCTTAATCAACTGAGCCACCAGGGCACCCCCAGGTAAGCCCATTTTCCAACAGAAAATATATTCTAGGTTATATTTTTGCAAGTATATTCCAGATTATCAGCACATGGATTTAGAAAAGATTTCAAAATAGATTTAAGTGATTTCCCTTGCATGCTATTTTCTGTTACCTCCTTCCTCTACTCACCAACCCGCACTGAGTAAAGTTCATTTAACCATTCATTCAAAAAGCATTTGAGCAATTTTCATATCCAGCTTTTGTGATATGAAGAAAACAAGACGTTGCCCATACTCTCCAGGTGCTCAGTCTGGGGTGATGGGACATATGTGAACAAATAATTACAACAATGTGTGGTAAAGCTCTGAAACAGGAGAGTGCTCAAACCACAAAATGAGACTCTCAACTGGTATCCTGAGGAGCTTTAGAAGATCTCAATTTCCACAACCCTCCTAAAATGGAGTAAGTCGAAAGTTTAGGGATTTGGCCTGAGTTTCAGTAGTTTTTTAAAGTTCCCAGATGATTTAAGTGTGTAGCTTGGTTTGCTTATTGTTGTAGTAGGAAAACAGAGTGGAGAGCACTTATCCTTTCCTAGAATGTGCAGAATGAAGTAAACTATTTACAGGTGCCTGTAGCGAAAAGTGAGTAGAGTACGCCAGGCTTGGAGGGTGAGGGAGGAGACACATCAGGTAAATGGAGGAACAAATTCAAACTCAACACAGGAAAGAATGTTGTAAGTAGGTCAGAGTGGCTGAAAAATTGTGTGAATGAGGTAGGAAGGAGACAGTCAAGTAAACAACAGGACTTAACCAGCTTGTAAAAGGTTTAAAAAAGTTCACATTTTATCCTACAGAAATGAAAACCATTGTAGAATCTGCCCTAATGCTGAGTGTCATTTTGTATGATTTGACATTTTTATAATTGCCACATTTTAAAGACAATTATCTTAGTAATATATTTTAATGAACCCAATATACTCCAGATACTATTATTTTAACATATAATAACAAGATTATTAATAAAATATTTTATATTCTGTTTGCATAAAGTCTTCAAAATCTGATGTATACAGCACACTTCAATTTCGGACTTAACAGAATGTCAAGTATCTGGTAACCACATGTGACCAGTGGCTACTGCATCGGACAGCACTGATCTAGACAAAAGTTACAGGGTTTTCTGTCCCATGACTTAAGAAAACAAAATGATGAGCAATGGTGGTCATTCTCACAAGGACAGAGAAAAATGTGTTTCAATCTGGGTCTACTCCTTTGTGTACAGACAATGGAGTGGACCACCTCATAAACCCAGTGAGTTCATTTTCACTGGACAAGGTTAGGTAGCTATTAGACAACCAGCACCTCACAAAATGTTGACGATGGGTTCATGGATCATGACACAGAACGTTAGCTGAGATTATCTCTAAGGTTAATTCCAGTTCAGACATTCTAGATCTGACATACTGTATTTACAACCATACATTAGGCTCAAGGTTATTCTTGACATGAGTATGTTCTCTTGTCTCCCATCTCTGTAGCTCACACATGTACACACGCATGCACATAACACGTCCACATATATATTTGCATATGTGTATGTGTATCATTTACTCAACCATCATACAATTTCTAGTCACTTATTCCTACTAGTCTACCACAATTATCACAAAAGAGTTTAAAAATTTCTTTGGACCTTTCCCGTATTTGTATAAACCACATAGTCTTTCATTCTGGTCTTCTTATCACCGTCCCTAAATGCTTCCCCTTCCCCCGCTCCACTGCTGTGTCTCAGAATCCTCTCACCTTTATATTTTCTCTAGTGTAAACAATATTCTCTGTAACTTAAGTTAATGGAAATAACTATCTAATTGGGATTTAAACTTATCAGTTATGCCTTTTATGATCACTACTGCTATGTAATTATGAGAAGCCACTATACAGATCTTCTTTAGGTAGTTATTCATAGAACTTTTCATCTATTGTATCTAAATAATCTTTCTCCAGGCAATTCTCCCTGATTACTCTGTTTAGCATTGCTCTCTGTCATTATTGTGCTCTCCCTCCTTTCTTTTGGGCCCCTTCCAAACTCTTCTTCTAAGTCACAGATTTGATACTAATCTTTATATCTCAAAGAACTCACAAGTTTTTCTAGGTACTGATGCCATGTGTATGGCTTTTTTCTCAATGTTCTTCCCCACCCTTAATAACAAATGTTATTAAATTTCTGCTTACATCTCCCCTCCCCTTTCCAAGAGGCACCTTTCTGAGCTACAGAAATGTATTCACACCCTCTTGATAAGGGATAGCCATCTTTTCTTTTTTCCTCACATTGTGCCTCTCATACAGGGAAGGGGCATTCCATAGCCAAACTCAATAAGCAATGCAAAGCACCTAGTTGGTTCAATAGCTACAGATAGGAAATAGTATTTACAATATGTTGTGATATTATGATATTTGTGATGGTACTTAGGTGGTTAGTATAATTACAATAATATTTTTGTTTATTATATTTAATGTTTTTTACATTAGCAATTTAAAAAACATTTTTCAGTGACTTTATTTTTTTTCACTCCTAACACTTTTATTTTTTTCCCCAGCTTCATTGAGGTAAATTGACAAATATAATTATATTTCAAGTGTACAAGGTGATGATTTAATATACATATACATCATGAAATGTATTTAATGAAATGTATTTAATATACATATACATCATGAAATGTATTTAATATACATTATCATGAAAGGACTTCCATAATTAAGCTAATTAATACATTCATCACCTCACATAGTCATTTTCTTTTTTTGGTGACAATGTTTAAGAACTACTCTCTTGGCAAATTTCAATTACACAATATGTTATTATCAACTATAATCACCATACTATACATTAGATCCTTAGAATTAATTCACCTTATTACTGAAGGTCTGTGCCCTTCTACCATCCTCTTCCCATTTCCCCTCACCCTTCAGCCCCTGGTAACCACCAAATTATTCTGTTTCTATGAGTTTAATTTTTTTCAACTTAATGCCTCATATAAGTGATACCATGTCTTTCTAACTTATTTCCTTTAGCATAATGCCCTCCAGTTTCACCTATGTTGTTACAAATAGAAAGATTTCCTTCTTTGTTCAAGCTCATTAATGTTGCAGGGTGTATGTATATGTCTGTGGGTGTGTGTGACATTTTCTTTATCCATTCATCTATCAACGGACACTTAGGTTGTTTCCAAGTCTTGGCTATCATGAATAATGCTGCAGTGAACATGGGAGTACAGATATCTTTTTGAGATAGTGATTTTCTTTCCACTGGATATATATCTAGAAATAGGATTTCTGGATCATACAGTAGTTCCACTTTTAATTTCTGAGGAAATTCCATACTGTTTTCTACAGTGGCCATACAAATTTACATTCCTAACAACAGTGTACAAGGGTTCCCTTTTTGCCACATCTTCACCAGCATGTGTTTATCCTTTCTCTTTTTGACAATAGCCATTCCAAAAGGTATGAAGTAATATCTGATTGTGGTTTTGATTTGCATTTCCCTGATAATTAGTGATGTTGAGCAATTTTTATTTGTCTTTTGGCCACATGTATGTCTTCATCGAAAAATATCTATTTGGATACTCTGCCCATTTTTTAATTAAGTTACTTTAAAAATTTTATTATTATTATTATTATTATTGCTACTAAGTTGCATGAGTTTATCGTATATTTTGGATATTAACCCCTTATTTGATATGTGGTTTGCAAATATTTTCACTCATTCCATAGGTTACCATTTCATTTTGCTGATGGTTTTTTTCTCTGTGAAGAGCTTTTTAGTATGATGCAGTCCCACTTGTTTATTTTTATTTTTATTTATTTTGCTTTTGGTGTGAAATCCAAAAAAATCATTGCCAAGACCAGCGCCAGGGAGCATTGGTCTTAAGTGTTTCTTCTAGGTGTTTTATGATCTCAGGTCTTATGTTCAAGTTTTTAACCCATTGTGAGTTGATTTATGTATATACTCAAGATGGGGGTCAAATTTAATTCCTTTGTATATGAATATCCAATTTCCCAACATCATTTATTAAAGAAACAATCCTTTCTCCACTGTTTATTTTTGGTAACTTTGTCAAAAATTAATTGACCATATATATAGGTATAGATTTGTATGGATCCTCTATTCCTTTTTTCTCCCCCGAACACTCTATTCTATTTCATTGACCAATGTGTCTTTTTTTGTGCCAATACTATACTCTTTTGATTATTATAGCTCTGTGAAATAGTTTGAAATCAGAATTTGTGATGCTTCCAGCTTTGTTCTTCTGGCTCAATATTGCTTTGGCTATTTAGGGTTTTTTTGTGGTTCCATATAAATCTGAGTATTGTCTTTTCTGTTTTTATGAAAAATGCCATTAGAATTTTGATAGGGATTATATTAAATCAGTAGACTGCTTTTGGTGATATGGACACTTAAAAATAGTAATTCTTCCAGTCTATGAACACAAACTATCTTCCTTTATTCGTGTCTTTTAAAATTTCTTTCATCAATATTTTATATTTTTCAGTGTGGAGATCTTTCACTCTCTTGGTTAAATTTATTCCTAAGTGTTTCACTATTTTTGAAGCTATTGTAAATAGATTGTTTTCTTAATTTTTTTTTCTGATAGTGTATAGAAACACAACTGGGTTTTGTATATTGATTTTGTATCCTGCAATTTTACTAAATTAGTTTATTAGTTCTAACCATTTTGCGGGATTTTCTACAGAATTGTTCATGTCATCTGTAAACAGAGGCAGTTTTACTTCTTCCTTTGCAATTTGGCTGCCTTTTCTTTTCCTTACCTAATTGTGTTAGCTAGGATTTCCAGTACTCTGTTGAATACAAGTGGCAAGAGTGGGTAACTTTGTTTTCTTCTTGATCTTAGGGGGAAAGCTTTCAGCTTTTCATTGTTGAGTATGACTTCAGCTCTTTGTTTGTTATATATGGCTTTTATGCTGAGATACATTCCATCTATATCTAATTTGTTGAGAATTTTTTCATGAAAGGATGTTGTATTTTGTCAAATGTTTTTATGCATCTATTGAGATACTATGGTTTTCATCTTTAATTTTGTTCATGTGGCAGATCATGTTTATTGATTTGCACATGTTGAACCATCCATGTATCTCAAAAATAAATTCCAATTGATCATAGTGTATGAAAATTTTAATGTACTCTTGAATTTGGTTTCCTAATATTTTATTTAAGATTTTTAAATCTATGTTCAATAGGAATACTGGCCTGTAATTTTCTTTTCTTGTACTTTTTTCATCTGGCCTTAGTATTTCAGTACCTCATAAAATAAAAGTGAAAGTATTCCCTTCTCTTCAATTCTTAAAAAGAGTTTGAGAAGAATTGGTGTTAATTCTTTAAATGTTTGGCAGAATTCACCTGTGAAGGCATCTGATCCTATACTTTTCTTTGCTAGGAGGTTTTTGATCACCAGTTCCGTCTCCTTCTTCATAATTGCTCTATTCAGATTTTTTAAAAATTTATTCATGATTCTGCCTTGGTAGAATCATGTTTCTAAGAATTTATCCCTCTCTTCTAGATTATCCAATTTGTTGGCTGTATAATTATTCATTACAGTTCCTTATGATTTTTTTTTATTTCTGATTTTATCTATTTGTGATAAAACTTGTAATGGCTCCTCTTTCATCTTTTGATTTACCCTCTATTGAATTTTTCAGCTTATTGTATTCTTCACCTCTATGATTTCTGCTTGGTTCTTTCTTTCTGAGTTTGGTGAGCATCTTTACAAATGTTATTTTAAACTCTCTGCTGGATAAATCACTTAGCTCTGTTTTGTTCAGGTTAGTTTCTGGAGATTGGTCTTTTTCCTATGTTTGGGACATAGTCCTCTGTTTATTCAGTTTTACTTTTTGTATGGGTTTCTGTGCATCAGATAAAGGAGCCACCTTTCTGAGTCTTGAAAGCCTGGCCTCATTTAGGAGATGAACCTCATCAGTCAGCCCAGCCAAAGCTCCCAGTCGCCTGTCAAAACTTTTGTGATCGTCTAAGCTGCTGCTTCAGATCAGGATGCGCCAAGACCTGTCAGTATCCCAGAGGTGTGGAAAATGCCCTCATGTCAGGTAAGGATCCTAGCTATCTATTTTGCTTCCCTTCAGCTCTCTAATGCAAGCCAACTGGAAGCCCAACCACCAGGCAGCACTTCGGGAAAGTCAGGATGTTAGATAAACAGGCTGGTCCCTGTCAGCCGGAAACTGGGAGCTGGGTATTTTTGCCTACACACTGTGTTGAGTTCAACCAGAATAGCCAGGCTCTAGGAGTACTTTTGTGCCCGATTAGAACTTCTGTGTTTTATGTGGTCCAGGGGCCCTGTGAATTCTGTGACCTGCCAGCTCCCATCACTAGGTGATTTTGGGGCCAGGTCCTCAGGCTACAGCTACAATGTAACAGTTGGGGTGGTGGATGCATGGACAAGCCTCTTCTAGGGAGAGTATGGAGACTTGGTTTAACTGCTGGAGTGAGCCCAGGAGAGATGGCAAGGGACATGCTCACCAGCCCTTTCAGTCTTCCAGGAAGATCTGTCTGTTCTCACTTGCAAACTGATAAGAGGTTGCAACCTCAGGCAACAGCTAGGAAATTATGCCATCAGGTCCCCTGCATGGAGAAACTAGGAGGTGAGTGATTGATTGATTGATTGATTGATTGATTTGCCTGCTCCCTCTTTGCTGAGCCCATGAGGAATTGCTGTGGGAAGTGCTTGTGTGACCATTTGAAAATTCATTTTTTTTTTCCTGTGGGACTCATGAATGCCTAGCCCCATTGGCTATCAGAGCAAGGTGATCTGGGGACCTGTCCTTTAGGTGGTAGCCTTTCAAGTTGGGGCACCAGGTGTAGACTCCAACCGGTTTGCTCCTCAGGGAGAATTTGGGAGTTGGAAGTTCTCTCCTGATTGTAAGGCTCTGGGCCAGGGGTGCAGTCTGTGGTGAGAATGTATCTCATCCTTTCCCACCCATTTTGATGTGGGTATCTTCTGTCACTTAATGTGTAGGAATCTGTCAACTAGTTTCTGGATATCTCTCAGAGTGGACTGATCTGTGTATAGCTATGTACTTGGGACATCTGTGGGAGAAGAGGAAGTCAGGAACTTCCTATCTCACTATCTTGGTGAAATCCTTAGAAGCTCCAAAATAACAATTCTTTTTTTTTTTTTTTTAATTTTTTTTTTTTTTTTTATTTGACAGATCACAAGTAGGCAGAGAGGCAGGCAGAGAGAGAAGGAAGCAGGCTCCCCGCAGAGCAGAGAGCCCGATGCGGGACTCGATCCCAGCACCCTGAGATCACGACCTGAGCCGAAGGCAGAGGCTTAACCCACTGAGCCACCCAGGCGCCCCAATAACAATTCTTTATTATAGCATTTATTTGTTTAGGATGGTTGCAATATAACTTAATATGATTTGAAGTTTCTAAGGCTCTACTTACTTATTTCTTATGAAATGAAGATAGCATAAAATATAACAAATTATAACCTACAGTTGGGACGCCTGGGTGGCTCAGTTGGTTAAGCAGCTGCCTTCGGCTCAGGTCATGATCCCAGCGTCCTGGGATCGAGTCCCACATCGGGCTCCTTGCTCATCAGGGAGCCTGCTTCTCCCTCTGCCTCTGCCTGCCATTCTGTCTGCCTGTGCTCGCTCTCTCTCCCTCTCTCAAAAAAAAAAAAAAAAAAAAAAAAAATTATAACCTACAGTCATTGTTCTTTTAGATACAATAATGATACACATTTATTTCTACTATAGATCTAATATTATAAGCCTTATATTTAAACTTATTCTCAGACTCAACTTACTACAAGTGTACTTGCTAAGATCATTGCTATTGCATTTCTGAACTTCAGTGTCTGTTTTCAAAAATAAGATCACACATTCCCTCTGAGCAACAAAAGATCACTTCTTAGTGAGATTTTAGAATATTTACTAATATTTTTCATTGTACAATTTATATGCAGGACCCATATATAGTTTAAAAGAAACTTATAATGATAAAGTAGAACTTCATTCATATTTAAAAAATAACTTATGCTTAAATTTAACATTTTTCTGTTAAATGATAACACTTCACTACTGCATAGTTTGTTCAGAAAGGATAAACCGATAAACTATGTTACTGTGAAAACTCTGTTCATTGCTTCCATACAATTATGTTTGAGTTGCAGAAGCTGTTGATAACATTAAAATAAATGGAGTAGAAATCCCTTTATAAAATGCAAATTAGACTGGTAAAACGGGCTACATAATCAAGAGTTGGTTATTTTAAATATACAAGTATACTCAAAATATTTAGTTTTTATTTGAAATGGAAAAGCTTACACTGGTGATGTGAAACTAAGTTCCTTTCTTTGCAGACTAATTCAAAATCAATTCTTATTCCCTTTGCTCATTTGTTTTGTTTCTATAGAATTTTAGTTTCCCTAAAAAGAGTCTTAAAATACAGAGAAACTTTTTCTTAAATCTTACTGCAGCCAATAATTATATTCAAAAACTCCCAATTTAAAGGTAAAGTCATATTTTAATAATTATACAGTCAAACATTTGAGTCTCGACTAGATGTAAAGCTGTTCCTATTTCACTCAGAAAATAAAAAATAATTTTAACTTATTCTTTCAGACATAAAATAATGTTTTTCAAAGTTTCTATTGGAAACGTTCTACATCTATCTTATTTTCTTAAAATATAAATTGTAAAGTTTCTACATTATAGAAAATTTATGAATATGGCAAAGGTAGCTAATTTTTCAAAACCAAATGAAAGAATAATCTGATTGTTTATTTTACCTACTAGCATTTTCATGTGGTCTCCTTTATAATAATGCATGAGTTGTATATCTTGCTTGATGTTTTTACCTAACATTAAATCACAAATGTTTGCATATTTTAATGTGGTCTTTATGCTGTTATGTGTCATTGCTGCAAAAAGTTCAATGAAAAGAACTAGTACAGTTTATCTAACTGCTTCCCTATTTCAAATTTAGTTTATTTTTAACTTTTAGAAAACAGAAATAATGCTGCGGTGAAAATATTTACCATATAACTTTACCATATAACTTTTTTAGAAAAAAAAAAACCCCACATATCTCTAGGGTAAATCCCCAAAATGGAATTAATAGTGCAAAGGATATGAAGCTTTTATGGTTTTTAATATTTATTACCAAATTCCCTTTTGTCAGAATAGATTTATATCTGTAAAATATAGTACCACAGATTGGGCTTTCTGTATAAAACTCTATAAGAAAGTAGATAAATTTTATAATTACAGTAATGTGCAAGGGAAGAAATAAATACATGAAATATAATTATGTATTTTTGATAACATAAGAGAGTTGGAAAAATATAAGGTCATACAGAGTTTAGTTGTAATAGAGGTGCCAGCACAATAAATTTCAATTTGTTCCAATCTTTACCAGCATCAGATATTAATTTTATATTTCATTAGTTTAAAAAAGTTAAAAATATATTTAACTACATAGTCAGTATAATTTAATTTATGTTTATAGGTATATTCATAAAGGATAAACATAAGAAAAGCAATAAGATATTGTGTGTGTTATTTGATTATTTATTTTTATTAACACATAGTGTATTATTTGCTTCAGGAGTACACGTCTGTGAATCATCAGTCCTAAACAATTCATAGCATTCACCATAGCACATACCCTCCCCAATGTCCATAACCCAGCCACCCTATCTCTCTCCCCCAACCCCCAGCAACCCTCAGTTTGTTTCCTGAGTTTAAGAGTCTCTTATGGTTTTTATCCCTCAACTGCCCCATCTTGTTTCCTCCCCCCTCCCCACCAACCCAACAACCCCCTGCCCTGCCATAAAATCAGAATCTGGGTTCTTTCCACAGTTTGGCTATTGTGCACATTGCTGCTATCAGGTGCACGTGTCCCTTCGGATCAGTACATTTGTTTCTTTAGGGTAGATACCCAGTAGTGTGATTGCTGGGTCTATTTTTAACTTTTTGAGGAACCTCCATGCTGTTTTCCAGAGTGGCTGCACCAGCTTGCATTCCCACCAGCAGTGTAGGAGGGTTCCCTTTTCTCTGCATCCTCACCAACATCTGTCGTTTCCTGACTTGTTAATTTTAGCCATTGTGACTGGCGTGAGGTGGTATCTCTCTGTGGTTTTGATTTGTATTTCCCTGATCCAAATGGCCAACAGACACATAAAATAGTGCTCAATGTCTCTCAGCAACAGGATATTTAACATAAAATCAGGATAGTCTTTCCTCCTGGGAGGGAGACTGTAGGGATGTCATGTCGTCTGGGAGGGGTAATCTAAGTCCTGGTAGAGTTCCATTTCTTCACCTTGTATATTCAGCATCAAAATTATTTTTGTTATTTCTTAAACAGCTTAAACCCAAAACATTATTTTATGCCTGCTTTTGCATATATGATCTTTTACACAATAAAAATAACTTTAAAAATGAGGTGCACAGATAACTTACCCAGATATTCCTACCCAGGGCTTGCTTTGCCAATATGCATTAAGGTGGTGGTGGTTAATTATGAGAGCCCATAGCGAATGATGGCTCCCCCATCCCCTGTGGGTGAGCATCAGGCAGCCCTTCCTGCAGACAGGAGATCTCATCAGCACATCGATCCACACCTTTCCTCACAAGATCTCCTCAGGCCAGAGACACTAGTTTTCCCTGTAATCCCCCCACCTTCAGCAGCATATTCTCGGGAACTTTCTTTTCTTTTCTAAATGTGAGCAATTCATTCTTTATCAAGAAAAGTCATATTATTCCCTCACTCATTAAAAACGAAAGAAAAAGAAAAACAATTTTACATCAGGAAGAGATAAATTAGAACGGGGGGGAAGAACAAGAAAACACAGAGGCAATAGCAGAGAGAATGTGTGCAACCCTATAGATCTCTACTGCAAACCATTCCCAGCCAGTCATCAAGTTACAAGAACCATAACTAGCAACACTAAAGTCCTGCTGCTAATGTGTAAGAGGCTAGACTCTTGTGAATGTTTCTTACTAACTCACTCTTATAAATCAGAACACTTATTCTGATGAACATGCCAACTACATTTCTACTTTTTGGTTAAAATTTTTATCGTGCATGTCTTTCCACTGTAACTGCATCATTGGCACTCCTGTATTATATTTAGTTCCGTCGTTGTCTTTTGTCGCATTGTATCGAGATGTTAAGGCAGTGAGGAAAAAATCTTACTAATATTCAGTTTCCTTAAAGAAAGTAGCAATTCTCTATTTTAGGCTCAGCAACGAACTATTAGAAAAGTGGGGGTAATGATATCACCAAGATGTTAATATAGGTTGTTCCTGACTTCACTCCTCATCACGAGAACAATGAATATCTATTCCAAGAACAACACAACACTGAGAGAAAGTTAGAACATGGAGATGAAGCTGAAGCAACCCCTGTACCATGGAGATCAAGGCCGACTCCATTAGAAGGGTTAGAGAAATGGCTACATGTTGACTACATTGCCCCTCCCCTAGGCCAGCATAGCACTGTGTGGAGTGGTCTCCCTTGAACCGCTAGTTCTTCTAGTGGGAAAAGAAAGCCCAGGAGGGATAAACAGTTCCCACCTCCAGCACTGTAGGTCATTCTCGGGAGTTTCTACTCTGATCTCACAACACAGGGAATGCAGGGGAATCTATGGAGCTCAACCACTGGGAATCTGACTGTGATGGAGATCAGGGGAGGCTCTTGCAACAACAGCACTTGGATATTGGCAGACCAAGCTCACACCTACAAGGCCCAAGCAGTAATCCCAACCAGCAGTTTTGCTCATCAGCAGAACCAAGTCAGGAGTACACTCTGACCAAAGAACTCAGCAGGGTATAGATCTGATTCAGTTCCTGAATTCAGTTCCTCAAACAAGGAGTTTTGCTGGCTCCAGGGCCCAGGTTGCCCACATCCAGGCAAAGAGCTAAAGCACAGCCTTACCTCCACTGTAGAGAGTGTCTCCTGGTCCCATCTGACCAGAAGGACTGGTGACAATTCCTGGAAGCAGTGTGGCCCAGCATATTTGAGTTGAGAGGTAGATGAACAGAGTGATAGGCCCCCAGAACAAAGCAGCACTGAGCATGGAGTATTCCCATGATACACACAAGTACAAGTTTTAATTCATAGCCAAGACTGAGGGTAGTTCCTGGTGGCTCCCATTCAAAGAGCCTGTTTGGGAAATTGAGAGTAGCCTGGAGTGAGCCCTACCCCTTCCACCCAGGTAAAGGAGCTAAGACACAATCCCACCCACTGTGAAGAGTACCTTCTAGCTCCATCTGACCGGAAGGGCTGGCAACAATTCCTGAAATCTATGTGGCCCAGCAGCACTCAGCTGAGAGGTAGGCAGAACCATGAGGGTTCAGAGCAAAGCCGGTATCCCTGTTCAGTGAGGGAACTGTGAGTGCTGGTCAGCTTGAGCTAAGACAACAAATAAAGAGCTTTCCTCCCTTAGAGCTGCTTCTCCCACTATACTTGGGCAGGAAATCTAATGAGTAGCCCTGCCTATCACTAAAAACATCCTTCAGCCTGTCTGAAAAGGAAACCTTACCAAAGCATGTGGGAAACTGGATAATCCATTCAACTGCCCTTGAACAGAGAGCACAGCCTGTGGCTTCCATCATCTGCAGAGCAAAACTGGTAGACTCAGCTGACCAGAGAATTCAGTGGATACTCTGGATTCAGGCCCCCAAACAATCAGCTGTATAGGCCCTGGGTCTCATCATCTCGCCCCTCAGGGTAGGGAAACTAACTGATAACCTCATCTATCATTGAATATACTACTCAGTCCTGAGTATCTAGTAATTTGATCCAAAATCCAGGCAAGCACAAAAGCTCATCCTACAGTCTCTTCATAGAGAACCAAGACAGTAGTCTTATCTAACAGTTCTCAGACAGAGGCAAAACCCTTATCCTCATCCTCAGAGCCCAACTAGTTGACTCACCCCCAAATAGATCATAATAGCAGGCCCCATGTTATAAGGACAATACTAGCGGACAGATCCAAAAGCCCAAACAGCTGGACTGGTTAAAAAAAAAATTGTCTTTTACAAAATAAACCCATAAAATCTAGAAGAGGAGACTCAAATATACATATATCAATGTAAGGAATTAAAAACCATGAAAAATGAAATAAACATGACACCAGGAAAGGAATAAAGCTCCAATAACTGACCCTAAAGAAATGGAGGTCTATGAAGTGTCAGACACAGACTTCAGAATAACCCTCTTAAGGAAGATTAGTGAACCACAAGAAAACACAGAAATAAACTTAATTAGGAAAATGATGCATGAACCAAGTGAGAAGTCTGATAAGGAAATGGCAACCATCAAAAAACAACCAAAAAACTTCAAACAAATTGAAATCCTAGAGTTGAAAAATATAATAATTGAACTGAAGAACTCAGTAGTTTCAAAAGTATACTTGACCACGCAAAAGAAAGAATCAGGGACTGGAGAGTAGGACATTAGAAATTACCCAGTCAGAGAAGCAAAAAGAGAAATTTTTAAAAGAGTTAAAAAAGCATATGGGAATTGTGAGACACAAAGAAATGAACGAATATTTTCACTATGGGCATTTTAAAAAAGAGAGAGAAGGAAAGAAACAGAAAGTATATTTAAAACAATAATGGCTGAAAACTTCCAAAACCTAGGGAGAAAAATGGACATACAAATCCATGAACCCAAAAGATTCCAAATATGTTGAACAAAAACAGGGCTATACTAAGACACATTAAAATTAAATTGTCAATAGTCAAAGACAAATAATTTTAAGAGCATCAAGAGAAAATAGAGAACTTACATACAAGGAAATCTCCATAAGATTATTGATGGATTTCTCAACAGAACTTTTCAGGCTGGGAGAGTGGGATGACATATTCAAAATATTGAAAGAAAATACTGTTGGCCAAGAATTCTATACAAGGCAAAGCTTTCTTTAAGAAACAAAGGAGAAATAAAGCCTTTCCAAAGCCAACAAAAGCTGAGGGAGGTTATTACCCCCAGACCTGCCTTACAAGAAATGTTAAAAGGAGTTTTTTGAGTGGAAATAAAATAATGTTAATGAACATCATAAAAACAAAAATATTTGTGTGAATCTCCCTGGTAATGGTAAATATCTAGTTACAATTAGGTTCTGCAATATGGAAATAGGGGAGCATAATTGACTTAAACTCTAGTTTAAAAGAAAAAGTTGAATGTAATAAAAATATACATTACTACAATAATCTGTTATTAGTTATACTATATAAAAGTCATGTGAATGGTAACAGCAAAAACCTAGAATATGAGGTGGAGGAGAAATAAAAGTGTAAAGTTTACAAATTCTATTAAAGTTAAGTTGTTATCAGTTGAAAATAGGGTATTGTAAGTTTAAGATACTTTTTCTTTTTTAAAGATTTTATTTATTTTTGAGAGAGAGAGAGAGAGAGAGAATGAGCATGAATGGCAGAGGGACAGGGAGCAGCAGGCTCCCCACTGAGCAGGGAGCCCGATGGCAGGCTTGATCCCAGGATGCGGGGATCATGATCTGAGCCAAAGGCAAACATTTAACCAATAGCCACACAGGCACCCTAGTTTAAGATACTTTATGTAAACTTCATGGTAACCACAAGGGAATATTTATAGAATTACTCGAAAGAACATGATAAAGAGGTCAAAACATATTGGTACCTCTTAAAAGACATCAAAACATACAAAAAAAAAAAAAAAGACAGCACAATTAGATATAAGGAGTAATGGATCTACAAAACAACCAGAAAATAATAAACTAAAAGGCAATAGTAAGTTCTTACCTATCAGTAATTATTTTAAGCATAAACAGATTAAATTCTCCAATTAAAAGACACAGAATAGCTGAATTGACCAAAAAAAAAAAAAAAATCCAACCATATGCTTCTGCTTTTAAAAGACTCACTTTAGCCTTAAAGATACACATATGGCTTGAGAGTGAAGATGGGAAAAGACATTTTAATCAAATGATAAGAAAAACAGTGGAGTAACTACTTATATCAGACAATATAGACTTTAGTCTAAAAATGACGAAGAGAAAAAGATGTCATTATATAATGATAAAGGAATCAATACCTCAAGAAAACAAAACAATTTTAGATATTTATGCACCCAAGATTGGAGCACCTAATACCTAAAGCAAAAACTAACAAAACTAAAGAGAGAAATAAACAATAATACAATAAGAGTTGGGGATTTTAATATCCCACTCTCAACAATGGATAAATCACTCAGAGAATCAATAAGGAAACAGTGATTTGAACACTACATGCTAAATGGACCTAACATACATATATAGAACATTCTATCCAACAATAGCAGAATACACATTCTTCCAGAGCACACATGAAATATTTTCTAGGATAGATTATATTTTGGCCACAAAACAAGTCTTAAAAATTCAAGAAGACTGATAGTATAACCTAGTAACTTCTCTGACCACAATGGCATGAAACTAAAAATCAGTAACAAGAGGAAAACTGGAAAACTCATGAACACTCGGAAATTAAACCATACTCTCCTGAAAAAAACAATGGATCAAAGAGTACATTAAAGGGGAAAAGAAAAGTTTCTTGACACAAATGAAAATAAAAATACAGCATACCAGAACCTGTGGAATATAGCAAAAGCAGCTATAAAAGGGAAGTTTATAGTAATAAAAATCTATATTAAGAAGAAAGAGAAATTCCAAATAAACAATCTAACTCTCTGCCTTAAGGGACTAGAAAAAGAAGAAAAAATGAGCCAAAGTTAGCAGAAGAAACAAATGATAAAGATTAGAGCAGAAAAGACCTATAATACCATGTTAACAGATGTGTGTGTTTTTTTGTTTGTTTGTTTGTTTTTAATAAAACCAAAAATCCTCTTGGGATTTCTTTTGGTTAGCAGGAAGACAGGGACTAATGTATGTCTTTCATAAAAGCAAAGTGGCACAATGCAAGCTTTCAGAAAGTAAGGGATACTAGTAAGGAGTACAGGTATTAAATCAGTAATAAAAAATCTAACAAAGAGAAGCCCAGCACTAGATAATTTTGGTGAATTTTACCAAACATTTAAGGAATTAATATCAATTCTTCTCAAATTCTTCCAAAAACTAGAAGAAGAAGAAATATTTCCAAACTCAGTTTATAAGGTCAGCATTCCTTATACCAAAACCAGAAAAACACACTAGATAAAGTAACCTACAGGCCAATATCTGACGTATATAGATGCAAAAGCTCTCAATAAATATACTAGCAAACCAATTCAGCAGCACTTAAAAATATTATTCACCATTATGACTATGATAAGTCAGATCAGACTTAGCCCTGAGATATAAGTCTGATTCAATATATGCAAATCAATGTGATATATCCCATTAATAGAATAAAAGAAAAAAATCATATGCTCATTATCAGTTATTTGAAATAATTCAACATCCATTCATAATGAAAAAAAACCCACCTCAACAAATTAGGCATAGAAGACATAAGAAAGCTCTTTACACATCTCAATATAGTAAAGGCCATATACGACAAGCTCCCACAGCTAACGTACTACTCAACGGTGAAAGGTTGAAAGCTTTTCCTCTAAGATCAGAACCAACACAAAGGTGTTCACTCTTGCTATTTTTATTCAACATAGTACTATAAGTACTAGCTAGAGCAATCAACAAGAGAAATAAAAGCTTTCAAAATTGAAAAGGAAAAAGTATAATTGTCTTTATTTACAAATGATGTGAACTTATATGTCGTAAATCCTAAAGACTCAAACCAAAAAAATGCCAGAGTTAATCATTAAATTCAGTAAAGTTGCAGGATAAAAAATTAACATACAAAAATAGGTACTATTTCTATACACTAAAAATGAATTTTCTGTAAAAGAAATAAAGAAATTGATACCATTTACAATAGCATCAAAAACAATAAAATACTTAGGAATAAACTTAACCAAGAAGGTAAATGAACTTTACTCTGAAACCTGGAAACTATTTATGAAATATATCAAAGAAGACATAAATAAAGGGAAATGTATCCCATGTTTATGGATTGGAAGAACGAATATCGTTAAAATGTCAATGCTACAAAAGTTATCTACAACTTCAATACAATCCCTACCAATATTCCAGTGGCATGTTTTATGGAAGTAGAAAAAAACACTCTTAAAATTTATATCCAAAAGACCCTAGAGAGTCAAAGAATTTCTGAGAAAAAAAGGACAAAAGAAGAGGCATAGAACTTCCTGACTTCAAGCTATGCTTTAAAGCTATAGTCAACAACAGATATCTCTTTTGTTCAGAGGAAGATGGTGGAGTAGGAGGGTACTACGCTCACCTCATCTCATTGATACAACTCTTTAACACTCACATCAATGTAAATAACCCAGAAAACTATCCAAAGCCTGGCTGAATAAACTCCACAACTAAATGTAGAGCAGAAGCCACATCTAAGATGGGTGTGGTGCATAAACAATGAATCTTGGAACACTGGAAAAATAAAATAAAATAAAATAAGATAGGTAGGAAGGGCAGAGACTCATTTGGGAACTAAGTGGACTCTCAGAAGTGTCCATAGGAGGGAGGGATGCTGCAGGCACAGAGAAGGGAGAGGGAGAGTAGCATACCCTTACACTGGGGTACCTGCACAAGGATAAAGAATATCCATATATTTGGCTTTGAGAACCAGAGAGGCTGAATTTCATGGATTCTTAAAAGCAACAGGCCATAAAAACTAAATTAAAAAAAAAAAAATCAGTACGCTCAGCTATGGGAGAGCCAGGAGAGTAAGAGGAAACTGAGTCCTTACCCTTCAAGAGAGAGCACAACAAACAGCCCATGGAACTATAGGATACAAGCAGCAATTTGAAAGTTGCCTGGAGTATATAGGAAGGAGAGTTATTTACTAATCTCAGAGTGTGTCCAGAGGGACAGAATGGCTGAGGAACTCCCCCAGGAACAAAGAAATGGTCGGGTACCATTTGCCTCCCCTGTTCCCCAGCTTAAACACACTGGCACCTATCTAACTTGCTAGCATTGCCACCCCAGCCCCCCTGCCCTGCACTGTGCTCCTACCAATTCAATCCTCTAGAAAGCCTGCCTAAGTCTAGGCGCTGCAGGGACCCCTCCCAACAGAGGACCTGCTGGAGTATGCAAAGCTTGCTAGCAACTGCCACCCTGCCACTCCAGCCCCACACTGCTTCAGTGGATCTCCTCTCCCTAACATGTTCTAGGTCAGAACCTACACAGAGTGGTGCCACAGGTCTGGCAGTGTGGGAGGAGCCCGTAGAGTGGCCAGCACTACTCCAAAGTAACTTCTGCCCTGGAGAGAGGAGAAGATAACCATACACACACTAGTCAGACTATAACCCCAGCAGCAGGGTGGGAGCAGACATCTGTCTGACTGCAGGCCCTGTCCACCAATGAAAGCTTCTCCATGGAAAACACAAGGAAAGTGCCCTGCAGTTCTATGCTGCTGCATCTCTAACAAATGTCTGGTCTGACTCAACTTACACCCAAGGCAGCCCCAGACTGGCCCACTAACAACATAGGGACCAAACATTGCACACAACAGGCAAAGAGAGCCCTTGCAGGTGACTGGACTAAAGAAAAGAGCAGCTCAGCCACAACAGTAGGGCACACACATCACATATAGGAGACACCCCTGAAGCACCAGGTTCTGGTCAACAGGGGACACTGCACAGCAGGATACAATAAGACCTCTTCTTCACAAGGCCATTACTTTCAAATCTAGGAGTAGCTGTCTTTCCTAACACACAAAAACAAACACAGAAACTTAGAGAAAAAAAAGAGGCAGAGGAAAATGTACCAAATAAAGAACAAGACAAAATTACATCAAGAGAGATAAGTGAAATGGA
The DNA here is from genome assembly GCF_010015895.1 of Lontra canadensis. Taxonomy (NCBI): domain Eukaryota; kingdom Metazoa; phylum Chordata; class Mammalia; order Carnivora; family Mustelidae; genus Lontra; species Lontra canadensis. Next base: position 17,074,078 of record NW_022631031.1, on the reverse strand, counting down.
GATAAGTAACATGCCTCATAGAGAAATTAAAATAATTATCATAAAGACACTCACTAGGCTTGAGAAAAGAGGGAAGAACATCAGTGGGACACTTAAAAATGATTTTTTTTTTAAAAGAACCAATCAGAGATGAAGAACATAATAAATGGAATAAAAAACACCTAGATGGAATAAATGGTAGACTAGATGATGCAAAAGAATGAACCAGTGACCTGGAAGACAGACTGATGAAAAGTAGGGAAACTGAAAAAGTGAGAGAAATAAATTATGTAAAAGTAGAAATAGACTCAGGGAACTCAGCAATACTTTCAAGCATAAGATCATTCACATTATAGGGATTCTAGCAAAAGAAGAAAAAGAAAAGGGGGCAGAAAACTTATTTATAGAAATCATAGCTGAAAACTTCTCAAATCTGGGGACAGCAGAAATCTAGATCCAAGAGTCAGAGATCCCCATATTAAATCAACCCAAGGGGGTCCACACCAAGACACATAGTAATTAAAATGTCAAAAAGCAGTGGTAAAGAGAGAATTTTAAAAGTAGCAAGAGGAAAAAAACAAAACAACAAAAAAAGTTACATACAAGGAGATACCCCATAAGGTTATCAGCTAATTTTTCAGCAGAAACATTGCAGGTCAGAAGGGATAAGCATGATATATTCAAAGTGCTGAAAGAAAAATCTGAAAAAAAAAAAAAAATCTGTGGTCAAGAGTACTCTATCTAGCAAGGCTATCATTCAGAATAGAAAGAGAGATAAAGAGTTTCCCAGACAAACAAAAGCTACAGGAATTCACTGTCACAAAACCAGTTCTTCAAGAAGGGTTAAAGGGAACTCTTTGAGTGGAAAGGAAAAACCAAAAGCAAGAGTAAGAAAAGCAGGAAGCACAAAACCAGTAAAAATAAGTATATCTATAAATAAAAGTCAAGGGAATCACAAAATAAAAGGATGTAAAATATGACACCATACACCTAAAATATGGGGAGGAAAGGAGTAAATAATGTGTTCAAAGTTAAGTGACCAGCAACTTATTATAGACTGCTACCTACAGAAGATATTACATATAAATCAAATGGTAACCACAAATCAAAAACACAATAGATAGGCAAAAAATAAAGAATGGAATCCAAGTATATCACTAAAGAAAGCAAACTTACTGTGAAAGAAAAGAGCAAGGGAAGAAAGGAAAAGAGGGGAACAACAACAACAACAACAAAACATAAAACAAGTAACAAAATGAAAATAAATACATACCTATCAATAATTTATTTGAATGAAAATGGATCAAATGCTCCAGTCTAAAGACATAGGGTAACAGAATAGATAAAAAACAAGACCCATCAATATGCTGCCTACAAGATCCAAAGATGCATGTTAAAGTGATGGGATGGGAAGAATTCATCATGCAAATAGATGTGAAAAGAAAACCAAGGTACCAATACTTATATTGAACAAAGGAAATCTTCAAATAAGGTTTATAACAAGAGACAAAGAATACCATATAATCATTCAGGGGATAATCCAACAAGAAGGTATAATAGTTATAAATATTTATGCACCCAATATGGGAACACCCAAATACTTTAGCCAGATAATAACAAACATAAAGGAACTAATCAATAATAATAAAATAGTAATAGGAAACTTTTACACCCCACTTACATCAATGGACAGATCATCCAAACATAAAATCAAGGAAACAGTGGTTTTGAATGACATACTGGACCAGGTGGATTTAACAGATATATTCAGAACATTCCTCTTAAAACAGCAGAATACACATTCTTTTCACGTGCACATGAAATATTTTCTAGAATAAAACTCATTCTGGGACAAAAACCAAGTCTCAGCAAATTCAAAGGTCAAGATTCAAAGATCAAAGTCCAAAGACCACAATGCTATGGAACTAGAAATCAACCACACACACACACAAAAGGAAATTGCATAAAGGCATGGAGGTTAAATAACATGCTACTCAACAGTGAATAGGTCAACTAAGAAATCAAAGAAGAAATCAAAAAATACATAGAGACAAATGAAAATGAAAACATAACAGTCCAAAACCTTTGGGATACAGCAAAAAGCTGTTCTAAGAGGGAAATTTATAGCAATACAAGCCTACGTCAAGGAGCAGGAAAAATCTCAATAAGCAACCTAACGTAACATTTAAAAGAGTGAGAGATAAAAGGAACAAACAAATCCCAAAGCCAGCAGAAAGAAGGAAAGAATAAAAACTGGAGCAGAAATAAGTGAAATAGAAACTATAAAAGCGGGGCGCCTGGGTGGCTCAGTGGGTTAAAGCCTCTGCCTTTGGCTCAGGTTATGATTTCAGGGTCCTGGGATGGAGCCCCACATCAGGCTCTCTGCTCAGCAGGGAGCCTGCTTCCCCGCCCCCTCTGCCCGCCTCTCTGCCTGCTTGTGATCTCTGTCAAATAAACAAATAAAATCTTAAAAAAAAAAAAAAGAAAAAAGAAACTATAAAAGCAATAGAGCAGATCAATGAAATGAGCTGGTTCTTTGAAAAGATCAAAAAAATTGATAAACCTTTAGACTAGACTCATAAGAAAAAAAAAGGAAGGACTCAAACAACATCAGAAATGAAAGAGGAGAAATAACAACCAATATCACAGAAATACAAAAGATTGTAAGAGAATATCATGAAAAATTATTTACCAACAAGTGGGACAACGTAGAAGAAATGGATAAATGGAAACATAGAACTTATTGAAACAGAATCAGAAAGAAATAGAAAATAGACCAATTACCAGCAATGATATTGAATCAATAATCAAAAAACTTCTAACAAACAAAAGTCCAAGACTGCATGGCTTCATAGGTAAATTCTACCAAACACTTAAAGAAGAGTTAATATCTATTTTTCTCAAACTATTCCAAACAGTAGAAGAGAAAGCAAAATTTCCAAATTCATTCTACAAGGCCTGCCTTACTATGATACCAAAATCAGATAAAGACACTACAAAGAAAGAACTATAGGCCAATATCTCTGGTGAACATATATGTAAAAATCCTCAGCAAAGTATCAGTAAACTAAATCCAATAATAAAAAATCATTCACCATGATCAAATGAGATTTATTCCCAGGATGCAAAGAGTGGTTCAGTATTTGTAAAATAATCAGTGTGATACATCACATCAATAAAAGAAAGGATAAAAACCATATGATCATTTCAACAGATGCAGAAAAAGCATTTGACAAAGTACAACATACATTGATGATAAAAACTCTCAACAAACTAGGTGTGTAAGGCCTTATATGAACATAATAATAATAATATTAATAATATTAATAACCCCAACATAACAAAAGTCTTAAGCTCAATGGGAAATACTGAGAGCTTTCCCCTTAATATTAGGAGCATGACAATTATGTCCATTCTCATCACTTTTGTTGAACAAAGTACTGAAAGTTCTAGTTGCAGCAATCAGACAAAAAAAAAAATTAAAAACATCCAAATTAGTAAGGAAGAAGTAAAACTTTCACTAATTACAAAGGACATAATACCCTATATAAAAAATCCCTAAAGCCTCTATCAAAAAAATACTACTGCTAGAACCGATAAATAAATTCAGTAAGGTCGCAGGATACAAAATGAGTGTACAGAAATCTTCAGCATTTTGGTACACTAATAATGAAGCATCAGGAAGAGAAAAGAAGAAAGTAATCCCATTTACAACTATACCAAAAATAATAAAATACCTAGGAATAAATTCAACCAATGAAATGAAAGAGTTCAACTCTGTAAAATATAAAATATTGATGAAAGAAATTGAAGATAACACAAAGAAATAGAAAGATATTTCATGATCATGGATTGGAAGAACAAATATTGTTACAAAGTCAATACTACCCAAAGCAGTCTACAGAGTTAATGCAAACCCTATCAAAATACCAACAGCATCTTTCATAGAACTAGAACAAATAATTCTAAAATTTGTACCACAAGAGCCTGAATCAGGAATCACAATTCTTATTTCAAGTCATACTAAAAAGCTGCAGTAATCAAAACAGTGTGGTACTGGCACAAAAATGACACATAGATCAAAAGAACAGACTGGAGAGCCCAAAAATAAGTATATGGCACAAGTATAAGGTCAACTGATCTTTAACAAAAGAGGCAATATCCACTGGGAAAAGGGTGTTGAAAAAATGGGACAGCTTCATACAAGAGAATGAAACTGGACCACTTTCTTACAGCATACACAAAAATAAACTCAAATGGATTAGAAACCTAAATGTGAGACATGAAACCAGAAAAATCCTGGAAGAGCGCCCAGGTAGTAATTTCTCTGACATCAGTTGTAGCAACAGTTTTCTTGATATGTTTCCTAAGGCAAGGGAAATAAAAGCAAAAATTAACTACTGGGACATCAAAATAAAAAGCTTCTGCACAGTGAGGGGGGAAAAAATCAACAAAAAGACAACCTACTAAATGGGAGAAGATATTTGCAAATGAAGGGTTAGTATCCAAATATCCAAAAAAGGGTTAGTATCCAAAATATATAAAGATCTGAAACAATGCAACACCGAAAAATGAATAATCTAATTTAAAAATGGGCAGAAGACATGAACAGACATTTCTCCAGACAAGGCATCCAGGCGGCCAACAGACATATGAAGAGATGCTCAACATCACTTATGGGAGAAATTTTCCCATTTTTTTCTTTCTTTTCTTTTTATCAAGGAAATACAAATCAAAACTACAATGAGATATCACCTCACAGCTGTCAGAATGGCTAAAATAAAAACTTAAGAAATAAGTGTTCATGAGGATGTGGAGCAAAAAGAATCCTTACATACTTTTGGTGGGAATGTAAACTGGTGTAGCCATTGTGGAAAAGAGTATGGAGTTTCCTCAAAAAATCCAAAATAGGGCACACCTGGGTGGTTCAGTTGGTTAAGCAGCTGCCTTAGGCTCAGGTTATGATCCCAGGGTCCAGGGATCGAGTCCTGCATCAGGCTCCTTGCTAAGCAGGGGGCCTGTTTCTCCCTCTGTCTGCCTCTGTTTCTCTCTCTGACAAATAAATAATAAAATCTTTTTTAAAAAAATCAAAATAGAACTACCCTACAACCAAGTAATCACACTAGTATTTTTTTAATTTTGTTTTTTTTCAGTGTTCCAAAATTCATTGTTTATGCACTACACCAGTGCTCCATGCAATCACACTATTATCTACTCAAATAACACAAAAACCCTAAGTTGAAGGATATATGTACTCTTACGTGTATTTCAGTATTTACAATAGCCATTTGGAAATAGCCAAGTGTCCATCCATAGAATAGATAAAGAAGATGTGTATAGACAAACCATCAATCAACAAAATCAACAAAATCAAGAGCCCAGATAAAACTCCAAGGGAATATATGGTCAACTAATTGATGAGGGAACCAAAAATACTCAATGGAGAAAAGACAATCTCGTTAATAAATGGTCTGTCATGATTGGATATTCACATGTAAAGAATGAAACTGGATTCATATCTTATACTACTCAGAGAAATTAACTCAAAATGGGGAGGGAATGTGAAGAAAGATAGTGAAAGTTACAAATTTCCAGGTGTAAGATAAATAAGGACTAGGAATGTAATGTACAATATGATTTCTATAGCTAACACTGCTCTATGATATAGGAAAGTTCCTAAGAGAGTAAATCCTCAAAGTTATCATCACAAGGACAAGTTTTCCCATTTTTTTCTTTCTTTCCTTTTTATTGTATGCATATGAGAAGATGGGTGTTAGCTGAACCTATTGTGGTAGTCTTTCCACAATATATGTAAACCAGACCTTCATGCTATAAGCCTTAAACTTAAGCAGTGATGTATATCAATTATTTCTCAATAAAAATGGGAGAGAAAGTAGTATTCATCTACCTAATTCATTTCCCCAGATCTGCTGGAGATTATAGATGATAGTTATAAAGTCAGAAAAAGATTTATGAAAGTATTTTGAAGTCAGAAAAGACAAGGAAAATTATTCAGAAACTTAAATATAATTGTATTATCATATTTGTTCATGTATTTATTTAAAGTATTTATTGGTTGCTTATTTCTAAAATGATGAAAGGACAAAAATTCTATAAAACAAAAGAGACGATCACTTTCATACATCATAGAAGAAAAAAAAGAATTACAGATGAAAATATGATGAACCCAAATATCCTGCTGAAAAGACTGTTTTTTCAGTGAAAATTTTTTTTTTCATTTTATTAAAATGCTGAGAAAAGTATTGTAGGATGGAGCTAGAAATATGTCTACAGTAATGTAGGGTTCAGCACTGAAAAGCTCTGGCGGCCTCAGAATAAAAATGGAAACACCCAAGCAACAACTCCCTGGCAACATTTCATACAGAAGAATAAAATTTTTGTTCATGTATAGACAAACATGAAACATACCAAAAGCAGCTCTTGTTTAGGGGAACTCTTTTGAAATGCTGGCCTTAGAAGAGAATAATATGTAATAAAAATTATGTTTTGCATTGAGTGATGGAACATGCACACTGTGTAGTACTTGCTTCATTATATTCAAACTCAGAGCATTTGAAACAAGAATTATAACTGGCAATGATTGCAAAATATCAATAAGAATACATATAATTTTATGTAAGCAGGTATAGAGATATAACTCAATCAACATTTTTTGAAGATTTTATTTATTTGAGAGAGAGAGAGAGAGAAAGAGCACAAGCTGGGTAGAAAGGCAGAAGAAGAAGGAGAAAGAGAAGCAGACACCCCAATGAGCAGGGAGCCCAATGTAGGGCTCAATCCCAGGATCCTGGGATCATGACCTGAGCTGAAAGCAGACACTTAACCTACTGAGCCACCCATGCACTCCTTAATCAATATTAAGGCAGCTGCACACACTATAAATTTATGACCACAGACATACTTCTTGACAAAACGTTTCCCAGTGGAGCACCTTAAAAGTCATTTTCTGAATTAAACATGTTATTGTTTTTCTAATAAAAGGGAATAAAAGTAATAGAGCAAGGAAAAGACATTTATGTTTATTTACAAGCAGAATCTCTGGAGGAAAAGAGAACTGTTGGAAGTTAAGTGGCAGGAAATATGCTTACATTGTTGGTCTTTGGAAGTCTTCCATCTTTCCTCCTTAGCACAAGGATAAGAGCCATCCAGACCCATGGGTTTAAAAGTCATTGTTTAAACCTTTGATGTCTACTAATGAGAGGATTTAAATATGTTTAATATTTATATTTGCATTATCAGAAGAAGGACCACTTGGGAATAGATAGGTACACAGTCATATTCTAAACTATGTCAAGATTTTTAGGCTCATAAATTTGTAAAGGTATTTCATTCTAATAATTAGAACCCAGTTCTTGTCTCAAAAATACTAAGTAGCTAAATGCAGGAGATAAAATTATATCTGCATTAAGAAATACATCATGATTTTCAAAATAAGTAACTTCAAATATCCATTTTCAAACACACACAAAATTAATGTGCTTTCCAGAGTCCAGTATCCTTAAATCTCTCTTGTTTTTAACAATGTCTAATAAATGAGACATTAGAGTCATCTTAGCCATTTGCCAACTAAGCAGAGTATTAATAAATGTTTTGTAAGTCATTATCTTTCCTTGGTGGCATATTTCTTTCTGAGAAGGAACAACAATAAAAAAATTACTAGTACCTAGGAAAAGGAAGCAAATTTATTTTTCTTATTGTATATTTTAACTGTTTGTATGTTTTATTTACCATGTTAAACAAGTTATAAGCTATTTCCTGCTTCCAAGGAAGTTTGGTACTTTCGGAATCATCAAAGACATTTTGTGTCTCTTGGGTACCATTTAAAACGCACTATTTGTAATTAATTTTGAGAGTTTCTTAATAAGTAGTTCTAAGTGCCTAAGGGCCTCTTCCTGTTAGAGTCATTGACCAGGAAAGAAAGCATATCAAAGTACAGAATACCTCAACTGGACATTGGTTTGTATGGATACCAGCATAAGTGATATATTATTATATATGAATATACATGCACAGTTATCTCAAATATTAATAGCCTGATAATAAAGATGATTTTGTACATTAGAATCTCGATAGCATGAATTTCAGTCTTTTTGTAATACCTCATCATATTAAGTCTTGAAAAATTGGAATTTTCCTCTTTCTCAGTTAGACTATTTACTAAGTCTCCATAGACAGATGCCACACGGAACTGAACATATAGTAGGGAAGTAGTCCATAGTCCTGACTTTGAAGTTATAGTTGCCCAAAGGCAAAGTTGCTGTAGCATAGCCAGGATCCATGGGCAGTGCCCAGCTGAGCTACATAACTATTTTGGCCTTTTCATATAGTATTAAGACCAAATGACTCCCCATTTTCAGAGAAAACACGGAGCATTCTTTCACAAGCCATTTTAATACATTTGGATTCGTGAGGTTTACGACTGGTAAGGGATCTTGCAGATATAAATAACTGGCCTAGTTTATCCTTATAAGCAATAGAACATACCCATTAATAGCAGAGCTATTGTGAAAACTCTGGTCTCTGGTCTTCCTATCCAGTAGGGTTTACACTGCTCTCTCATCTGGAATGGTTTATCTTCTATTATTTTGGCTTCATTGTTTTGCAGTTCCAGGTATGCGAAAATCATAATTTTTCACAAATAAGCTGGAGTTGGGGAGTTGGGGAAAATGAAATCAAAATTTACATGAGTCTAAAGAGAATTTCCAGCAGGTATCTGGTTAGAACTTGTCAGATTATTGTTTTCCGAAACTGTCACAAACATAAATCATGAATATTCATAATGCCACTGAATTATATACTTCAAAATGGTTAAAATGACAAATTTTATAACATGCGTATTTTACCATAATAAAAAAAATTAATGCTGGGATGCCTGGGTGGCTCAGTCAGTTAAGCGTCTGCCTTCGGCTCGGGTCATGATCCCAGGATCCTGGGACCAAACCCCACTCTGGACTCCCTGCCTGCTTCTCCCTATCCCTCTCCCACTTCCCCTACTTGTGCTCTCTTGCTCTCTGTCAAAGAAATAAACAATTTTTTTTTTTAAAGAGTGTGTTGCTGTCAGTACTATTCCCCACCTAAAACGTCTTCCCTCCAGTTGTCCAATATTTTCAATCCCCAGGTAAGTTCCATGTCTCCCATGACATTTTTCCAAATAACTCCAGTTTCTATATTATTTATGTCCTCTTAATAGTATCACAATTTTAATACTTATTAAATATTTCTGTGTGTTTTTATGAATTTTATCACTGAATAATTACAAGCTCTCTGACAGGAGACAATATATGTTCTTTTTCTTGGGATATCCATATACTCTCACTAGGACTGTCTATCCTAAAGTAGTAAGGACTAAACAAATGATTATTTTTCTTTTTAAGATGATTTATGTATTTGAGAGAGAGAGAGAGAGAGAGCATAAGCAAAGAGAGGGACAGAGAGAGAGAGAGAGAATCCTGAAGCAGACTCTCTGCTAAGCACAGAGCCCACAGAGGGGCTCCATCCTAGGACCCAGGGGTCTGAGTTGTTATCAAGAGTACGCCACTCAACTGACTGAGCCACCCAGGTGACCCTAAACAAATGACTCTAGAAATCAGCATGTCCTCTAGCAATAAGGTTTAGTTAATTCTACTGCAAGAATTATTAGCATGGAACTTGGTATCTGGTTTGGTCAAATGTCCACTCATTTATTCTTTTATTCATTCATGCTAATTAAAACATCTAGTATGTATCAGGCACTCTGTTGGGTGTTATTAACAAGACATAAGTAAGACCATCTGTCTTCAAGTTGCTCAATTCTTAGGAGGAGAGAAAAGCTGTAAACAATTAACTGTATTTCAATATGGTATGTATTATGTGTAAGGTTTTTTTTCTTCTTCTTTTTTTTTTTTTTTTGGTTGAAGAAATGTCAATGACTCCTTAAAATTGTAGGCTCTGTAGTCAAAGATGGATACAGATACTCCTACCACTTAGCTAATTGTGATTTGCAGAGGCACAACTTTAACATTTCAGCTTCCTCCCCTGTAAAATGGGCATGAAAATAGTACCCATCTCAGTGGTACTATGAGGATCAAACGAAATGATGTATGTGTCATGCTTAGCACTGTGCTTAGCACATTATAAACACCCAATAAATATTAGCTCCCTTTTCTGCCTTAGCATACAATCCTGAAACAAAACTATGCTCTCTTTTCTGCAATCTGCAATCAGGTGTGTACAGACATGCATGAGAGTGTGTGTGTGTGTACTACACAGTCAACTGTTTTATTGTCTCTAAGCACATTTGAGGTTTAGTACATGAGAGGCACATCTCCAGCACACTGGGATTTCTCTGTCAAATGCACACTTTGAGTGTATCTGACTTCCTCTTGATTATAACTAATTGATGTGAGGGTAAGTGCATGATCTAAAGTTGTATCAATCTGGTTCGTTCTTGGGAGCATTTGATCATTAAAATGAAGACAGAGAAAAATGGAAGATCTTTGAAACTGAGAATCCCTAATGGCAAAACTTTAGAGGGACTGTCCCTGAATTGCCCAAGTGCTACCCGTTTGGAGGCTTGAATGTTCATTAGGTCTTTTGATTCCATTAGCTATGACGACATTCTTCCAATAAACCCCTCTTCACTTCAGTCACCAGAGTCAGCCACTATTACTTGAAAGTAAGCAAACCAGCAAGAAACAATACTGGAAAAGCATTCTCCTTTTGCTAGTATTGGCCAGATGGTTTCTTTTCCCATCAAAACCTGTGAGAATCTCCCTGAACAAGGTCTAATCAGTTATTCTATGCAATTGCTCTCCAATAAAATTTTAAAGGATAAATGGAAAAACATGTATTTGATTTCAAATTATTTTGCCTTCGACCATGGCTTTTATTTCAACATCTAAGACTTAAGGTGAGTCACTTCTCCAGTCCTTTGTTTTCTCCATCAGTCAGTAGAAACAATGATACTCCTCTGACTTAACTCATAATGAATTATGTGAGTTCATAACCACATGCGAATTTCATAAGAAAAAGGGAACCAGCTCTACATTTATTGGAAGCACGTAAGGCCTCTATTCCCTTCTGTAGAAGGGGAGGTGTCTGGACTATTTAGTCTCTAAGGGACCTGCATTAGCTAACTCATTCTGCCACACTGATCAACAGAACACTGATAGAAGAAATATTAACAGGATATAGAAAAGAATAATCATGTAAGCAATGCAGAGACATTTCGTTTTTTCAAATATCCTAAGTATTCAAGGATGAAAGAGAAGAATATCCATGTAATAATACAGACAATACTGTAAGACTAAAAGATACATACAGCATTTTTTAAAAGTCCTATCTACTTTATACTATATGAAGAAACAATATTTGATTTACCTTTAACTTCTGACAGGGCTGCTGCTGTGATTGCTCCAAATGTTGTAACATATCAAACAGCAGTGCCAACAAATTATTTTTTAAAGGAAAAAAGGAGACAGACCTCACTCTTAAGACATATATGCTCATTTCCCCACATCTTTTAAAAGTTTACTACTCTTACTTAACTCATCTTGAGTTGTTAGAGGTTCTCAAACATGTGTGGTTCAGAGTTTTGCATTTGGTGGTCCTAGTTAAGCCCCAGAGTAAACCACCTCTATAATAAAACTGATATTTCATAAGACTCACAGGACTCAATTAGCATAGGATCTGAATTGCCTCTTACTCTGGGGAAAGGGTCAGAATTCCAATCATTTAGATGACGTGAACACAAATTTTAAAAAATTGTCATATAATTAGGTCTTTAATTAATTTCAGGAATGACAGATGGACATAAGCCTTATTTTCTGAAAATATAGAGTTTGTTATTACAAATGCTATATAAAGCAAACTATTATCTAAAAAGTTAATATATATTGACATGTACACATACAAAATTTTAACATAATGATTGTATGTGTGCATATAGGGATTGTATATGCATAAGAATTCATGTTTATATATGTATATGTGTATATACATATATATCTATATATAAGTTAAAACTGAAAAGCAACTGTTTTCTCATAAATAAGACAAAAAATGTATTATCTAGTACTCAACTTCTAGATAATTTTTTTCCTAGTTATATTCCCACCCCAGAGTAATATATTATACATTTTTTAATTATTTGAAATTATTTGAACTCCCCAAAGTATAAATGGGATGTTGTTATGTTTTATTCTGTTTTGTTTCTTGCTGTCCTGTGGTTGGTGGGATGCAAGGAGAGGGTGGGAGAAGGGGATGTTATCATATAATGGAAACTAAGTTTCTGGAGTTGTGGCATACTTGTGGTTTTCAAAGAGCCAAACTTTGCTTTTCATTTCAAATCATGAAAGTCTCTTTTATAGCCTGTATTTCTCCATTATAAATTGATCACTTAAACTGGCAAGTGCAAAATCACTCTTTGTACGGTTATGATAAGCTTGCAAGCCTTCTCCAAATTCATATGCAGTTCTGAAGGAGGACCCACTGCTCTTTCCTAGGAACCAAAAATCCTGTTTGTCCCAGGAGAATTAGTAGAAACAAAGATCATGTGGAGCCTAATATATGTCTTATATCCAACCATAAAAATATTTACCCTCAGGGTGCCTGGGTAGCTCAGATGATTAGGCATCTGCCTTCGGCTCAGGTCATGATCCCAGGGGCCTGGGATCGAGCCCCACATGGGGCTCTCTGCTCAGCAAGGTGTCCGCTTCTCCCTCTCTCTCCCCACTGTCTGCCCTGCTTGTGCTCTCTCACTCTCTCTCTCTCAATTGAATAAATAAAATCTTAAAAAAAAAATGTACCCTCTTTTGCAACTGCATTTCTCTTTTTTGTGAAATCATTCTGTAAGGCTGTGCTAGTCTGGTGTTTACAGTTCAGTTTCTTTTTTCACTTTCAAACAAGGCAGTCAGCCAACTTTAAACACTGCCTACTTCAAGCCAATTGTCCTTTTCTCTCTGTCAACATTTTTGTTAAAGGAAAAGAACATGAGTAAATGCAATGTTTCTAACACCTTTAAAAAGAAACTGCGAGCCTCAGGCAAATCAAGCAGCAGAGAAATTCTATCGAGAAAGTGACAATTCCTAGTAGGTAATCACTATACATAATTTCCTGGAATAGTGCTCCCTCAGTTCTTACTTTTTTTTTTTTTTTTTTTTTTGCTATATTTGCGGTTGCTGACTTGACCCTGTATGCAGCTTTGAACTGAAAATAGGTCATGGTCATGGCCATTTATTCATTAACTATTTTAGATACAAATTACTAAACAATCAAAAAAACAGCCATTATTATTATGATAGGCACTAAGTCTTTTACAGTGCACAATCCCATTTAATTCTCACAGCAACCCATTCAGGTTTCATCTTTTCTTTTTTTTTTTTTTTTCAGTGAAGAAATTGGGGGCTTTGGGAGACTAAGTATCTTATGTAAGGTAATTACTAGCCATTGAATGGCATCATTGCCAAAGTACAACTCAGGCTGCCTAAGTCATGCACTTAACCAATACATTGAGTCCATGTATTTTAGATGTAGCTTTGGAAATATATATGTATATATGGAAATATGGAAATATATGTACATATGGAATATATGTGTATATAGAAATATATGTATACATGTGTACATGTACATGTGTGTATACATGTAATAGATATGTATGTATGTATCTAGTTATGCATAGATGCATGCATGCATGTATCTATGCATATTATATTTATTTGTATTGCCAGCTTACAATCTAGATGGAAAAAGAATAGAATAAATCAGGGGAGTACATAATTGTCAAAGTAATACTATAAAGCAGTGTTTTAAAAATATTATTCCAGCAAGCCCTATCTGCAAAACATATTCTCAACCAACAGACTTTAGCTTAGATTAAAATGAGCCCAAATAATAACTAATTCTAGTTTGGTGGCTTTAAGTTCATCTCCTTTCCTACATAAGAAAACAAAGGAAGGCAAGTACCAAACATTAGCATTATAATGTGAACTGTTTAAGTCATTCAACTATTCAAGAAAAATTTTTCCAAGAGAAATGATGAAGAAAAAAAATCAAGGCCTTTGTTTTCAAAGGGTTTACTGTCTGGTGGAAGAGACAGACATTAATCAAATAACCATATATATAAAATTTTAGCCAAAGTCACTGCTATAAAAGAAGTACTATGAGGACATAATGTAGGGGCATTTGTCAGGAATATCAATCAGGTTTCCCTTGAAGTAGCAATACTTGATTATAGATTGGAAAAATGAGGAAGACAAAAGTGATGGATTACGCTCCAGAGAGAGACAATAGGTTGTTCAAAGACTCTGGGTGTTCAACGACTCTGGTGGAAAGAGCAAAACTAATGGGATGCCTGGGTGGTTCAGTTGGTTCAGTGTCTGCCTTCAGCTCAGGTCATGTTCCTAGGATCCTGGGATCCAGCCCCATGTTGGGGCTCTCTGCTCAGCAGGAACCTATTTCTCCCTCTCCCTTCTGCTCCCTCCTGCTCTCTATCTATCTATCTCTCTCTCTATCTCCCTCTCTCTCTGTCAAATAACTAAATAAAATCTTAAAAAACAAAACAAAATTAATGAGAAACATAGAAGATCATTGTGGCTGAGAGGGAGTCCAGTTTAAGTGGGACACTTGGTGGGGGGAGTGATAAAGAACACAGTATAAGATAACACAAGAGGTAGGTGGGGTAGCTAACAATTTGTTCTAATTCATGAAATTATCAATAAAAGCGGAAATAGCTATTACATACAAACATCATGTAACATTATATTACAACATGCAAGTTGGTTACTATTACTATAAATAATGGTTTCATCAGAATGCAGAGAAAGAGAGTGCACCAAGGATCTCAGTAGAACGGCACACTTTCATGAAGAGGATGAGACTTTATTAGCCTTAAAATGATGGGTATTGATTAGACAGATGAAGAAGAAAAAAGTAGGGAGCCAAAAATGGAGCCAGACATAGGAGTAGTTATTGACCTAATGGAATCCTGATAGCTTAGTGCCTTTACTCAGAGTAGACCTATGCTTTTTCATTCTGGCAAATGCCTATTTGAATGGTGTTGACACCCTAGTCTACAACTCCCTTTGTTCATGCTTCATCTTTTGGACAACTTGCATCAGCTTATTATATTAGTTCTAGACAAAATTCTGTATGCTAGCTTCATTTACTGAACAGGTCCAATGGTCTATGCGTATGTGGGCAGAGGGGCTCAGGAAAAGAAGAGTTCAAACTCAAACGGACCTTCTCCTTGTATCCAGCTTGTACTACTTTCCAGATGGGGACACAAAACTGATGGGCTCCAGGGGTGAGGATGAAGGAGGAATACAAACAAGAGCAACAGTAGAAAAGTACATATTTTATTTGCTCAGCGTCTATGTCATACCGACATCCAGCGATCCCAAAACAGCATTTTGTTTTGCAGCATGACAGAATAAAGCTTCTATCTAAAAAGCTATGCTATCAAGTTCACAACCATCATACATACTCTCAACTCTACAACTTGTTTTCAATTCCATGCATAGTCAGCCTTAAGAAGTTATTTATTAAATAATGACATTTTATATAAAATTGTGAAAATGATAATGTACAAAAATACACTAGAAAGCACAGAATAATTTTTATAGCTAATGAAAAGAAAAACAGTATCATTTTAATTTCACTTTCCTACATCAAAGATATGTAATAATCCTTTGTAATTAAAAAGAAAAATAAAAGAAAATCTATGTTTAGCAATAGAGGACGGTTTAAAAAATTATAGTTCATCCACATAATGAAATATTCTGTAATGGCTACAAAGAATGAAGTACACATTTATGTGTTGACTTGGAACTAACAAAACAGACTATTTATTTAAAAGATCAAGGTCCATAATAATATGTGTAGTTTGGGCCAAAGTTAGGTACACATATGTGCATGAAAATGTTCTGAAAAGGTAAGAACCAGTTAAGGAGTTATGTCTGGGGAATAGGACTAGAGGTCTAGAGCAAAATGAAGACTTGCTTTTCATTGATCTATTGTTTTGTTGACTATTTTTTAAATGTGCATATACTTTTTTATAATAATAAAAATAAACAAAACTTAGTTATAAACATTTATTTTTATAAAGACCTAGGCCAAAAAAAAAAAGTGTAAAACCAAAAAGATCTATGCAGTAAACCATAGTGAACTTTCTTTTATTACATTTTCCTTCCTTTCCTCATCTGTCCCAAAGTCAAATGTTATAGACTCAAAATAAGCACAACAGTATAACTGTTGGCAGGCAAGATAAAAGCTTTGGTTCCTCCTCCAATTTCTTTCCATGGCCATTAAATTTCTCCTCTCCAGTTTACATAGCTGAGCAAATGGTTAGAGATTGGAGATTTTTTTATAAACAAAAATCTTTGCTGGCTACAATTTTCATTTGCTTATTTTATTACTCAGTCTATCCTGAAATAGAACCTCAAATTATTACCCATTTTGTTGTTGATATAACTAAAAGCAAATTTCAAACTGATACACAACTTCTTGAAGACTTTTTTAGTCCTCACTAGATATGCTTCTAAGAGTCATGGAATATTTTAAAATTTGATTTCCCAATATTAAATAGCCATTCAATGGAATGACTACATCAAATTATCTTAGTCTTCCCAAGTCATGTTTCACCCAAAACTCTTATCCAAAACTTCATGGGTTGTAAACTGGTATTGGCTCAGTTGATTTTATAAACATCTTTGAATTTTTTTTTAAAAATCTGAATTTCTGTTCCTCATTTCCTACTCCCAACCCCAATAACTCATGCTTATCTTAACTGTGTGATGTTCTTACAAATCAAAGCATTCTTTGCATTATTAGTCTTAAGAGGACAAAGTCTATAGAAAAATTTTACAAAATTCAGTTCTTCTGGGACAGACATGACAAAAATCCAAAAGTGCTTTTTCTTTTAAATCACCATGATCTTCCTATAATGTAGATAAATTCTTGTTTAAAAAAGAATTTATTTATTTACTTGAGAGAGAGCGAGAGGGAGGAGAGAGAGTGCAAACACAGAGATGGAGGAGTAGACTCCCCGCTGACCAGAGAGCCTGACATGGGCTCTATCATAGGACTCTGAGATCATGACCTGAGCCAAAGGCAGACACTTAAACAACTCAGTCACCTAGGCACCCCAATCTAGAAAATTCTAATGAAGAGTGAACTGAACCCGATTCTCTTACTACATAATCAAAGAACAGCAACATAAGTATATTCATTTCTCAAAATTGGTTCAACTTAACATTTGCACATATTCTGATAATGAAATTAAGAAACTAATTCCACTTACAACAGCATTAAGAAAGTATAAAATATCTAGAAATAAATTTAACCAAAGAAGGCAAATCTCGTTTGATCAAAAGTATAAAAGATTGTTGGAAGAAATTAAAGAGTTAAATATATGTAAGGACATTCCATGTTCATAGATTGGAAGATTTATTATTGTTAAAATGATAGTACTCCCCAAATTGATCCTTAAATTCAATGAATTTCCTGCCAAAATTCTAACAGCCTTTTTTTTTTTTTTTCCACAGAAATGGACAAGCCAATCCTAAAATCATATGGAAATGTAAGTGATCCAGAATAGCCAAAACAATCTTGGGAGAGAAGAACAAAATTGTAGGACTCATAGTTCCTGATTTCAAAACTCTTTATAAAACTACGGTAACTGAAACAATGTGACATTAAAAAAGGGTAGGCATATAGATCAATGCAAAGAACAGAGAGTCCAAAAATAAACCCATACATCTATGATGAAATGATTTACAAAGAGTGCCAAGAAAATTCAATGAGAAAAGAATAGTCTTTTCAACTAATGGTGCTGAGACAACTGAATATCCACATGCAAAAGAATGAAGTTAGAGCCCTATCACCTATCATAACTGAAAATACACTTGAAGTGAACCAAAGAGCTAAATATAAGAACTAAAATTATAAAACTCAAAAAAAAAAAAAAAGAGTGAACTTTCATGATCTTGGGTTAGCCAAAGATTTCTCAGATACAATATCAAAAACACAAAAATAACAGAAAAAATAAAGTGGACTTATCAAAATTAAAAACTTTAACATTTTAAGGTGCATCATCAAGAAAGTGAAAAGACAACACACAGAATAGGAGAAAATATTTGCAAGTCATATTTCTGACAAGGGACTTACACCTAGACAATATAAAAACTGCTATAAGGCAATAATGAAATGACAAATAATCCAATTCAAAAAGTGCCATGAATCTGAGTAGACATTTCTCCAAGAAAATACATGGAGACAATAAGCTTATGAAAAGATGCTCATCTTTAGCTGTTATGGAGATGTAAATCAAAATGAAGTGATACCACTTCACTAGCTTTAGTGTGGCTATAATTAAAAAAAGGGGGGGGGAGATTGAGAGACAGAGAGAAAGAGGAAAAGAACAAAGTTTGATGAGGATGTGGAGAAACTGGAACACCCATGTATTGCTGGTGGGATTATAAAATCGTGGAGTTACTATGGAAAATAGTTTGGTCTTTCTTCAAAAAATTAAAGACAAAAATATAAACATATACCTAGAAGCATTTCCACTCCTAGGTATATACCAAGACAAATGAAAACAAGTTTACATGAAAAGTTGTAAGAGAATGTTTGTAGCAGCATTATAGTAGCCAAAAAAGTAAAAACAACCCCAATGTCCATCAACTGATGAATGAATAAATAAGAGGTGGTATACCCATACACTGGAGTATAATTAGGCCATGGAAAGGAGTGAGTGCTAATACACGCCACACCAAGGATGCGCCTTGAAGGCATGGTGCTAAATGAATAAACACGAAAGGTCACATATTGTACGATTCTATTTCTATGAAGTGTCCAGAATAGGTAAGTCCATAGAAACAAAATGTAGATAATTAGGGGGTGCCAAGGACTGGAGGAGGGAGGAACTGGGTATGACTGCTAATGATTCTGTGGTTCTTTTTTGAGTGACCATAATGTTTTAGTATTAGGTAGTGGTGAGACTTGGACATATTGTGAACATACTAAAAAACACTGAATCGTACACTTTAACATAGTTAAAATGGAGGGGAAAACAGTTTGTGAATTTCACTCTATGTAAATTTTATCCTAATATACCTAACATGAGGGAAAGAGAGTCAGCAACAATTATTTTTAAGAACTTTTGAAAGACTGGTTAGGTGGAGAAAGGAAACTATCAGCACCCAACTTTATAACTAGAGGTTGTCACAGACGTTATTTGATATAAATATGCTAGGACCAATCGATCACTGCTACTGGATAAAGACAACACAATTAGTGACAGCCCAATAGAGCCGTCTCCATAAACAGAGAGGTGGGAAACAGCAAGGGACTAGTACATTTATACTTTGTACAACAGTCACTTTAAGAAATGCTGTCCTTGGGCGGCACCTGGGTGGCTCAGTGGGTTAAGCCTCTGCCTTTGGCTCAGGTCATGATCCCAGGGTCCTGGGATCCAGCCCCACATTGGCCTCTGGGCTCAGCAGGGAGCCTCCTTCCCTTCCTCTCTCTCTGCCTGCCTCTCTGCCTACTTGCGATCTCTGTCAAATAAATAAATAAAATCTTAAAAAAAAAAAAAGAAAAAAAGAAATGCTGTCCTTGTAGAACCCATGGCTCAGGTGAAAATGTTGGAAGTGAATGAAAGGGCCCCATAAAGATTAAAGTCTTACTTTGAAGGCTTTTACCTATGAATAGCCACTCAGCCAGAGAAGGAACTAGCAAGAGAAATCCTGCCTCCATGCTGTGGACAACAGCCACAAAGACAGAAGTTCCGCTGAAGACCCTTCTCAAGTTATTATGCACCAATCTAGAAGACCCAGTATGTTCACAGCAGTGGGGAGAGGAGGCACATGAGGACTTCCACGGAAAACCTACAGTTTAATTAGTCACAGGGTCCCGGGCAGAGAAAAGACAACAATACCACAATGAGGCACTTTATCATCAGATTGATCAAAAACCTGGGCATGGGTGTGTTGCTATTTCTCATTCATCCATTCAACAAATATTTACTGAGCAACCACCTAGCACAGGTACTGGGGGGTTACAAGAGAACAGTTATCTTTGCATTACATTCTTTTGTGGGTATCAAGAAGAATGTAAAATGACGGGATCTGCTTACAGCCTTGCAATGACTCTCCATTTTTCTGAGAACAAAAGCCAAACACTTTACAATGGCCTATGATACTCTAGAGGACATGGGCCCCACACCCCACCGAGGGCACACCTTTACCTCTCTGACCTCACCTCCAGCTTTCTCACTTCACCGGCTCTACCACAGTCATTGGTTTCTTTGTTAGTTCTTTAACACAAGCATGTTCCTTCATCCCTCTGCCCTAGGAGTTCGGCCTACCTGGATTCTTCATAACTCACCTTCCTTACTTCCCTAGGGATCTTGCTCCAATTACAATTTATCAGTGAGGCCTACCAACTCTGTCTATCTTACCAAAATTACAACCCACTTGTCCCCATCATTTCCTATCCCCTTCACCCTGGTCTGATTTTATTTCTCTTTCTCTGTTCCATTTTAACATACTGTGTAATTTCCTTATTTATTATATTTATCGTCATTACTCTATCCCCTACTGTAAGCTCCACGAGGGTAGGGATATATTGTTTTTGTCTGTAGTGTTCACTGCTGTCTCTCCAGCATGTTCCATAAATATGTGTTGAGTGAAGGTAAGTAATCAATACCAATACCTTTAGAATACTTGCCTTATAAGAAAGTCTCCTTGGACTGCCTCTTTGGGGACACTATTTTAGAGCATCTGAAATCACAGCTGGACTCCCATGGCAACAGCAACTATGCTCAGCCTCTGAGAAGTGAGGGGGAAGATACCCTATCACTCAACAGTGGATAGCATTTCCTGAGATACCTGAACACCACTCAGCTGTGCTTCCGTCTCTGCTTTTCCATTAATACCTGTCAGGGAGCTATGTGGGTGGACAAAAATTATTTCTATGTAAAATGTTTATTGTGTAATGGTCTGAATTTTCCACAAACAGCCTGAAGAGACAGGAAACAATGAACTGGAAGAGGATAATTTTTACCCTATTTTCCTAAATCTTCTGATTCTTTATAATCCCTGGTATTTATTTCAAGAAATACATGTGGTCACTTACATTTTTCATTTCCTCATCTTGTTCTCATTTCTTTCACTCTGAGGAAAGAAAGAAAGAAAGAAAGAAAGAAAGAAAGAAAGAAAGAAAGAAAGAAAGAAAGAAACCCATCAATCCCTGGTGCTTTACTCCTAAGTAAAGTTTATCCATAAGGTATTGTTAAAGTTTTCTTAATTTTGTTTGTAATTCCTGTCTAATCTTGTACATTCCCAGGCTAAAAAACCCAAAGCCATTTAATCATGACAGTTCTAATCAACAGAAAAGACATCATTATTAAAATGTTCATTTACAGATGTGTGAAAAATGTAAATGGGGGTTATCTGTATATGACATGAGATTATCAGGATATAAAATGGGGCCAAACAAGGAACCTTTGTTTGCCTTTATACAGCAGTACAAAAGCAATAACTTGGCTGAGAGCAGATGCTGTTTTCTATTCTCTTCACCTATTCAGTCACTTGTACACATGCATTGTCTTGAACCATTTCAACTAAATCCCATTGATTTGTCTGTAAAATTGAGAGATTAAGAATAGCCTCTAAGCAATTTATTTACCTTCTAAAGTGAAAAAAAATGCAGGTATCTTCAGCCAAAAAGTAAAAATCCCATGAATGTCTTTTTTGTTTTCAAACCTGAGCTTAGTTTCTCAGTCTTGTGGAGTTCAAAATAATGCATGTCAATGGATTTAACACCAAGGAATTGAAACATGATACCTGATTCGCTAAAAAACATCAGTAGAAGGGGCAGTTTAAGTTTTGATTTTTAAATAGATCTTAAAGCAAAATACCCACCTGTTGAGAATATTCTAAAACAAACATCAGTTATATATATATATATATATATATATATATATACACACACACATACACACACACACATATATATACATATATATACCTAATACAAATGAAAAGATTTTGCCTTTATGTGTATATTAGATTTAGAAGGTCTGAGGAAATTTCTTTGAGGTAAAAAATGGTGTTTTTCAATGGGAAAGACAGATTTTTTTTTTTTCTGATGAATGAAATTTCAAAAGCTAATGTCAAAACTTGATTTAGAAAAGTTCCTGGAGTTCTAATATTAAAACTATTTTTAAGTAATTGTTAGGCAACAAGTTAGACATCCTTTTTTTTTTTAAGATTTTATTTATTTATTTGACAGAGAGAGAGAGGAAAAACAAGAAGGAGGAGCAGCAGAGGGAGAAGGAGAAGCAGGCTTTCCACTGGACAGGAAGCCCAGTGCAGGCTTCAATCCCAGGACCCTGGGAACATGACCTGAGCCAAAGGCAGACACTTAACCAACTGAGCCACTCAGGCATCCCAAGTTAGATATCTATTGTAATGTTGTAAGACATTAAATGGAGATTTTAAATACAAGAACATAAAAAAGGAAAATATATATAAATGAACAAAGAAAATGCATGGATTTTACTCTGTTGCCCTAGAAAAACAAACAAAAATTTATAGTACTTATTAGAATATACAAAGTAAAGAACATAATAAACAATATAGCTAGGCATTAAAAGTTTTTTAATTTAAAACTCCATAAAGATATGAGGTAGCAATGTACAAAATATATATTTACATTTACGTAAACAGTTTATTATTAAAAATAGGAAACATGTGCTAGCTAAAGTTGCCATTAATTTTTAAGATAAAAGTCACTGATTGACCAGAAGAGCATCTATGACACCATCTCCTACATTATAGTGGAAATAGTGATTACTTGTAGGGTTTTACATTGACTGAGAGTACCTATTTCTTGATTTTTTTCAGAATCAATCCACTAAAGCTTCAAAGAAAATATTTTCTGAGTGCTTACTATGTGCCAGGATTATGCATGTTGTCATATATGTATGCAATAAAAATGGTACTGCCTTTATCTTGTCTATACTTGGTTTCTACAAAACTGGGCTAATTCCCTTGGTAGGATGAGTGTAATGGATAATTGCAAAACAACTGGATCAACCAGAGTCCTCTGTTATATTCTGTCCCCTACTCTTCCTTAATCTAGCTGGGCAGGCCTGCAAATGCCCTGAAAATGATCAGTAGCACCAGTAGTTACTACAGGGGAAAATAGAGCCAGGAGATAACTGCAGTAGGATGGGATTTATTTCCTGATGAAGAACAAAAAAGGAGGAGGAGGAGGAGGAGAAGGAGGAGGAAGAGGAGGAAGGGAGGGGGAGCAGGAGAAGGAAAAGAAGAAAGAATAAGAGAAGGTGAAGAGACAAGATATTTTAGTGGGTGGTTTAGTCTCAGACCTACCTAAAAACTAGTTAAACCAAAGTTGCTTTGATTTCTCTAACTTTTCTCTTTAGGAAAAAAAGTTAAGAGAAAAACAATACTTTATCATGGCAAAGAAAGTATCCATAAAAGAAAATATTAGTAAATTAATCTTCATTAAAATTTAGAGTTTCTATTTCTCAAAAAACATCATTAAGAAAGTGAAAAGGATAGTAATAGACTAGGAAAAGGTATACACAAAACACATATCTAACAAAGGACTTCTACTGAGGATATATAAACAACTCCTACAATCAATAACAAAAAATATTGATAACTCAGAATTTAAAATGGGCAAAACACCTGAACAGGTATTCATAAAAGGCTACACAAATGGTCAGTAAATATATGACAAGGTGTCCAATATCATTATTAATCAGGAAAAAGCAAATTAAATGGCAATAATATACCATTGCTGATCTACCAAGACAATTAAAGTTAAAGGACTAATAATATCAAGAGTTGTTAAGGATGTAGAGTAACTGAAGTGCTCACACATTGCTGGTGGGAATTTAAATTGATTCAACTACACTGGAAACTGTTTGGCAGTACCTTCCAAAATCAGACAGTTGCCTAACCCATTACCCACTAATTCCAATCAATATAAACTCAAGGTACAAACTCAAGAAAAATAATGCATATGTTCAACAAATGATATGAACAAGTATGTTCAGAGTAACTTCCTTCATTAAAAAAATTGAAAACAAACGAATGTCCATCAACAAGAGAGTGAATAAGTTTTGGTACATTAAGATATCAGAATACTGGACAGCAGTGAAAAAAATAAACCACTGACATATGCAATATCATGGACAAAACTCACAGACAAAATATTGAGCAATAGACACCAGATACAAAAGAGTATATACTAGTTGATTTACATTTATATGGAATCAAAAAGAGGCAAAACAAATCTATCAGAGTAATGGTTACATTTGTGCATGAGTATCAGCTGAAAGAGAGGACACAATAGAGATGCTGAAAATATTTGATCCCTTCTTAGTGGTGGTTATAGGGGTATATATTTAAAGAAAAAAATCATGCTCCCACTGTGGGGAATGGCCAGTTGGTTCTTTGAAGATATAAGGCATGTCATGATGTATCTCTGTTCAAAACCCATCCGTGGCTCCCATTTTACTCAGGGTAAAAGTCAAACTCTTTATAATGGTCCACACTAACATACACCATTAGGTCCCTACTATTTTTCACATTAATCCTCCTCCTTGCTGCTGCTGAAGCATGCCTTGAATATTCCTGTCTCAGGGCTTTTGTCCTGGGTGTCCCCCTTTCCTGGAATGCTCTTCTCCCAGATAGCTACAAAGGGCATTTGCCCATCTTCTTCAAGACTTTTTTCACACGTCATCTTCTCCCTTAAGCCCTACCCTGATCTCATTCTGTTTAAAACTTCAATGTCCTCTGTTCGTGTGTGTGCCTCTGTGTGTGTGTGTGTGTGTGTGTGTGTGTGTGTGTGTCTATCCAACTGTCTGAGTCTGCGTGGGTTTTTTAGGGGGTTGGCCAAAAGAATTTGATGGGAATCAATCACAAGAAGACTGATAACACTGGAGAAGAAATAAAAAGAAACTGAGCTTCCGTGAATTGTCAAAAAAAAAAACAGAAAAATACTTAGACTTTTTCTAATGTTTAGCAGTTTTTTTTTAAAATATGCAAAATTCACTCACATTCTTTCCCCTTTAGTCTTCAGCAAATATTTAGAATAGACAAAAAGACTTTTTATGTGGCCTCTGGGGAGGCTGGGAAAAACCAGCAGGATGTGGGAAGAATATGACCATATCCCCAGTAGTATCCATGGTGTATGTGTGTGTGCATTTTCCTGGGTATGCAAACATACAGGATAGAAGGCAAGAACTGAAAGCGGTGATGTAATGCATAAAAATGGGCCCAAATGCAAAGTTAACAAGAGCTTTTCCTTCATTGTGTCCTTACATTGACCCCTGAACACAACAGGAAGATTGCTTCTTGTTTCTCCTTCGAGCTGAGAAAATGAGTTTGGCTAAACAAGGATGAGGTACTAGAACGGGTTTGAGGGAAAAAAGCTGGATGAGGAACAAAATGAGATGAATTGCTTCCTTGTGCCATGGTACACAAATTTAACAAAAAAGACAAGAGGGTCTCAGCCATAGAATCCTGAAATTTCTGTGAAATCCACGGGTGTTTCTAAGACAGGCAGGGACAACTACTGAATTATATGTGGGTCACACATATCAGTCAGCTGGTCAACACCCCTGGTCCAGGAAGGCAATGGGGAAGGTAATCTGGCTATGCCAACCCAACGACCCACAGCCACACATCCCTGATGGGAAAACGGAAAAGACCGGTGCTTGTCTCAGGAGCGTTTTAGGAAATAAAGGTGTGGAAGGACTTTATTTCCAATTAGTCATGTTCTATGGAAAATGATGACCCAAGACCAGAATCTTATGTTTAGAAAATTCTAAGAATCAATTTTGCTGAAGTGTGCCTTGTCCAAGAATGAGGAACAGGAAAACAAGCATCAAATTAGTCAATTAAAAAAAAAAAATACATGCTGACTGTAAAGTGCCAGGCAAATGTTTCCTATTTCTTTTATCACCTACCTCAAAGAGAGATTGTGAGGACCAAATGAACCAACGCACGGGCTATATGCTTGGGTTTTACCATTGGTCATGAGCTGTTCTCAACTTGATACTTGTAATGAGGGAACTCCCAATGTAGGCACTAAGTGGGTACATGCATGGGGCTTGAAATCCCTGTGGGTCATCTATCTGCTATGGGTTGGGGACAGGGGCACAAGGGAAGGGTACAATGACTTCTCTATCCCTGGCCAAGATCTCATACTTTAATTTTGCACTGGACCCTGAAAACCATGTAGCTGGCCTATATAGTGAACTGTAACATGGGGAAATCCTCTCCAAACGAAAGGATGAGTTATATTCATCCCAGTACCCAGAAGGAAGCACAACCATTTTTAGACCTCTGCAGGTTTTAAAGACAATATATTTTAAACAAAGGCATACTGCTTTCATTCATTTCTCAGGTCCCATGAAACATTAACACGGTTCTTTGCAATCAGAGGGTGATGCAAGCAGACCAGCAGGAAAGTGTCTGGCACTAGAAGTATCTGTGATGAAGACAGACACTATGTGGAGCGTATGGCTGGCTTCAGCAGGAGAATCACAGCATAGACTTTAGGGATTCTGCAGCAACACAAGGCCATCCGTAGCAGGGAATTATTACATATCATTCAAAAAGCAACACCTGTGTCCCATTAGACCAGACAGAGACAAAGCATCTGATGATGTTTCCTTTCCTGCTGGTGCTCCAGAGCTTCTCCCAGGTAACCACATGGCAGTCCAGTCTGCCCATCAACGAGAAGCCCTTACAAGACCTACATGCTTTGCTGCCCAGTAGTAAATACTACTGTAGTTACTGGATAGAGCAAAGCTACCTGATCAAAGACTCCTGGGAAATCACTACACTTCCCAGGAATGTATTATATGTTCGAGTACCAGGCATCATCCCACTGCCCACTGCCATGCCAACCCTGAAAAGCCTATCTTACCATAACCCCCTTTCCATGTGCTGGCTGACCGCACAGGCCTTGGCTCCAGACTGACCTGTCCCAGGGGCACTAGAAGGTAGGGAACAGGTGCTGGGTTGGGAGCCATGCCTGTGAAATTCTTCATAGGCCACATGTAAGCAATATGCAAAGCTCTGTGCCCCTTTCAGCAGGTTTCAATGGAGTCTGCCAAACCCCTTAAACAGCCTCACGGTCATTTACAAGTGGGACTGCGTTCCAAAGATAAAAATTGGAGGAGAATCTGACTGATTGACACACACTTCTATTCCAAACTGCTGTTGGTATGTACTACATTTTGTGGATTTATTTTTGTGAATAAAAGTAGATGGAAAAATGTTTTTCACATTTACACTTAGCAATATTACATAAAGCATCAAAATATTTTCATCCAAACAAAGAATTATGCAAATTTTTAAATGATCAAATATTTCACATTGAGCGAAATGGTGATTTTTCATATGTGTGCAACTAATAAAAATGTTGTTTTCATAATTGAAACATTTCCCTTTAGAGTGTCAAAAATAAATCTATATAAATAGGAATAACGTGTTATTCTAAAAGAGCATGGCTTTGGAGAAAAGTCCTAGGTTGAGAATTTCAAATCCCATATCCACCTAGTTTTCTCCTTTTCTTGGAGTCATGCAGAAAGAACTTCTAATCAAGAAGAGAACATATTTTACAGAATAAAAGTACAAGTGAATAGAAGAGTAAGCCAATGGGAGGAATTACTGGTTTTAGAAGCAGCCACCCCAAGTTCTTAATTAGCCCTGGATAAATGGATTATGGTTTTTGTTTTTCTTTATAATGTATTTAAAAGTGTACTGGATTTTAAATTAAAACCTGCAGAGTTATTCTCCTAATCCAATTACAGGGGGGTTTTACTGATGTCCAAAGTCATCCTAAGCTCCACGGATGAGTTTAGGGCTTTGATGAGTCTTGGGGAACAATATAGAAAATTGTATTTGATGTGCCTTTTACTGAAGGAAGGGGTCTACAGCTTTTGCCAACTTTTAAGGAGACCTGGGAAGTCCCTGCCCTCCCTCCAAAGATTAGGATCTGAGAAATAGAGTTTAATTAGTGCAAACAGTTTTGGGATGGTCATGGCAGTATCGGGTTTCCTGGTTTGAAGGGTGGGGCCGAATCATCACAGCAAGTACCTAATGCCTGCCATGGCTAAGACTTCCTACCCGGTATAGGGCTATCAGACCTGGCATTGAGGCATGGTGCCTGACTTGGAGAAATTCTCACTTCAATGGTGGAGGCAGAATGGGAACTCTAAAGGTGGAAAAGTACTATGCAAACACAGGTCTGGCTCTCAGAGAAGGTCTAGAGGTCGGGCTCTCCTTCTCCTCTGCCTCTAAGGGATTCGAGGGTGGGGTTCTGGGTGTGCACATCTTCCTTGCAGACCCAAACTCTCCCTCATGGGGGCTGTCTCAAGGTCATGCTGGGGGAAGGGGAGAAAGACTATAAATATTAGAGACTCCAAGTGTGGCAAGTCACTCACGCTTTCCAAGTCAGCCTTACTGGTAATAAAGGCACTATTTTATATCATACCCTTCCGTGTGATTCCATGTTGCCTCTCATGTAGTTCCAAGTTCAGGAGTGGGGAATGAGGTAGGACTCATTATTGTCCCTTAAATTCCAGCAAGAATTTCCTAGAAGCTAAATGATTTCATCACGATCACACACTGAGTAGGTGGTTTGCCTGTGGTAACCACATTTTCCCAATTCCTTCCTTTCCAAAAAAAATTCGTCCCAGGAAACAATCTTAGAAAGGCAAACGTATTATTAGGACAATGGGACAATTATTTGAAGGGAGGATGAATACAGAAAATCTTCCAGGTGTAGTTCACATATTCTTTAAGAAGCAGCTCTGATTTCACTTTCTACATCAAGTCTAATTTAATTACTGCACATTATTTAACATTCTTAGGCTTCATTTTCATCTGTAAAATGAGGAGTTCAGCAGATGAGCTCCAAAAACCTTCCCAGTGAATATTCCCTAAGTCTTTGAGCCCAAACAGTCTACAAAGATCTGAATTCTTCTTATATTAGCCACCATACAATTACTACCTTATTCTCCATGATCTTATTTTCTACCTATACCTATAATTTAAGCATTTTACCATAACATTCTGCTGTACTACAGGTTCTTACTGGAGAATATCATAGGCAACCCTCACTGTTCTACCCAACTCCTATCAAAGGCTCAGGATCTTTTGTTCATCTGAAAACATCATTAACACAGTAAAAAGGCCAGCTGTAGCCTGGGCAAAGGTACTTCTAATACATAAACCCAAAAAGGACTCATATTCAGAACATATAAAAAATTCCTACAAAGGATTGAGAAAAAGACAATCCAATTTTTAAAAACAGACAAAAAAGGCATAATGACAAAATGACAAATGACAAACAGGCATAAGAAAAGGTACTCAACTTATCAAGGAATTACGAACTAAAATCATAATGAGATATCACTATATACCACCAAAATTGCTAAAATGTTTAAAGATTAACAATATCAAGGATTAGGGAAACTGCAGAACAACTGGGAAACTCGGATACTGCTGGTGGAAATGTATACTGGTTTTGGAAAGTCTAGCAGTGTCATCTACATATAGACACACATTTGCTCTATGATCAGCCATCCCATTCCTGGAAGAAATGAGCACACATTTCTAGGAAAAGACACACATGAGGACTTTCATAGCTGTTTCATTCATAATAGTGAAAAAAAGTGGGAAACAATCCAATATTCCAATATATATCAATGGGATAAAAGACAAAGTGTGGTAAATTCATATAATAGAATACTGCACAGCAAAAAAAAAAATGAACTGTTGTTCAAAAAAGGGATGAGTCTCAGAGACATTTATATTGAGCAAGATTCAAAAGAGTACATGCTGTATGATTTAATTTATATGAAACTCACATAGAGGCACAACTAATCAATTGTGTTATAAGTTGACAATGAAGGGTCGTAGTGACTAGGAAAGAGAATGAGGGAACTTCTGGGTTGCCACAGCTGTCCTAAATCTTGATCTGGGTGATAGTTTTAAACAAATATATGCAGATGTAAAAATTCATTGAACCACGCACTTGATATTTGATTTTAACATATTTTACCAACTATATGTTGTACTTAAGTTTTAACAAGACAGTTAAAAAAGCCCAGGCTCACAAAATAATATTCATGAGAACTAACCAAAGAATAGGCCACCCTCTGCTTTTTGGGGATGTTCTCAGTTTTACTCTTGAATGAGAGCAGATCTACACACAATCCTCAACTGTCCTATGTACCTTTGCCTCTAAGTAGAAATTTACTGAACTGTGTTTCAGGATTATCTCCTATCATACATGGAGGGCATTATATGAAACAAGGTGAAGTCTGATACCATTTTACTGAAGGATATTATTTGAGGACATTTTCTGTCATTTCTCCTTTATGGAGAAGCACTGGAGAGAGTTCTTTGGGTGCTCAGGTCAGGAAAGCTGCTTCTCTTGAGCAACTTGTTTTTTTGTTTTTGTTTTTTAAGATTATTTATTTATTTATTTGACAGGCAGAGATCACAAGTAGGCAGAGAGGCAGGCAGAGAGAGAGGAGGAAGCAGGCTCCCTGCCGCACAGACAGCCTGATGTGAGGCTCGATCCCAGGACCCTGGGATCATGACCTGAGCCAAAGGCAGAGGCTTTAACCCACTGAGCCACCCAACTGGTTTGTTTTTATCTAATGGGTGCCATTAATCCAATAGGTGAAGTTCCTTGTAGTCAGAACAAAAAGTGGAAACCCCACATCCATTTGCTCGTCACTCTTTTCTGACTTTCCACCTACCTCAAACCACTCTCTTTTAGAAATTACTGGAATGTCTACTTTTATTAACTACTTTCATTCCTGGCTTCATTTTATCACTATACTTCGTTTCTCTACACTCTCATTTCTTTATATTTTCTCATATTGTACTATGCATTACTGTACTATGTGATAACCACTACAAACACTTTGCTTAAACCAAAACAGAGTGCTCACAGTACATGGTTAAGTACTGTTCTGCTCACTAACCTTTTCACATAAGCCCATTTCATCTCTTTAACTACAGTATAAGCTCCTTGGGTCTGGCCCATGTGTGACTTTTTAAAGAGTCTCAGGTAGACAATAGGGGTATAACGAACACCATTTCACTGCTTCTGTGCAATTATAGCTAATGGCAATGTTTCAGATCATGTGATACAGAGCATGAACGCATTTTTAAACCATGAAAGAACCGTTGCTCTAGGCCTGCAAAAACTTGCACACCATTTGGAAATTGGGTTATTTTAATTATAATGTCATAGAGAGCGACACGTATTTTAATCAACTTCAGTTGACAATCCTGCAACCACATCACAGCAGATGCTGATTCCAAACCATCTAAAAAATTACTTCCAGGTTTTAAGAACTGGCAGCTTAAGTAGGCCAGTGAGAAGCACGGCCTGCCCAGCTGCTTCCTGAGCCTGACCCTGGAGGATCCAGGCCTTGTCATTAGAAAGATTTTGAGGACCGCGGTGCTAAGCCAAGTGTGATCTCTAGGACTGGATCCCAGGCCCTGGGGAGTAAGCACCTCCCAGAGGCTACGCTTTTCTAAGCAATTTTCTAAACTACTGGCAAGAATTTAGATTCTCTGCTCTTCAGCATAGTCAGCAAACAGCACCAAAGTTTTGCTTGGCACTTCCTTTTGACAACAACTTGCAGTTTACACAGCTGGCTCTCTATTATAAAAGTTGTGGGTGACCTTTAGTACATAATAATGCCTTCAACTTTTGAGAAGCTGGTTGCCATTTTTGCCCACTGACCACAAGACTTCCTGAAGGGAGATGATTCTCCACCATTGAAATGGACTGACAAGGTTTCTTGATTTGCCTAATTAAGTAACCATGGGGTAGCTAATGTTGAAATAGCCGTTTCAGAATTCAACCTTATGGGTACATTGTGTTAATGTTACTCTACCCAGCAAACAGAACCGTTAAAGCTTCCATCCTTTATGTTTTCAATGAGGTTATTAGAAAATTAGTTGTTTTGAAACAGATACTTTAAAAGATTGATTATAAAGGTTGGGAATATTGGAGATGCCAATAAGAATGCTTACAAAAAGCAGAATTACTTTGAAAAAAGTATTTAAAGGGCTGATATAGATACATAGGAGACATATATATATATATAAACACACATATGCATATTTATATTGTGTATCATGTGGAGTTGACCCTTGAACAACACAGGGGTTTAGCGATACCCACCCCCCCCATGCAGTCGAAAATCCACATATGACTTTTGTCTCCCCAAAACTTCTAATAGCCCACTGTTGACTAGAAGCCTAACTAATAACATAAGGGTTTGACTAACATGTATTTTATATGTTATATGTATTTTACGCTGTATTCTGATGGTAAAGTAAGTAAAAGAAAATGTTATTTAGAAAACATAAGGGAGAGAAAATACATTTATTGTACTGCACTATATTTATCCAAAATGTCTGCATATAACCCCTATTATTCAAGAGTAAACTAAATAAATGAGAGAAGGATATGATTGAGGGAGTTTACAAGATAAACCTTTGAGAACCTCTTGTGTAATTAGGTTTTAAAACATGTTTCAAATATCCCAATGAAAAGTCTTAACATTTTTAGGAAATAGCTGTGGAAGCAAAGATTAAGTGGAAAAGAATCCACAACTTGAAAAGTTGTTTAGAAGAGAAAGTTGTAAGCTGTGAAAACAGAAAAATTTTGCACTGAAGAAGTGATTTGCAGGCTGTAAAGAAGCACTGACCAGAAAAGAGGGTACAGAGAAAAGGAATGAGAATCATATGTGAAATTTAAGAAAAGAACAAAGGAGAAAAGGAAAAAAAAGAGAGGGAGAGAAACCAAGAAACAGACTTTTAGCTGTAGAAAACAAACTGATGGTTCCCAGAGGGGAGTTGGAGGGGGTGACACAGGTGATGGGGATTAAGGAGTGTACTTATCACAATGAGCACTGAGATTGTGGAATCACTATATTGTATATCTAAAGCTAATGTAACACCGTATTTTAACTATACTGGAATTAAAATAAAACAAAAGAAAAAAAGAAAGGTATGAGGAATTAAAATGTGTGAGGTTGTACTTCAGTTGGATAGCACGGAGCCTTCTTGGGGGGCAGGGTACATAAAGTAGGTCACGCTACTGACACTCAAATAATTGGTGAATAAATGCTTGAAGGAATAAAATAATACTAGGTAGAGTCTTGAAATATTAGCTCTAGGAAAAACCTAAGTGGTCATCTTGTCCCACCTCTTTATTTTCTGGAGAATATAAAGCACCTATGGCCAAGTGGCCTCTGCAAGACGCTACAGCTAATTAGTGGCAGTGGTGGGGCTAGAAACTAGGACTTCTGCTTTGTGGGTCACCACTTTCTGCAGGTCACTATGTTCCTTTCTTTATTTTTAAAAAAGCAGTAGGAGAAAAAAGGAAGAGTTGTTTGAGGAAGTGGAAGTCTAGTTATTTGCAGGACCAGGAGGAAATGAACTCTTCATTCTGATAGATAAAGCACGAAGAGAAGATAGTCCTTAACCAGAGACTAAAATGGGTTGTTACGGGCTGAACTATGTCCCCTCCCCAAGCCCCAATTTCATATACTGGAATCCTAATGCCCAGTACTTCAGAGGGCAACTGTATTTGGAGATAGGATTTTTAAAGGGGTAATTAAAGCTAAATGAGTTCATTTGGAAGGGCCCCAATCCAATACGGCTGATGGTCTTATAAGACCAACAGATTCGAACACAGACACAGAGGGAAGGCCATGTGAAGACTCGGGGAGAAGACAGCCACCTACAAGCCAAGGAAAGAGGCCTCAGAAGAAACCAACTCTGTAGACACTTTGATCTTAGACATCTAGCCTCCAGAATTGTGGGAAAATAAGTTTCTGTTATTTCAATCACATAGTCTGTGGCACTTGGTTCTGGAAGTCCTGGTGAACTAATATACAAGTATTGCTACCTCCTGCCCCTACAAGTCAGAATAACAGGTGCAATCCTAAATTCAGTTACACAGTGGTTACTAACAGTAGACAAAGTTGTGAGAATATATGTGGTCTTCTATGACTACCTAGCTTATTGAATACAGTGAGCCAACTTATACAATTATTTTAATTAAAATTTGCCTTTCTACTGAAGAAGCCAAAGCTAACCTGAATGTGCCCAGCATTTAGTTATTCCCAACCAGCATCCAGTGGGGGAAGGAACTACTGGACCCAGTTTCCTCTGGTTGGATCAGCCTTGCAGGAACTATGATTCCTAAGCAGCATGGTGGAGGGGTTTCAGTTCAAACACCAACTACAATCTATGGCAGTCGCTGACTGAAATGTCATGTTTAAAACGATTCCAAGGGCACCTGGGGGGCTCAGTTGGTTAAGCAACAGCCTTCAGCTCAGGTCATGATCCTGGAGTCCTGGGATCGAGTCCAGCATCGGGCTCCCAGCTCCACGGGCAGTCTGCTTCTCCCTCTGACCTTCTCCCCTCTCATGCTCTCTCTCACTGTTTCTCTCTCAAATAAATAAATGGAATTTAAAAACAAACAAACAAATAAAGATCTGTTAGATAACTACTAAGTAAACATGCCAGCCACATTTTATATTCAGTTACTTTTGAAAATCGTCTTGATGGACTAATAATGTATATGGCATATTTTCAATGGAATAAGAATGGAGAGAAGAGAGCAGCAGGAAGAGTCAGGAATCATCAGTCTTTAGCAGATGTCATGCCCTGCCCACAGAATGAAAGATATGACAATATACCAACATACATGCACGCACACACACACACACACCCCTCTGCTCTATAGGAACAGGGAGACCCCTTCTGCTACCCATAGTCTTACCCTTTCCTCACCACTCTGCCTCCATGACTGAGATACACTCGTAACAGCTTAGAGGCCTGGAATCATATCGGTACAGGTTATCAAGTAAATAGTAACATCATAGTCAGTGGTAAATAAACAGTGAAACTGTCCAGAGGAATTGGTACCTTTCTTACTACATACAAAGACCACACGGAATTAACTACCAATAGACAACTGAGTCATATAAGCTTTCTGTAATACTTCTTATTCAACTGCATGTAAAAATCACTTTACTCCCACCGGAGGGAGAAAAGCATTTTTTCATTTTTGGAGACACTTTAAATATTGTGTGTTTCATTATATATTATACATTATATTTTTCCAATTGAAACTTTCTGTAGTGGATTTCAAGAGGTTTATTTGTCTCCATAAGGTTGACTGGACCAATTACAGAAAATTTCAAAATAAAATTCAGTTTCCTTTTTTTGTTTCATTGTGAATTACAATGATGGTATTGAGGCAGAATAGCTTTACACATAATTTCAAAGCTTAGCTTTGGAGATCTGAAATTAAACAGCACTTCATTTCATAGATTCCAAACAGACCTCAGAAACAACAAAACTGTAAGACAACAACAAAAATATAAAAGCCGCTGGCTCCCAGCATACAGAAAAGCTTTACCCGCTAATATTAATTCACTTCAGTGTTCTAGTTTGCTTTTTTCTTTAGATTATACAACTTTTCCCTCATGCAATCACTGTGTTATTTTAAGCAATTTCAACAATGTAACAACAATGCCATATTATTTAAATAGAGTTTCAAAAATTGGTTACTAAGAAAATTCTTTTTACTTGCTCGTTCCTTTTACTTGTTATTATAGCCTCAGCAAGGTATACCCTAGCCAAAACCAGTATTCTTTCATGTAAAGCACAGAGGCAAAAGAATTTTAAGAAAAGTAGACCATTAGCTTCAGTCACCCTATAACATTTGTGAATAATTTGCTCGGTTTCAAAAAGTGCAAGGAAAATGCTGCACATTTGCAATCTGGTGAAAGGTAAATGAAGACAAGGCCTGGAGCAAGTCTTACGTGCCAAGGGCTAGAAACGAAGTGGATACGCAGCTGCTTTAAGTCAAGCATTTATAATCTCAAATATGTAGAAGGAAAACACCCTGTAAATAACAGAATTAAGCATGAGAAACACATATGTGAATATTTTTAAGCCAAATTCAATAAAATATTCATTAAACCAGTTAACAGACAAAAGTCAAACCATGAGTTTTGAAATTTGCGTAAGGTTCATTCCATCTCTTAAGGCCAAAGCAATAAACTATTTACAAACACAGCAATAGCAAACTCCTAAGTAGTTTACGAATATTTTCTGTGCTTCTGGAAGATACCACAATACAGAACATACTTAGGCAAACCACTAACTCAAGGCTGATGACCTTGCAAATTTGTACTTTTTTTTTAAAAGGAAACTGAAAAGCAAAATACACACATTAGAGAGATAAACATTAGTGGTTCTCTAAAATTCACTGCTATAGAAGATAATTCTTTTCTGCAATAAAATGCTCGAAATCTACAAAATTACTACCATAGTATGGCTATGACAATATGTTTGCTTTTTTTTCCCCTTCCACAATAAAAATAACAGCTAACAAACTGTGGTAATAGCTCTGATCTGATGTAAGATTTATTTTGGGAGTTCAATAAAGCTTAGTTCTATGAATACTGGAACTATTAGCATCTTAATTTTAGTTTTAAGTCAACATTTTATGGTGATTCTCTTTTCTTCTATAGCCTAATTAACTTCTCAGAAGTCCTCTATTAAAAAAAATCAATCAAAATGACAAACATAATTCAATAATTAGTGAATATGAGTGGCCTTCCCTGGTGAGCTGGCAGTATCTTAGAGTTTCCTCCTAACTCCCACTATGAGAGGGAATGCCCCACCAGATCATCCCAGCAAATCCCCACAAGCATTATGAGGACTTTGTTCACTGGATTATGGATTCTAAAAAGTAAAGGTTTGTAATGGGTGAGAAGTGAATTATTATTACTCCTAAACATCGTTAAATCTCAAACCAAGATTTTTACGTGTTTAAGTTAAAAAAAAAAAAAAACTCATGAATGGAGACACTACTTTTTTTCTTGACGTTTCAGTGAATGATTTTCAAGAAGAGGCCATATAACTTAACTGAAATATGTAGAGGCAAGTCTGATAATCCCCAATTCCCATAAAACTCAACACCTGCAGCCTATGTAATAAATCAGTTTGTGAATCTAATTGCTCTTTTTCTGCATGCTTCCATGAGCCTGTATAGCTAAGCTAAAACCATTGTCATAGCCTTAATCACAGCCAGGTTTATTTTTGTTGGCAGTCTTATGCAAATCATTGTATTATGGGTCTTTGCACTTAATTCACTCAGATTATACCCTGATACCAAAAACAGATTGTAAAACAGGAAGGGATCTTTGAATTGTTTAATTAACTATGAGTTGTAATTTCTATTTATATCTAACTGAAACGTTATAGTTCAAACTGTGTTAAATATTCATAGGAAAACAGATTATTCTGTTTCTAATTTAAAATACTTAAGCTTGCTGTAATTTAGAAGTTACAGTACCCACAAAAAGAATATATCAGCATTTTTTCAATGTTTTAAGCCAATTTCTCTTCTTCTGTGAACTAACCTCTGGAACTAAAATTCATCAACAAAACACTAATTTACTAAATGGTACCTTTGTGGCCTAAAAGAATTGCAGCAACTTCAAAATGGTCCCCAAATTCACCCTCTGTCGTTAAGTCCTTTACCACACAGTCTTTTCAGGGAACCACAGGGAAACCAATTGTATCAGTCAATTACCACCAATTATTGTTGGTCGATTAAATTCACAAGAGCCAGAAAATCTGATATCTATCCCACATTGTTTACCTCTTTCACTTTTTCCAGCATGGTAAACTGTCTACAAAAAAAAAAAAAAAAAGAAAAAAGAAAAAGAAATAGAAGGGCCACCAATTAAAATCTAATCACATTATAGTCTCTTGCCCATGAAGAGCCATTGGATACTGGCACCAAAATATTCTTCTATTTAGAATAGAGTTACTTTCAAACTTTTCCTTTTATCATTGTGACCATCCTGGTCTTAGAATTATTCTGAGGCTAATGTTTTCATAACAACTGAGAAGTAGTGGGTAAAAAAGGAAGAAGAGTACAGATCTTCCTCAACTTAGGATGGGATTACTTCCCTATAAATCCACTGTAAATTGAAAATATCATAAGTTAATCATGCATTCAATACACCTAAGCTACCAAGCATCATAGCTTAGCCAAGCTTATCTCAAACATGCTCAGAACACTTATATTAGCCTATAGTTGAGCCAAATCATCTAACACAAAGCTTATTTTGTAATGAAGTTTTGAATAGCTCATGTAATTCATTGAATGCTGTATTGAAAGTGAAAGACAGAATGGTTGTATGGTTATGGAATGGTTGGAAGCTTATCAGTTGTATACCCTCATGATTGCATGGCTGATTGGGAGCCTCAGCTCACTACCCTGCCCAGCATCACAAGAAGTATCTACCACATGTTGTTAGCCTGGGAAAAGATCAAAATTCAAGTTCTGGTTTCTACCTAATACACGTTGTTTTCATTGTCCTCATTGTGAAGTAAACAAACAAATAAAAACTAAGTCAAACCATCATAATTTGGGGACCTTCTGAATAGGAAAACACCTCTATATTCATCCCAAGAATATTGACAATTCAGTGAATATAATGTTTATAGCATTAGCTATCAAACCATACTCTGTCTACCAGACCACATGCACAGGCGAGGCTCAATTCTGGAGCACTCTCGGGATCCCTCTTCACATGTGAGCAGAGAAGAGTTCCAGAGACTATATGAGAAGTCAGGGAAGATCTCTTCTACCACTGGGCAACCAATCTCTTTGTCTGTTAAAGCATGTACAATCTATGTTATGGTAGAAAGGTAGTGATAGGATTCTGAAGGTCACTTGAGTCAGTCATCAGAGACTACACAGAGATCATAAGAAGAGCCGGAAAAATATGTCCAAAAAGAATGATCATGCATTAGGCTCAAAATGTCCATCATCTTTATATCACTGTTGAGCTGTGAACTGAAAGCATCCTTCTGATGAAAACATCCATTATCGGGGCGCCTGAGTGGCTCAATGGATTAAGCCACTGCCTTCGGCTCCGGTCATGATCTCAGTGTCCTGGGATTGAGCCCCGCATCGGGCTCTTTGCTCAGCAGGGAGCCTGCTTCTCTCTCTCTCTCTCTCTGTCTGACTCTCTGACTACTTGTGATCTCTCTCTCTGTCAAATAAATAAATAAAATCTTTAAAAAAAATAGAAAAGAAAAGAAAACATCCATTATCTCCCAAACAGGAACCAGGTTGTTGTTGGGGCAAGTTACCGTAGATAAAGACAGTATGTCTTCTGTCAGCTCTGGAAGGAAAGGCAGAATCTACACAGAATGGGTTGGCCCTCAAGACTCCTGGGATACAGTTTCAACCAGGATGTAGCTATGGAGTGTGGGGCTGGAGACCCTCTACCCAGGGATTTTCCTCACACTCTAAATAATACCCACCAGCACATATGGTCTAATTCATCTTCCAAATGAAAAATAGACTTACCACTAAAGTAAGTCTGTCAGCAAACCTGGCTGGTCCTTCCCCTGCAATAACTTCTCTTTATTTATCCTCACTTTCATAAGATATTGAATACATTCTCTATGATAATATATAACAGCAGGTTGCCTACTCTACGCCAGACCCTGATTGTCCTAACGCCTGACATTCATGCCTCCTAACAATTCTGTGAAATAGGTGCTATTTTCCCTAATTTACAAATGCAGAAACTGAAGTACAGGAGCTCTTGTGACTCACTAGAGATTGTTCTTACAAAATGATAGAGCTAGAATTGAAGGCAACCTGATTCCAGAAGCTGTTCAAAGCCATTATGCTACACCGAGCAAAGGAAAATGAGTGAGACTCTGTCACTGCCCACTGGATGAACAGAGAATTTCTGCTTGTTTGTTTATTTGCAGTAGTAGGAGTTAGCTGAAAGTTATAGAAAGCTCAAGAAATTGTTTAAATACACTGTGACTGTAACAGATTTATAAATGGGGCAGCTCACTCAATCTGGAAAATAAAATATGGAGTAAGAAATATGCTGAGATTTTGCAGAGAGGTTGAGATGGTCAGGCCATAGAGAGCTTCCTATGCCAAGGATCTTGGGATTTTTTTCTGTAGTTTAGTAAAATTGCCTTTAGATAGATTATTCTGCCAGCATATTGCATATAGATATGAAAGGGGCAAGAATGGAGCTAGAAGGATAAATTGTCAATGACTGAAATAATCCAGTCAAGGAAATTTAGGAGCAAATTCATTGAACCAGATTGGTGGTAACTGGGATGGATGTGACAGCAGTTTAAGAGTCATTGTGAAAGTGAAATTGACAATTTGATTGAATTTAAAAATGAAGACTTGCAGGTGGCCGTAAAAAATGACTCTCACAATGAAATGGGATGTAAATACACAATAAGGTCAGTTTCAGGCATGTTCACTGAGCCAGTCTCCATGCACTAATGTACAAGGGATGTCCAGAAAGCCATCTGAATGTATGAGTGTGACCTTCTGGGGAGAGGCTTGGAGATAAATGTGTGAGAATATCATATTAATAAATTTGTCTAATTCATTGCAACCACCTTAAAGAAAAGTATCAGACACGTTGCCAGAGAACAAATATGCATAAAAGCAACCTAATTGTAAGGACTGACCTCCAAGTATGAGGAAAATAGAAACCAGACTTGGCTTATAACGTCTACGACTGTCAGAAGCTACCACACTCTATAGCTAGGAGGGGAGTGTTTGTGGAATCTCTAGGATGATTTCTGAGGGTTTCACGTCCCCTCCTTGAAATGCTCTCTCCCCTTCTTCACTTTGCTGCAGGCCCTGTTGTGTCCATATAGATCCAAATGAGAAGAAATAATCTAAAGTGTGCATTTTATTACTGCTTCATTACAGCATACACATATTTGTTCACACACACACACACACAGGCAGTTTCACTGTGACTTTATTTTCTATGCTATAAAATATGAAGAGCTTTAAAAACAATATAAGTTCCTCATCTCAGCTGAACATTCATAATCTTTACACTTTCATTGTCCCCAAACTTGGGCCAGATAAAAAGATTTCTAGTGATACGATCTGATGAGATTAAGAGATTCTGTGCAAAAAATTATC
This sequence comes from Lontra canadensis, assembly GCF_010015895.1. Taxonomy (NCBI): domain Eukaryota; kingdom Metazoa; phylum Chordata; class Mammalia; order Carnivora; family Mustelidae; genus Lontra; species Lontra canadensis. The sequence continues at coordinate 17,032,987 of NW_022631031.1, read as the reverse complement.
TCCCCTTTAATTTCTTCCCATTCCAGTTTATGCTTATATTCCCGTCTTGGCCTCAACTTGGTGTCAAGACATAAAAGGTCACCATTAAAATCTAAATATGTCATCTGGCATAATAACTCATCCAGCCATTAAGTTTTATTAGCATACCAGAATAAACTTTTCATATTAACCTACAAGTCATTTGATATGACTTTAAAACAATAATATGGTATACTAAACTTGGGTGGTGGGACAGAGGGAGAGAATGATGCAGACTAAGTAGTAAGGTCTGGGATAAAAGGGAAACCAGGGTTCTTGTGGGAGGAAAATGTCAAAAGCAGAAGGAATAAACACATTTGCCTAGAGCAACCTTGCCCAGATGATGAAAAAGCGCTTTCACTTTTGAGTCTCTGTTTTTTTTTTGAGATGACTTAAAACACAGTCATTATTTGCCTGAAATCCTCCAGGAAACTTTGAATTAAATATGTACATATTGTACTAGTTATCTCAGAAATGTGATTGGGCTGCAATTATGTCAGTAAAGCTCTAACTACCAAAAGAAAATTGTATGGCATCCTCCATCATGCCTGGACAAATTTAGATGATTGAAAGCATAAACCAGGCCATATTTTATACTACATCTATGTAAAGAAAAGCAGGAAAACTCTTAGCTCATGCATGCTGGATGCTAAAACAACTTTGGGACTTTACAGTGAAAGAAGGCTGCTCCATGGGGAAAATGGACACGAATAGCTACTAGTAGCTATCCTGGCTGCTGCAGCTACACGAGGTCAAGATAATGGTCCATGAGCAGAGCACCGTAGAGCTAGCTCCATATGGTTTTACAAACCCAGCTTGTAATTCAGTTTTTCTGGAAATGGCAAATATTGTACACTTAACCCTTTTAGCTATGGATACCCTGCTCGTAATTTCTAGGCTCAAGTGATGGTGAACCATGCAAATACTATGGAGGTGTGTACAACCAGAACAACAACGAGCTCTGTAACTTGTCTCTTTTATATTCTACATTTTCAGACTCAGTAAAGCTTTCATTTCATGGGATATGCATTTCGAAGTACTAATATGCTACACGATATATATTAAGTGCTTGGTAAATATTTGTTGAATCTGAACCCAAGAAAATAAAATTTTTAAGAAGTAGATCTCTTTTTTTAAGATTTTATTTCTTTATTTAGAGAGTGCAGGGGAAGGGGCAGAGAGAGAGGGAGAGAGAATCTCAAGCAGACTCTGCTCTGAGCAGGAAGCCTGACGCAGGGCTTGATCTCATGACCCTGAGATTATGACCTGAGTTAAAATGAAGAGTCAGCAGACACCTGGGTAGCTCAGTGGGTGAAGCCTCTGCCTTCGGCTCTGGTCATGATCTCAGGGTCCTGGGATTGAGCCCCACATCAGGCTCTCTGCTCCGCAGGGAGCCTGCTTCTCCTCTCTCTCTGCCTGCCTCTCTGCCTACTTATGATCTCTCTTTCTGTCAAGTAAATAAGTAAAATCTTAAAAAAAAAAAAAAAAAGAAGAGTCAGCTACTTAAACAACTGAGCCACCCAGGTGGCCCTAAAAGTTTATTTCTCAAACAACTTTAATCATTGGGACCTTCACATGATGCAATACCAGATTATTTCTCTCCCTCTCTGATAGTCCATTAGACCCGATGATACAAAAAGAATGTGATGAACCCTGCAATGACAGGTCTGCGAGCTGTGTGATTACTTCCTGTTCTGTGCACATCTTATTTGATCCCCGGTTTTCAGATCATTTTCTTTCTTATTATGTTTCCTGTGTTCCACATTATTATTTTTATAGGGAATGAAACTACCTATCCTCCCAGTTCTCATCACCCATACTGCCAGGGTTAGAATTTAGTCATTCTAATTTACTTGGTGTGATGAATGGAGTTGTCAGATTTAGCAAATAAATATAGAGGATGCCCAGTTAAATTTTAATTTCAGAATTTTTTTTTCATATAAGTATATTCCATGAAACATTTGGAACGTACTTATACCAAAGAATTTATTCGTCATTCGTCTGAAATTAAAACTTAAAGGACATCCTATACTTTACCTGGCAATACTAGTCATTTGATAACAATCATAGATTATGACTTAGAATTTAACACTTGACATGTAAGAAGACTGAAGCATGGAGATAAAGAGATCTGTGTAACTCAAACTGGCTTCTAAACCCCTAGTCAAGAGCCCCTCTACAAGTATGTCTCTTAATAAAATCATCTGGTCAACCTATCCACTTGACTTTATTTAGTGGAGTATATCTTATCACTAGATCCCCGAGGGTATGGGGCATTTTTATTATAACTGAATGGTGGATTCTGCCCATACCCCTCATCGAAACAAGCATTTTTTTTTGGTAATAAACTTGTTAGTCATCCATTACCTTCATTGTATCACTTCTGATATTGAATTATAATTGCTTCCATACATACATTGCTTTCCAAGAAGAGCATACATATGCTCCTTGAAGTTAGGAGCTCTATCCATTTACTCAGTGACTAGGACAGGGTCCTGGCTCACAGTAGCTTTTCCTTAAATACTTAATAAATCTAAGAACAGTTAAACAGTGTAAACAGACAGTATTCAAAGTACGCAAGGATGGATCTACGTTCTGGCCTTCCCATCTTTATTTGGCGAGCGCTGAAGTCAGTCTCTTCTACTTTGAATACAGAAACACACTCTTTCACACAGTGAGCCTTGATGCTGTAATAATTGATTTCATGTGTAAACCTGACTGGCCACAGAGTGCCACTCTATCCATTATTGCTGGGTGTGTCTATGAGAGTGTTCTGGAGGAGATGAGCATTTGAAAGAGTGGACTCAGGAAAGCAGGTTGTGTTCCTCTAGTGGGTGGGCATCATTTCATTCATCAAGGACCTGAAGAGAACGAAAGGTAGAGGAGAAAAGAACTTGGCTGCATATTCCTGCCTCACTGCTGAGCTGGGATACCTCATCTCATCTTCTCCTGCCCTCAGACTGGGTTTTCCACCATCAGCTACCTGGTTATGGGCCTTCAGACTCAGGACTTCAGACTGAATTATGCTGCAGGCTTTCTCCAGCTTACAGACAACAACAGATCATATTATGAGACTTCTCAGGCTCTACAGCCATGTGAGCCAATTCCTCAAAAACATCATAAATAGCCATCTCACAATGACCACTGTTGGGATAAATATATTCATACACATTATATAGACTTCGGTGCTAAGCTGATACTAGAAATACTACTTCTATAACAAATGATTACTAACATTAAAGGTTAATTATATACCCAATGTCCCCACAGAACACAGAAAAATCTGGACTTTAATCCCACTGTCTCCAGTTCCAAGTCTGCCTGCTTAATTAACTACCAGTCAGTAGAGGCCCCACTGGTGGTCTCACATCTCAGTGATGCCTCCTTTGTTGGATATTCCAATATCAGTTACTCCTTAGAATGAGAGACCCCTGAATTATATCAATAATTTTTATGGGTAACACAATCACTTCTTGGTTTAAATAAGTGTTTTATTTATGTTACTTTTTATGAAATTATCTTTTAGGAGACACATGTGTTCATGCCCTTGCTTTGCTGTGCATCTCTTTCCAGTTCAGAGATAAATAGCACAGATCTTGTTTTCATTTCCTGTAACTTTTAAGAATTTTAATTTACAACTTAAAAATGTTGGGCACCAGGGTGGCTCCGTCAGTTAAGGGTCCAACACTTGATCTCAGTTCAGGTCCTAATCTCAGGGTTGTCAGTTCAAGCCCCATGTTGGGCTCCACACTAGGCATGGAGCCTACTTAAAAAAATTTTTTTAATGTAACACTATAGAAATAGAATCACTAACTGAATTATTAATTATAGAAGGATTTCCAGGGCTGTATAGCTTACATTTAATTGTAAATGAGCTTAAAGTCATCAAAGAATATTTTCAAATTAGCAAATCAAGTGAATCTTAAAATATGCATAATATGGATACACTGTTTAGATTTTTCAAGGGCCATTTTAAGGTGGCTCCCAATTTCTTTACAAACCACACAACGAACATTCCATTATTATCTTCTTCGTGGGTATTTTTACTATTGAAACTCATAGTTAAGGTTACATATATTTTTTAATCTGTTATGAAAGAGGATCTTCTAAAATGTATTCACAGAGAGAGATACAAAATTTTTTCCTTATCTCCACAATCATAAAGTTCATTGAATTTCACTGGCTTCAAATATTCCAGGACTCACTTTCATGTCAGTTCTTAAACTTTACTGTATATCAGAATCAACCCAAGATGCTTATTAATGCGGACGTCTGGTCTCTGTCTCCAGAGACCCTGCTTTAGTCAACCAGAGTTGGAGTCCCCAGGTCTTCATTGTAACAGTGAAGATGGTTCTGACACAGGGGGACCAAAGACTTTAAGAAACCTGGATTTTTGTCCTCCGCTATGATACTTCCCACGAAAGTCAAACAGATAAAGATTAATGCACTGGTTTTCAATCTTGGCAGCAATTCAGAAACACTAGTTCTGGAGCTAGGCCAAATGCCCTAGGTGATCTGATCTAGAGTCAAGGGTGAGAACTGCTGGCTCAATAAATACCCAGAAAGACTAACGAATACTATGACATGTTTCTATATGTTACCTGCAGGATAAGTCCTCATTAATAAGCAGACCTTGTAGTTAGGAGTAACACCACCAACAAAGACACCTCTATTAAATTTCTTCATCTTTCATTCCATGGTGACTAGGGACAGGACTAGGTGACTCTTGGAGTGACCACCCACATAGGAGAAGCCAAGCTCTCTTCTTGGCATCCAAAAAGACTGAAATTTAGGAATGCTTTTGCAGCAACACAGATTGCCACCCTCTGTGTTCCCTAATTTTTGGATCTAACAGATTTTTGTGGGTGCTGCAGCAGCCACAGCCACCTTGAAGAAGCCAACCAGCTCCGTCTTGAAATCCTGGTCCCACAAACCAGAAAAGCAGAGCTTGTTTGCACAGCCAGCTTTAGTATCCCTTCCCCATTCCCATTTTGATATTTTTGTATTAAAATAGAGAGAGTAAAGAAGTGGAATCTTCATTCCCTTCCCCACAAAGCAACCAAACCCCACCATCATGATGAACTATGTCAAAGGAAGACCCAAAGTAAGAAGCATTTAGGAAAGGAAAGAAGTTGACTTACCAAAGATTTGCAAGAAAGACCAGCATTTGGAAGTATCAGTTCAATTCTCCATTTAGTTTGTGAGGTGAGCCAGATAAAGTGGTCCTGGTTTTATGTGTTTGTTTATGTTACATGCAAAGCATTCTTTTCCTTGTCCTGAAACATGATGTATATCCTATCCACTACTACAAAAGGAAGGCAGAGATTGCAGGAGTTTCTTCTCAAACCTATGAGTGCCTATCCACCCTGGTTACTGTAATTTTGCAATTTTCACTCTATTACATAAAAACACACTCTGTATGCGAAAAGAGATTTTTATTACTCCTTGAAATTGAATCAGCACTTGGGAAAAGATCATTGATAAAAGCAAATCAAAATGCCACACACCAGCATAAATTCCAAGCAGATTAAGGATTTAAATGTAAAAAATACATAGCCATATACCAGCATAAATTCCAAGTAGATTAAAGATTAAATGTAAAAAATGAATCATAAAAGTACTAGAAAAAAAAGTATGGAGAATTGCCTTAAAAACTTAAAGTGGGAAAGGCTTCTCTAATCAAAATCCTAAAACCATAGGGAAAAAAGATTGATAAATTTGACTTACGTAAATGTCAAAAGTGTGTATGACAAAACATTGTTGGTAGAAATAAAAGACAAGGAACAGACTTACAAAGATATTTGCAGATTATATATAAAGAACTAATCTTAACATATTAAAAGCACATAGAAACTTTTAAAAGAAAGATCAATAAGTAATAGAAAACTGATAGGGAAAAAATAGAGGTTGAATAGAAGTTGAGGAGATCTTCAACTCCACTAACTACAATAATAGCCATGACACTCTGTGTCAGAAACTAGTCTAGCTCTTCTTATATGTTAACATATCTCACTATTTTTAAGATTTATTTATTTATTTTTGGAGTGAGAAAGTGTGCAAGCATGGGGGGAGGGGCAGAGGGAAAGAATCTCAAGCAAACTTCTGGCTGAGCAGGTAGCCTAACTTGATCCCACAACCCTGAGATCATGACCAGGAGCCAAAACCAAGAGCCCAGTGCTTAACTGACTGAGCCACCCAGGCACCCCAATATATTTCGTTTTCAAAGTAACCCTGTGAGGTATTACTATCTGTACTATATTCACAGGAAATGGAGGCACCAAGAAGTGAAGAAATCTGCCCTAGACCACAGAACTGATAAATGGTGGAGATCATGCTTAACCCCGAGTATCTGGGCCCCCGGGTTGGTACTCTTAACCACCATGCATACTTCCTTTCCTAATAAGAGAAATGCACGTTAAGACCACATTGAAATTTCTCACCTCTCAGGCTGACAAAATTCAAGCTTGGTAATATACTCTTTCAGCAAATGTCCCTCAGAACACAGGGACACTCTAATTAAACACTGCTGGGGAAGTGTGAATGGCTATAATACTGAGGCAAACCAGCAGTGACTATAAAAATTACAAACACTTTTGCCCTTTGAGCCATCAAACCTACTCCTATATGTATATAACTGTGTATATGCAAAGTGACATATTTCTAAGATCATTATTCACCTAGTACTGTATATAATAGCAAAAAATTAGAAAAATTCCACAGACCCAATGTAATGACATGGCCATTCAATGGAATACTATGGAACTATAAAATGGACAAAGCAGCCCTCTGTGTACTGACATGAATGATCTCCAAGATAGAGTAAATGCAAAAACCAAGGTTCAGACCCGTGCATAGAGTGAACTATATTTTGTACAGGAAGAAGAAATACAATATCTATATTCACTGTAGCCTAAGGAATAAGAAAAGAGGATTCTGAATTCTAAACCTGGGTCCATTCTCAAAGGAAAAGCTTTGTCTAACATCAAAACATTGACAAATAAGTACATCTTATGTCTTTTAAGTTAAAGGAAGATGATAAAATACTAATTCATTCTATTCTTTTGAGTCTCTATTCTAAGCAACTTTGTCAGTTAATCTAATCATGGCTTGATGGGGTTTAAATGTGATGCTCTGCCTAAGGGACCCTCCACATAGCACAGCTTCCTCACACCCCCAATGGAATGACCTCTTTTTTGCTGACCAGCTGGCTCTGTCCTTCAGCTTGTACATTTTCCTCTTTGTTGGAATTCCCATTTCCCCCCATTATACAGAAAAAATTTCTATCCACACTCCTCCTCAGGTCTTTAGGGACAACTTAACAAGTAGATATCTCTCATCAGAACAAACTTTTTTTTTTTTTTCAAAAGGGGAGTGTCTCAGGTTATCCAAAGAAAATACATTTTGTACTCTTATTCTATTGCACTAACCAAGGTGGGTAAAATTATCACTATACCGTATTTCTCAGAACAGATCATTTCATTTGGCTTCTTATTAAAGCAAGCAAATGTATCATCTTTTCTAGAGGTAGTGTACATCACATAGCTTCATGTATATTTTATTTTAAAAAAAGAAAACAAATATTTCTTCAATGCCATTATTCCTTTGCATAAGGTCAACTTTTTATAATTTATGCAATAAATTATTTACTTTAGAAACCACCTTCATACAAAAATAGAAATTTTTCTGCCTCATAAAACTATTTCAGAAAGTATGCTTAACTAGGAAAAAAAAAATTCCTGAAATATCTTAATTACCTGCTTAGAAGGGAATTTTCTAAACAGAGAAAACTAATTCTTTGGTTAAGGACTATCATGTTTAATCATACACAGATAGAATGTCTTTTTATTTCAAGAATATACTTAGAGAAAGTTTAAATGAATAGCATTTTTACTACACTTGAATCTGTTCCACTGGAGAACACATAGTCTTGTCTCTTAAAGATAAGGAGTCATCTTCTGCTTTAAAGACTGACTGCTTTAATAGTACCAAGAAAAAGTCCTATGCACAAAATAGAGTTTCATGAAAATTCAGAACCAGAAGACAATACCTCTTGCTGAAAGAACCACAGAAAAGATGGTATGTTGTTCTATAATTATATTCTACTCTATCCTCCCCTTCAAAATTATTCATTACTTTACTGTATAATAAAACACATTGTTTAAGTAAAGTTAGGCCTGGCCATGTGACTTTCTTTGGCCAATGAGATGCTGGTATGATGAGACACTAGTAGAAGCTTTAAGAATGCTTGCTTTTACACTTGTGCTGTTTTCTGGCCATTATTAGACCTGCCATCATAACAGACAGGGAGCAGATCTAAACCAGGGCAAACCTAGGAGCAAACCCAGCTTACCCTGGCTGGAAACAGAACTGCCCAGCTGAACCCAGCCTAGAACTGCCAAACTCCAGTCAACCTGTACTACAGGGACGAGGATACCTGTCTGCTACGACAAACTGTGGAGACATGGAATTTGTTTGTCATGCAGGCTTACTGTGCCAAAAACTGACTAATGGAGGGTTTTGAATTGGACATAAAAGATGGATAAAATTTATATATGTGAGGAAAGAAACTATTCAATTAAAAGATAGGCAGAAGATCTGAATAGATATTTTCCCAAAGGGTATATACAAGTGACCAGCAGGTGGGTAGAAAGGTGCTCAACATCACTAATCACCGGGGAAATGCAAATCAAAGCTGCAAAGAGATGTCACCTCAGATCTGTTAGAACGACTATTATCAAAAAGACAACAAATACGTGCTGGTGGGGACATAGAAAATAAGAGAACTCTGGTGTACTGTTACCAGCCATAAATCAGGATATCCACTATGGAAAACAGTATGGAGTTTCCTCAAAAAATTATAAATAGTTACCATATTATCTAGACTTTTATCTATAGGTAATTATCCAAAGGAAACAAAATCAGTATCTGAAAAAGAAATATCCACCCTTGGGGTGCCTGGGTGGCTCAGTGGGTTAAAGCCTCTGCCTTAGGCTCAGGTCATGATCTGAGGATCCTGGGATCGAACCCCGCATCGGGCTCTCTGCTCAGCGGGGAGCCTGCTTCCCTTCCTCTCTCTCTCTGCCTGCCTCTCTGCCTACTTGTGATCTCTGTCAAATAAATAAAATCTTTAAAGAAAAAGAAAGAAAGAAAGAAATATCCACCCACATGTTTATTGCAACATTGCTTACAATAGCCAAGGCACAGAAACAATCTAAGTGTCCACCAAAGAGTAGGTAAAAGATGTGGTATTCATTGACAATGGAATCTTATTCAGCCACAAAAAGGAGGAAATCCTGCCATTTGTGAAAACATGGATGAACGTTGAGGGCATTATGCTAAGTGAAATAAGTCAGGCAGAGAAAGGCAAAAATGTTCTGATTTCACTTACATGGGGAATCTAAAAAAACAAACAGCAACCACCACCACCACAACAAAAACAAAACGAAAAACAAACAAAACTCAGAACTCAGAGTTACAGAGGACAGATTGGTGGTTGTTAGAGGCAGAGGGTGGGGAATGGGCAAAATAGATTAAAGTGGTCAAAAGGTACAAGCTTCCAGTTATAAGTAAGTCCTTAGCATGTAATGTGTTGCTAAATGTGACTATAGTTAATAATACTGCTCTGTATTTTTGAAGTTGTTAAAGGAGTATATTTTTTTAAAGATTTTTATTTATTTATTTGACAGAGAGAGAGAGAGCACAAGCAGGGGGAACAGCATGCAGAGCAAGAATGAGAAGCAGGCTCCCTATTGAGCAGAGAGCCCAATGCAGGGCTTGATCCCAGGACACCAGAATCATGACCTGAGCCAAAGACAGAGGTTTAACCAACAGAGCCACTCAGGGGCCCCAAAGGAGTAGATATTACAAGTTCTCATCACAAGAAAAAAATTTTTATAACTGTATGAGGCGACACATGTTAAGTAACTGTGGTAATCATTTCATAATATATTCATATATCAAATCAAGTTTTATACCTAAAACTAACACAATGTTAAATGCCAACTACATCTCAATTTTAAAAATTAAAATTAAAAAAAATCAGGGTACCTGTCGGCTCGGTCAGTAGAACGTGTGACTTTTGATCTCAGGGTTATGCGTTCGAGCCCTACATTGGGTTATGTAAAAATAAAATCATTAAATTAATTAATAATTAATTAAATTTTATAAGTTACATATGTGAAAAGGAGAGGAAAGGCCTCCTAGGCTGAAGCACTATATGAGTAAAGACATCCTATCAATCCCTCATCAAGGTCTGTCATTCATTCTTTATAACATTTCTTGCACTGTTCCTTTCTTTTTATTCTAACTGCTTTGACGGCTTTGAAAAGAAAGTTGAATTCATCTTCATGTCACACCTAACACTCTAACAGTTTTCTAATAAGTCTTCCTCACTCTCTCTTAAACTACCCTGTACATAAAAGCTAGATTAATGGTGCTGAAGAAACTGAAAGTAGAAAATTTCTATTGAGAAAGCTTCAACTCATTCCCATGTAGATGAAACTAATCTGTTGGTCCATTCCTTCATTTCAGTAAATACTTTTGCATACCTTTTATATTGTGACCTCATTACCAGATGTATGCAATAAAAAGCCACAATCAGACATGTTCCCTGATACAAAGAAAACTAAAGTCTCCTGGAAGAGATGAGCAAGGAAACCAGCTCTTTCATGGTAAGGAGCTAAGACCAATGATCAGAATGTGTAGAGAGAACTGGCAGATCATAGCTGAAGACAAAACATCTTCTCAAAAGAGATGATGCTGAAATGGAAGAGTTTTTGTTATTGTTGGTGTTCTGTTTTGATGAGTAGAAATGAGCCCCAGAAAGAGATCTACAGGGTTAGGCAGAGTAGACAGCACAAGTGAGGGTATTAACGGTGCCAAAACACCAAGGTGCATGGTTAGAATCAAGAGAGCGCATGGAGGAGAGAGGTGGTGGTCCATTCATGAGGTCATTAGACATCTTGTGAGTTTCATACTCTATGTTAGTATTTTAAACATGCTGCCACCACTGTTTTGTTGTTATTCAATAAACCAAGTCTCAAGATTATATTTTTTAAAAAATTGGGGGAAGCTATGTAATTAATGCAAGAACCTTAAGTGTCTTCTTCCCACCAATGCAAAGAGCAAAGTGAGAGGGAGAGAAAACATCACCCAAACTAGAAATCTCAGGTGGGGATTCAGTAGTGGTGCACTTTGCCCTGGGCCTGCTTCACGAGCCTGGTGACCCTGACCAAGATTCACACACTCTTTGAAATCCAGACCCCTCCAGAGGGGAGATAGCAGATAATATCTCATCTATTCATATTTTGTTGTCATGATCAAGTAATACATATGAAAGCACCTCCCAATCTGGAAAGTGCCAAATAAAGTCTAAGTATTCCTGCACAACGTGAGAGACTGTATTTTGTCTAATGCCAACCCTGATCCATTAGAGGAAATCACTAGCTTCCCTAATATCCCTTCAGAGTAGCTTCATGAATGAATGATAATATCTTCTAGGCTCAATGTACTTCAGTAGGAAATTTCAGAAAGGCACTCAATAGCCCAGAACTCTATATGTCACAAGAGACATTAGGTAGGGAGAGTGAAAAAAAGAGTTTAGAAAAAGAAGTTTTAGATAGACCACATGAGTTCTTAAAGAAAATTTATAGACTGCATGAGATCTTAAAAGAGAAAGAAAGAAAGAAAGAAAGAAAGAAAGAAAGAAAGAAAGAAAGAAAGAAAGAAAACTCAAAGAGACACTATGAAACAACAAGGGGTGATAAAATTGAGCTGGCAGAACTGAAAGAAACAGAAAAAAAATTAGGAATGGTTCTTTACAAAGATAAAATCTACAAGAGAAGCAACAATGAATAGAATAAATATGAACAGAACAGTCAGAGATACCAAAGAGAAGCTGGAGAAAATCATTCAAAACAAAAGGGAAGGGGCGCCTGGGTGGCTCAGTGGGTTAAAGCCTCTGCCTTCACAGCAACCTCTTCGACCTCAGCCACAGCAACTTCTTCCTAGGAACATTACCAAAGGCAAGGGAAGCAAGGGCAAAAATGAACTATTGGGACTTCATCAAGATCAAAAGCTTTTGCACAGCAAAGGAAACAGTTAACAAAACCAAAAGACAACTGACAGAATGGGAGAAGATATTTGCAAATGACATATCAGATAAAGGGCTAGTGTCCAAAATCTATAAAGAACTTAGCAAACTCAACACCCAAAGAACAAATAATCCAATCAAGAAATGGGCAGAGGACATGAACAGACATTTTGGCAAAGAAGACATCCAGATGGCCAACAGACACATGAAAAAGTGCTCCACATCACTCGGCATCAGGGAAATACAAATCAAAACCACAATGACATACCACCTCACACTAGTCAGAATGGCTAAAATTAACAAGTCAGGAAATGACAGATGCTGGTGAGGATGTGGAGAAAGGGGAACCCTCCTACACTGTTGGTGGGAATGCAAGCTGGTGCAACCACACTGGAAAACAGCATGGAGGTTCCTCAAAAAGTTGAAAATAGAACTATCCTATGACCCAGCAATCTTATCCTAAAGATACAAATGTAGTGATCCGAAGGGGCACGTGTACCCGAATGTTTATAGCAGCAATGTCTACAATAGCCAAACTATGGAAAGAACCTAGATGTCCATCAACAGATGAATGGATAAAGAAGAGGTGGTATGTATACATAATGGAATACTATGCGGCCATCAAAAGAAATGAAATCTTGCCATTTGCGACAATGTGGATGGAACTAGAGGGTATCATGCTTAGTGAAATAAGTCAATTGGAGAAAGACAACTCTCATATGATCTTCCTGATATGAGGAAGCGGAGATGCAATATGGGGGGGGGGTTGGGGGGTAGGAAAAGAATAAATGAAACAAGATGGGATCAGGAGGGAGACAAACCATAAATGACTCTTAATCTCACAAAACAAACTGAGGGTTGCTGGGGGGAGGGGGGGAGAGAAAGGGGGTGGGGTTATGGACGTTGGGGAGGGTATGTGCTATGGTTAGTGCTGTGAAGTGTGTAAACCTGGCAATTCACAGACCTGTACCCCTGAGGATAAAAATACATTATATGTTTATAAAAAATTAAAAAATTAAAAAAATAATAAATAAATGAAAACAAAACCAAACCAGTGTAATCTAATAGAGCTACTTGTTTAAAAATTATGTAGGGTCTGAGGATTCTATATGAAGAGATCTTACCTTCATGACATGGATTTAGAATAATCTTGTATTCCAGAAGTATAACAATATTGAATGGTAAATCCATTTCAATTCAATGCATCTTTATGACTTAATAATGAAAGAGGACAGAATAATATGTATGACCTAAATCCAATCATTTTTGTTCTAAAGAAGCAATGATTATGGTAGAGGTCCGTTAATTAGCAATCCTTATTTCCTATCAGTATTAGCTCAGTGTTCTCCCAAGGGCTATTGGAAGGTTCTTAATTTATGGAACAATAATTCTGTGGTAAGTTCATTTTTTGAAAGTCCAATTAAAGCAAAATTAAACAAAAAGGATGAAATAGCATAGCCCAAACTTGTCTTATTTTCCCCATAGTATCTCCCAGGACTGGAGTTCTAATCATCACGTCTTAGGTCACTAATTCTTATTTGCCTACACATATCTATTTTTCTGTTCCTTAGACTCTACACTGTCAACCAAATTAGGAAAAGATTTCCCCTTTTACTCTTGCTTTCACTCAATTAATCTTTCTTTCCTTCTTCCACCATTCTGTTTATTCCTCTCCTCCAACTCATCTCCCCAGAAAACCTGATCTGGGTACAATCAATTCACCTTCTCCTCTAAACTAATCTGGCCTTTATCTGTTCTTTCCTAAACACTGTGCAAAGTGTCTTCTGTCAGGAAATTTTGGACACACAGGCTTATACACAGGCGACTGTGTTTAGCTGGCCACCAATTACTGCTATAAAAGACCTGAAATAATGATTATCACTCTATTTTATAGGATGGGCTCAATGTTTCTTAGGAAATACAAAATTCCCCTAAATCCTAATAATATTATAGATAAAAGTTAAACTGACATTTTACAGTAAGACTTCAATTTACAATCAACTATCAGAATAAATCCATGTTGAGGTTTCCCCCCATATTATTTTAATAAAAATTTTTCTAAAGTACAACTAAAAAAAAAAATGCCTCTGCCTTCAGCTCAGGTCATGATCCCAGGGTCCTGAGATTGAGGCCCACTTCGGGCTCTCTGCTCAGTGGGGAGCCTGCTTCCTCCTCTCTCTCTGCCTGCTTCTCTGCCTACTTGTTATCTCCATCTGTCAAATAAATAATTAAAAAATCTTTTAAAAAATGGAAGATAATTAAAAATGGATTCTATGGAGAATGTCTGAAGAGCAGACAATAGATATCTCCCATATGCACAATCAGTATCCAGAAGGAATTAACTCAGCAAATGAAAAGACTAAAATTTAAAATACAATAAAACAAAATTGCTCTTGAAATCTATACTTGAATTTTTCAATCTAAAGGCACACCAATCTCACAGAGCATTTATAAAGTTTTTCTAGTAAATGCTTTAAAAGACACACTATGTGCCACCAAAAAAAGACAAAATAGTGATACAGAAAAATCAATTCCCAAATACATGTTTTTACTAAATCTCAAGGACAAAGAAAGATCGGAAGGATATTCAAGGAAAAAGAATGTAATCACGCACAAGGGTTAAAGATCAGGTCGATACCATCACTCACAGTAGCATGCAATAACAGAAGAAAGTCATGCAATGTCTCAAAGTCAAGGAGACAAAAAAATGAGAACCAATAATCTCACATTCTTCCAAGTTGCCTTTTAAGTATGAAGGCAATATAGGTGTTAACCAAACTTGCACAAAATCAGGGAGCAGGGCACCCCGGGAGCTCTTCTTGAAAAATTACTTTACTAAAAATTTCAAAACTAACAAACAAAAAGAATGGTGGCGACACTGGATTACTAAGTTAGTAAAGAGCATTTAATACTTCAGATTAAAAAACTATCACAATTTTTATAACAGAATATTATAAACCTAGACAATGTCAAAAGAATAACTAACAAAAACTGTCAAATGAGAAAAAGGAAGTGAGAAGTGGGCTAATTTCCTCAGGTTTTAGGGCAAAAAGTCAGTGGTCTGTTTAAAATTAATACACGTAGTTAAAAAATAACTCAAGTTTTATATTCATCTTTTCTCACTTGAGATTGTCTTTTATAAGCTAATATTATTTGGAAAAGTAACATCTTCCTGGAGTTCAACAATTCTTTTGCTCACTTTAGTTTTTTTCTTTAATTGAAATCAAATAGAATTAAATAGAATAATCCAACTTTTATAAAATTCTTTTACATCTGCACATATGCATTAAGATAAGTCTGGAAGGACAGGTATCTGATATCATCAATGGTTATTTCTCAATAGTAGGATTTAAGGTGGTTTTCTTTTGCTTTATTTTTCAATAATTTATTGTATCATTTGAATACTTTATTGTCAATGTACTACTTCTGTAGAAATAGCACAGCCTTTTAAGAAAACTTAAAGACATAAAAAATCAGTAAAGAAGACAAATAGTGGAAACTATAGTAGGATCTAGAATTAGACAAATCCCAATAGTTGGCATTAAACTTGCCTCCGATCTTCTTTCCTATTGGAAAGGTGAAAAAGAAAGGACAACGAGTTACATACATTCAGTTACAAAAGAAAGTAGAATAAAACCAGCAGAAGAAAGTGAGACAAATGTTAACTGAGTAGCTACCATATGCCGAGCACTGTATAATGTGTGACTTGCAACTCCATAACATTTTAGTAGCTCATTTTTTGGAAGAGGAAGGCCAAATAAGTAATTTGATGTGGGTCACACAGCCAGCCAGTAACAATGTCTGAATGAGGACCCAAGTCATATGACTCCAAAGCCACGCTCTCCCCTTCCAGTCCTCTGCTGCCCAATTTCTTGACTCTAAGAGAGACTAATCTCATTATTCTTTTATAATAAATAAAGTGCTTAGTTGCTGGCTCTGTAAAAGTATGCAATTAACCACAAGCTCAAAATCAAGTTGAATCTCAACAACATCAAAAGAAAAAGCTAATTAATTTTGTAGTAGCACATTTTACTACTGATATAGTTCATTCCCGTGCATTACCATGACAGGAAGGTGCCAAATCTAGTATTGTTGGAATAAATGATGAGAAACATAGAAGATTATGTAAAAGATTTCTTAACCCAAGTCTTTTTTTACATTAATTTTCAATTGCAGTTACTTTGAAGATGCTTTTTTTTTTAAAGATTTTATTTATTTATTTGACAGAGAGAGAGAGAGAGAGATCACAAGTAGGCAGAGACAGAGGAGAAGCAGGCTTCCTGCTGAGCAGAGAGCCAGATGTGGGGCTCGATCCCAGGACCCTGAGATCATGACCTGAGCCGAAGGCAGAGGTTTAACCCACTGAGCCACCCAGGCGCCCCTACTTTGAAGATTCTTAAGCAATGGGAGGAACCATTGTAAAGAAAAGAATTAAAAACAAAAAAATGTTTCAACGATAGTCCATGGAACGTGATGGCCTCTATTAAAACTATAATTGTATCCTCGAAATACTCCCAACAAGACATTTGGCAATTCAAACTTCCTTGTGAAATTCTCATTTATTTTCTCTTGTTTAACAAATAATGAATATGCTAAACAGAGCATATCTCTACTTCAAATTATTATGTACAATAAGAATCCTACACAGATACATACTTTTTGAAAGGATGAGATTAATAAACTAAGTATGCTCCTCCTTTGAGTCAACAGGGGTCATGATGTGTAAATATCATCTCAATTAACTGTAATAATTGTCCCCTCTTTATAGTCCAAGTTGGCCTTGAGCCAGTTACACAGAGATGAGTATAATGAATATAAATAGTGTTTGGTTGCCTCTCCTAATGCTTACAGTCTGTCTTTATTCAAGTCCTCCTTTGTTAGTTCATTCATTTGAGCAATATTGATTGAAGAGCCATGAAGTGCCAGGCAAGGAGATGGGCTAATGATTAAGAGAGAGTTCCTCTGAGAATTCACAGGTCATTGAAAGAGAGATGTGTAAATAGCTAGTTGTAAATCAACTTACAAAGGGTCACAGTAGAGCTCTTAAAGGATCACAGAAGAGAGGGGACAACTAGTTGAAGTTGCCAAAGTAGACGTCAGATAGGGTTGGCCTCTGACTTCAAAATAGGAGTTGCCAAGCAGAGAAACAGGCAGAGAAAATGTGAAGCCGAGATTGAAGGTGTGGCCTTTAGGGCCAGGAGAGTTAGTATAAATTAATCCTCAGCCAGTAACACAAAAATGGTTATTTGCTATTATGCAAATATGAATGTCCTATAGCAAAATCCAGCTTTATTACAGATATTTATTATAGCTATAACTTTATTGGTACTCCTCCCATTTCCTACAAAGTTGTACTCTCTGAACAGGAGATGCATATGAGATAACGTGACATTAGATGTAGCTCAGGATCAGAGGAAGAAGTGTAGGCTTTCCCTGGACTCCCTCTGCATAAACATCTTCTCCTCTAAAAATCTTCCATCAATCCTTAATCTCCCTCTAGCAATGGCCCTAACGCGTTTTTTCTCAGCCGAACTTCTAGAAAGTGTAGCTGACTCTCAATACTGCATCCCCTGTATCTCACTTCCCATTGACTTATCAACACAGTAATTTTGATTTCACCCTTCACTATTCCACTCAAACTGCCAGGACTAATGACATCCTATCTGTTCTATTTCTCATCTGACTTTATCTCTCAAAAGAACCTGGCACCACTGGCCATTCCTCTTCTGGGAGCTGTCTCAGGGTCTCTGGATCACCTACCTCTCCAACGGCACTTCAGACCTCAGAGTTGGCTCCTCATCTCCTCCCTGGTTCTGACAGCCCCCTAAATCTTCTCTTCTTTGGTCCTTTTCTCCTTCATCACACTTTTCCTGAGTTACCTCATATATGGGCTTTAGTACCACCTACTTATTGGTACCCAGTCCACTCCAGAAGCCCATACCCCTAAAAAATTTTTAATCAATTTTTTAAAGATTTTATTTATTTATTTATTTATTTGGCAGAGAGAGAGAGAGAGAGAGAGTGAGAGAACACAAGCAGGGGGAGTGGGAGAGGGAGAAGCAGGCTCTCCACGGGGCAGGGAGCCCAATGAGGGGCTTGATCCCAGGACCCTGAGATCATGATCTGAGCCGAAGGTAGATGCTTAACACCTGAGCCACTCAGGCACCCCAACCCATATCCAAATTTTTAACGGTCTATGGAAATCACCTGTATATTTCCAAAATCTCTCAGGTTCAAAATATCTCAAACTGAACTCATTATCCTCCATCATTTGCAGTTAAACATAGTAAGACAAAGTCTTCTCCTGCATGCAACCTTTTAAATGTTTAGAAAAAAAAGCACTCTGTGTTCACTAAGTCTTTATCACCGAGTAACTATAGTTCTGTTTATGCAGATATGAAATTTACAGTGATTCCAAGGAGGAAAAAATGATCAAACAATGAACACTGGGGGGAAAAAGGTTATTGTAAAGTCCATTACCATAATTTCAAAGAAATTATAAAAAACCTTTTACCCAAGGTAACTCCTTATTATATGTACACATAAGATAGCATTTATGCAATGACATACATTTACCTTATAGTGATTCAAGCAAAAAACTAATATTAGCTTTTAAAGATAAAATATGGTCAAGTCCCACCAAGATATGTTGTTCACACATACAGAAAAATACAAACTCGGTATCACCAAAACTAAAATATCTATATGCATACATTAATCATGAGTATGAAATTTCATATTTCAATTACAGTTTACCCTTGAACAATGCAGGGCTTAGGGGCACTGACCCCCTTGCATAGTTGAAAAGCCATGTATAATTTTTGACTCCCCCAAAACTTAACTACTAATAGCTCACTGTTGACGGGAAGCCTTACTGTAACATATAGTTGATTAACACACATTTGGTATGTTATATGTATTACATACTATATTCTCACAAGTAAGCTAGAGAAAAGAAAATGTTATTAAGAAAATCATAAGAATGGGGCACCTGGTGGCTCAGTCAGTTAAGTGGCTGACTTTAGCTCAGGTCATGATCCCAGAGTTCTGGTATCGAGCCCCACATTGGACTCTCTGCTCAGCCTGCTTCTCCTTCTCCCTCTGCCTGCCTCTCTGCCTACTTGTGCTCTCTCTCTGTCAAATAAATAAATAAAACCTTTGAAAAAAATAGAAAGAAAATCATAAGAAGATGAAATACATTTACAGCACAAATCCATGTGTAAGTGGACTCACGCAGTTCAAACCCGTGTCGTTCAAGGGTCAATGCAGATTTCTGATCAACATGTCCAAGGGCTAATTCCTAATGGACAATATTCAGGATAAAATATATAAAGCTAACTATTGCCCGAACTAACCACCTCTAAATGCTTTTTTAAACATTAACTCCTCATCAATAAAACAAACACATATATCTATATGCTATAACAAATAGAGCCTTACTACAATATTACATATAAAACCTACACAAAATATATGCTCTTTAAAAGGATGAAATTAAAAATTAGAAATTCTAGTTGCTTCCCATGACTCAATGGAACAACCCCAGCCAACATTCTTCTTTGCAGACCACTGGTATGAGCGAGCCTTATGTCCCACACATCTCCCCAACATTTTCAGCTGCACACATTTCTCAAATCTGCCATGTGCTTACGTAGTCTTAGTTCTTATTACCAAAGATAGCTTAACTCACCGTCCCTCCGAAATCCATCAACATGGCTGGCCCCAGCGAAACATTACTTAAACCTCTCACATTCCTTCTTTCCCAAAGGCTATTTTCCACAACTAATTTAAGAGCTGACTTTTTTTTTTAAACTCAGAATTTCAGTAGCTAAAAGAAGAACTTAACAATGATATAAAAGTGAATGGCAATGCTATTTTCTCTCTGAAACACCTTAGAATAATGTGACCGTTGCCTCCCATTAGAACCCTCTGCCTTCGGAGGTTTTCTTCTATTTACTGTGTACTTTGGCTTTGCAAGAGCAGCTGATTAAATGAAAAGCTGATCCGAAAAGATGAAACTTAGAGAAAAAGGGGCGGACAACTTCTATAGTAAAAATATCAAACCCCGATCAACCCGATGTAAAACAAGCAAACGAACTTGAAAATAAATCAAAACAAATAAAATTACAATAGATGTCCTATTTAAATTAATTCAGGCCACATTTTACCAATTAAAGAATGCCCAGTTGGCAGCCACAAGACTGACACGCTTGTGGCCT